>NW_027207485.1:0-328223 GCF_963455315.2 Globicephala melas | reverse complement strand
CAGTAATACACGGAATGTAAACTTGGCTACACAGGAACTGAATTACAGAACAGAACAGGGTCTCCAATTTAGAAAACCAACTTATGCTTGCTTAAGGGTAAAGGTGAGTTGGGGTGCTGCATAAAACCAGAGATTGAAATGAGCACAGATAAAGTTCCTTAAGCCAAATATGGAATAGACAAGAGCTACTCCTTGCTCAACGAAATGGACTCAACACCCCATATTAAACGCCTAAGAATATACCTGACTAGTAAGAATCTTAAAACATATGGATGGCTATGTCTGAAAGAGAATCAAGCGTGTGTACAGGGGCATAAACGCAGCAGTGATAGGATTGGAGAGGTTCGGTGAGCAAATGAAGACCCTTTGAAGTCATATTGCATGGTACCCATTCCACGGGTTTCAACTACCCAGGTTTAAGGTATTCTTCCTTCAGCTAAAACATGCATGTGGAACCTAGAGTATGATCAACCATGTGATCGGGAGACGTGTTCAAATATGTCTCAGTTTTCCTCCCCTGGTACTCGGGTGCAACATTCCAGACGCTTTACTAACACTCTCCCGACTTGGAGAGTCAGTCCCTTTAACCTCCTGTTTGGCCCAGTTTGCAATTTCTGCGGAAGATGAACAGGAATAGGGAGAACCAATGAGAGACTAGCTGGAGGTGTCTGGACGGACAAATTTAACTCTCATTTCCCACCAGGAAGAGGAATTAACCAAAGGCTCAGCGTGCCGTGCCGGAACCAGATTAGGGCCTGAAGCCATCCTGCGGTGTTGCGGCCAGCTCACAAGAAAACGAGTTGAAGAAAGGAGCTCAGGGGCACTGTAATTCACAAACCTGCAGAGTTATAAATGACAGCTATCGTCCAAAAATATACTGAAGTAAGGCTGCCAAGAGGACTTGAAAGCGGGGCAGAATTGCAGGAAACCGATTTCAGGAGGTAGACTGGAATTGCATTGAAAGCATAGGAAAAGAGGCAGAACGTCCACAATGATGCACTTGGCCAAAAAGGGCGTATGCGTTTTTTCCTGAATATATTCAGGAAAAAACGCATACGCCCTTTTTGGCCAACCAAGCAAGCTTGCAAAGGAAATCTGCACTACAATGAAGTCTCACTTCCCCCCGGTCAAAAGGGCCATCTGAAAAAAGTGTAAAATCCAGAAAGGCAGGACAGGCCATGGAGAACTGGGAGCCTTGTTATGCTGATGGGCGGGATGTAAATTGCCAACAGACACTCGGGAGAAGTGTATGGTGTTTCCTGAAACATCTAAAAAACAAAGCAACAGAGCCTAGGGCACTTCCACTTATGGTCCTATAGCTTAGGGAAATTAAAATCAAAAAGACACAGCCACCCCAAAGTTTGGGACGCCTCTGTTTACAAGAACCTCGTTTACCGTACACGTTCAACATCGCAGAAAGTGAAAAATGGATAAAGAAGTTGTGGTATTTACTTACAAAGCAATATCACTCAGCAATGAAATCTATGTCATCAGGCCCTTAGCAGCACAATGAGTGGATTCAGGTATGATGATTCTAACTGAAATAAGTCACACAGAAAAAGAAACATCATAAGATATCACTAATACACGGAATGTAAACTTGGCTACACAGGAACTGAATTCCAAAACAGAACAGGGTCTCAAATTTAGAAAACCAACTTATGCTTGCTTAAGGGGAAAGGTGAGTTGGGGTGCTGCATAAAACCAGAGATTGAAATGAGCACAGATAACGTTCTATAAGGCAAATATGGAATAGACAAGAGCTACTCCTTGCTCAACGAAATGGACTCAACACCCCATATTCAACGCCTAGGAATATACCTGCCTAGTAAGAATCATAAAAGCAATGGATTTATATATCTCTGTAAGAGAATCAAGAGTGTGTACAGCGGCATTAAAGCAGTGAAAATCAGCTAAATCCCATATTAAAAATAAATTTCTTAAACAAAACACAATGACAGTGAAATAGAGAGCAATACTTAAGTAATTCATTCAAGGCTTCTGATGCAACCTGCATTTACCATATCTACACCCAGAGCTGGGTGACACATAAGGCTGGACACTTGGGGCTCATAAGATTGGTGAGGTTCGGTGAGCAAATGCAGACCCTTTGAAGTCATATTGCATGGTACCCATTCCATGGGTCTCAACTCTCCAGGTTTAAGGGATTCTTCCTTTAGCTAAAACATGCATGTGGAACCCAGAGTATGATCCACCGTGTGATCGAGAAACGTGTTCAAATGTGTCTCACTTTTCGTTCCCTGGTACTCGGGTGCAACATTCCAGACACTTTACTAACACTCTCCCGACTTGGAGAGTCAGTCCCTTTAACCTCCTGTTTGGCTCAGTTTGCAATTTCTGCGGAAGATGAACAGGAATAGGGAGAACCAATGAGAGACTAGCTGGAGGTGTCTGGACGGGCAAATTTAACTCTCATTTCCCACAGGGAAGAGGAATAAACCAAAGGCTCAGCATGCCGTGCCGGAACCAGATTAGGGCCTGAAGCAATCCTGCGGTGTTGTGGCCAGCTCAAAAGAAAGCGAGTTGAAGAAAGGAGCTCAGGGGCACTGTAATTCACAAACCTGCAGATTTATAAATGACAGCTATTGTCCGAAAATATACTGAAGTAGGGCTGCCAAGAGGACTTGAATGCGGGGCAGAATTGCAGGAAACCGATTTCAGGAGGAATCGGAATTGGATTGCATTTAAAACACAGGAAAAGAGGAAGAACTTCGACAATGATGCACTTGGTCAAAAAGGGCGTATGTGTTTTTTCCTGAATATATTCATGAAAAAACGCATACGCCCTTTTTGGCCAACCAAGCAAGCTTGCAAAGGAAATCTGCACTACAATGAAGTCTCACTTCCCCCCGGTCAAAAGGGCCATCTGAAAAAAGTGTAAAATCCAGAAAGGCAGAACAGGCCACGGAGAACTGGGAGCCTTGTTATGCTGATGGGCGGGATGTAAATTCCCAACAGCCGCTCTGTAGAAGTGTATGGTGTTTCCTGAAACATCTAAAAAACAAAGCAACAGAGCCTAGGGCACTTCCACTTATGGTCCTATAGCTTAGGGAAATTAAAATAAAAAAGACACAGCCACCCCAAAATTTGGGACGGCTCTTTTTACAGGAATCTCTTCTGCGGCACAAGTTAAATATCCCAGAGAGCAAATAATGGATAAAGAAGTTGCGGTACTTATGTACAACAGAATACCACTCAGCAATGAAATCTATGTCACCAGGCCCGTACCAGCATAATGAGTGGATTGAGGCACGATGATTCTAAGTGAAATAAGTCACACAGAAAAAGAAACATCATAAGGTATCACTAATACACGGAATGTGAACTTGGCTACACATGAACTGAATTACAAAACAGAACAGGGTCTCAAATTTAGAAAACCAACTTATGCTTGCTTAAGGGGGAAGGTGAGTTGGGGTGCTGCATAAAAGCAGAGTTTGAAATTAGCACAGATACCGTTCCATAAGCCAAATATGTAATAGACAAGACCTACCCCTTGCTCAACGAAATGGATTCAACAATGAGGTATCACCTCACACCTGGTAGAATAAGCATCATAGAAAATCTACAAACAAAAAATGCTGGAAAGGGTGTGGAGAAAAGGAACCCTCTTCCACTATTGTTGGGAATATAAATTGATACAGTCATTATGGAGAACAATATGGAATTTCTTAAGAAACTAACAATAGAATTACCATATGATACAGCAATCCCAGTACTGGACATATACCCAGACAAAACCATAAATCAAAAAGAGTCATTCACCGCAATGCTCATTGCATCACTATTTACAATATCGAGGTAATGGAAGCAACCTAAATGCCCACAGACAGACGAATGCATAAAGCTGTGGTACATATATAAAATGGAATATTACTAAGCCATGAAAAGGAATGAAATTGGGTCATTTGTAGAGACGTCGATGGATCTAGAGACTGTCATACAGAGTGAAGTAAGTCAGAAAGAGAAAAACAAATCTTGTATATTCATGCATATATGTGGAACCTAGAAAAACTGTACAGATTAACCATTTTGCAAGGCATAAATAGAGCAACAGATGTAGACAACAAACGTATGGACAACAAGGGGGGAAAGCTGTTGGGGGGGTGGTGGTGGGAGGAGTTGAGAGACTGGGATTGGCATGTATACATTTATATGTATAAAATAGATAACCAATAAGAACCTGCTGTATAAAAATATAAAATAAAATTCAAAATTAAAAAGAAATAAAATTTAAAAAATAAAACAGAAAAAACAATTATTCCCTGCACATACATGTATTTATATGAATAAATTATTTCCATGCTTATATCTGTAAATACAAAAAAGAGGAATAAAATCTACCTTGAACCAAAAACGAAAAAGAGAAAAAAACACAGAACCCACCAGTTACACAGAGGAAAACCGTATCAGGGTACTTGCTCCAGTTGTAAACAATTCTGAAGTTGGTCAGTGGTGGGGAATCGTCTCCCATTCAGCCAGCAGCCCCCACGCAACAAGCGTCCTCATTGCAAAGCTGGGACACCGTGCCGAGGCATCTGTGAGTAAACGTGAGCTGAGCCCCAGGCCAGTTGCTGCTGAACTATTCCCACCCGTCCCAGGTAAAACACCTGAATATATACAAGGACTTGAAAGCCTAGAGGAAGGGCCATAGAGCCACACGAGTGACAGCATGCCGGCCGACTTGGTGCCTGCAGGCCAGCCAGGATGGTCCTGGCCCTGGGTGCTCTTCTGGAAGATTTCCATTTCCCTGCCTGAGATACCCGTCCTGTCCCTGCCCCCACTGCTTTTTTCCTTCCTCACCTCTGCCCAGGGAGAAATTCCAGCAGCAGGTATGGGTGACACATCCTCTTCTTTAGCAGGTGGCAACCTGGCAACTGCTGCAGAAAGTCCAGCAGAGCCCCACTCACACTGGGCCACCCACAAAGCCGTGGCCTCTCACTCCCTCCCACCAGCCCAGCCCCGAGACTGCTGACAGGGCAGAGAAAATGGCGTCAGGCACGGCTGCAGGGGCTCTTGCTGCCTGGAGTGGTATTTATATTGATCTCAACCCAGGCACACCTGGGGAGGGCTGGCCGGCACGGTAAGGCTGCCCAGGTCAGCCAATCATCACCCCTCAGGGGCTCACAGTTGCAGAAAATGGAACTTGCTGAACCGGCCAGGTCCAAGGAACAGGTGTGGGCTCCTGAGAGTCAGGATAGACAAGGGACTGCAGCTTTGGCTTGTTTTCTAATCATTTTATCTGGCCCATGAGTGGGAGACAACTTCAAGAAAACCCTCTCCTAATGAGAGGAACCCAGGAGTCAGGGAGAGGAGGGGTGGGTGGTGGTTGGAGACAGAGGCCTGGTGCCCCGGGTGCAGTGGAAGTCTCTGGAAGACCAGGTGGAGGGAGGCCTCACGGAGTGATGCCCAGGGTCACAGACCTGTCGCAGCTGCTGTTTGTTAGTTCAAGTCCTGCTCTGAGGTGCTCTGTGTCAGCTCTGAGCGACAGGTGAACTGGGGGTGCTCTGCAATGAGGGCTATGTGCACGGTTCCTGTGTGCCCAGCCCTGCCACGGTACCTGCAAGGGTAGCTCTGTATCCTGGGAGGGGCCTGATCACAAGAGCCCCGTGGGCTGGGGTGGGGGTGGGGTACCTGCCCAGGTGAGCTCCATATTCTGCGATTGGTCTGACCACGAGAGCCCCATGGGCTGCTGGGGACCTGGTAAAGGATGTCAGGACAGTCAGTGAAGCCACCGAGGATATACCTCCAGTTGCTCCTAATTCCTACACCCTGCTGGTCATTCTACCAACCACCAGGACATGGTATTCTGTATTAGTCTTCAATGATGCCTTCTTTTGTATTCCATTAGTCCCAGAGTCACAAGAAATTTTGGCTTGTGAGTGGCAGGACTCAACATACAACTAAAACAATACTTCCGGGCCGTCTGGCCCCAAGGGTGCAAAAATTCCCACACCGTCTTTGGGGAAAGCTTAGCTAAAGACCTAAAAGTTCTACCTCTGGAAAAGGAAACCCTCCTTCAATATGCAGACGACATTCTGATCGCCAGCCCTACTAAGGAGGCCTCTGAACTACCAAGCCAATAAAGGATAGAAGTTGTCCAAGAAAAAGCTCAAATATCACAGACTGCGGTGACCTGCCTGGGCTTCATTCTCACACAAGGTCAGAGAAGCCCATCCCAGGAAAGGGAAGAAACCATTTTCAGCCTTACCCCTTTCTAAAACTAGAAGACAGCTTAGGGGTTCCTGCGGAGGCCAGGGTTTGCTGCTTCTGGATCCCTAACTACAGTCTACTAGCTGGGCCTCTATATGAAACACTGAAAGGAAAAGATGATGATCCTTTTGAATAGAATCCAGAAGTGGCCTTTCAAGAATGGAAAGAGCAGTCAATTCAGACCCTTGCCCTGGAACTCCCTAATTTAGATAAACCCTTTGACCTTTACATTCCCGGTGAAAGGTGAATCGCCATTGGAGAATTAGTGCAAAAACTGGGACCACTTGAAATGGAACAATGCAAGAATGCCATCCAGGTAGGATAAACTACGGTCACTAAGGAGCTTGGCCCACTGCCACATCTGGCCAAGATACTGGCGGTATCTAAAAACCTGGAAATCAGCAGCCCAAAAGGCCACCTCCCTCCTACGGGAAAAGGACCCCACGTGGTGATCCTAACCACCAACCATGCCCTGAAGTTGCAGGGTTCGCTCCGTGGGCACACCGACCTCGAGTGAGGAGGCCCTCCAACTCCAACATCCAGAGAGATAACCGGGGGCAACAGGGCACCATGACGACTCGTGTGAACATCACTTGACCTGGAGTTTCTCTCATAAAACAACAAGAGTGTGTCCCAAAAGAGTAGACTACTGCTTGCAGGACTTACTGCACCCAGAGGGGAGCTAATAATCTTGGCGGGGGAACAGTATACCACACTGTCACCATAGAAAAGCCTACAGACACCGTGATGATGGTGGCCAATAAGACCAGCTGGACTCCTGTTTACTTCAAAAGGCTGTTGACTCAGTAGCCATCATGGTCCTTATCACCACTGACCCTGGACTGTCTGGGAGTTGAGCGGGCAGGGCTCTGACACCTGGTGCTGTTTGTACGTTAATTCAGGGGCCTAATTGAAGAAAGCGCAGACTACTGGTCAGAGCATCTAGGCTGGCAGAAACGGTCAGCCTAAGGTGGCCGAACAAATGTGGGGCGGGGTGAAACCGGCCCCCACAGCGTCTCTGCACATCTCTTTCCTGGACCCTTAAAGGTCATTAGAATCTATAACACTTCCAATGCTGGTGCTCAGGTGGACGAGCAGGGAGGCAGGGGTCCTGGGGACAATCAACGTCACCGGGAGGCTGCTGGGGAGAAGCTCTGACCCTCGCCCCAGGGTATGAGGGCTCCCAACTCAGCACTCAGCAGTTACAGAAGAAGGGTCTGCACCCTCAGCACTCCAAGAATGAGGAACGGGACAAAAGGCAGAGGAGGGGTTTGTCCCCAGCAAAGCCCATTAAAAATCCCTGGGAGATAAAAATAGAATCTGGGCAATAAAGTCAAGTCTAACCTTTTTTATCCTTTGTGCTTTGTCTAATTTCACGTGCTCCTAGGGTCCCGCATGCAGAGGTTCCACACCCGGCACTTCAGACCAGATTTCCTAGTGCAGAATGGCTGGGTCGACACCTCAGCTCCTGGGGCCCAGTGCAGACTCCACGATATAGAGCCTGAGCTACAGCCAACCCGGCCCTCGAGAGCTCTGCCGCCTCCCTCCCTCCCACTGACTCTGACAGGATCTCTACACAGCAGCCCAGCCCACAGCCCACGGGGTAGTGCATGCTCTCACCTCTCCATTCTCTGATCAAAATATAAAGTTTCCTTTGCTTGTGAACCAAACTCAGTCTCGATCTGTTGGCCCCAATGACACTGGGCAGGGGGACACTTGTTGGGGTCCACTCTGGAGGATCAGTAACAGAAATTGAGACTATTGTAACCTCAATGAACAGATGTGTGAGCCAAACTGTAGTTAACATAGAACAGTGTATAAGGCTCGGGTAAAATAAGATGTTTCTAACACTTCCATTTGATATTTCCATCACTTTTTATAAGCAAGTTCAGTGAAAAGGTTTGTCTTATTCGTCAGGTCAATATTAGAGAAACGAAGTGATTTCTTTCCAAGGATGTACATCTAATAATCTTGGTTAAACCTTCAATCTTGTTTTAAATGCTTTTCCATTGAAAATGATACCTCTCTTTCAGCTCCCCCATTTCTGAGAAGTATAAAATCTTATAATTTATTATTACCAAAGGGGAAAGGTGGGAGGAGGGATAAATTAACAGTTTGGAATTAACACATACACACTGCTATGTATAAAATAGATCATCAACAAGGAACTACTGTATAGCACAGGGAACTACACTCAACATTTTGCAATAACCTATAAGGGGAAATAATCTGAAAAAGAATAGATATTTTTATTGACATCATCTATCAATGATAGTTAAAGTGTAGCCTAAGGGAAGCTGGTGGTGAGTGCTTCTGACCCTGAAGACTTCAATCATCTAAAGTTTGGACTCTGCCTACTTCCCAAGGCCCTTAATGAACATATGTGTAGCCGTAGCTTAAAAACTTCCCCAGTTTGGGTTTCGGGGAGACACTGATTTTGAAAAAGCCCTGGTGTTCTCCTTACATGAATGGGACTCTTCCTACTGCTAAAACATGTCTGTCACACCCAGAGGATGGTATACCGTCTGATCGGGAAGAGTTTGGAAAAGGCATCTCATCTCCTCATCTCCTGGTGCTCGGGTTCACCCCTCCAGCGTCTTTACTAACAGTCTCCCCACTTGGAGATGTCAGCACTGTCAACATCCTGTTGCGTACAGTTTGGAATTTGTCCAGAGGATGAAGCGGAAGGATGAGGAACAATGAGAGACAAGTCCTAGGTGTTCAGACAGGCACATGTCACTCTAATTTCCAATCAGGAAGACGAATTGACCAAAGGCTAGGGTTGCCCATGGAAACAGTATAGGGCTTGAGGAAATCCCGCTGCTTTGTGGCCAGTTCCCATAAACACAAGTTGAACAATGGAACTCAGGGGCAGTAAAATTCACAAAACTGCAGAGTTGAAAATATCCATCACTGAAAAATGTCTTGAGGAAAGTCAGAGAAAAGGACTTGTAAGCAAGGGAGAATGGCAGGAAAGGGATTTGAGGAGGTAGAAAGGACTCGCCATTAAGCACAAGAAAAGGAGCTGAACATTGCCAACATTGCCAACATTGCAGTTGGCCAAAAAGGGTGTATGCGTTTTTTTCTGTATATATTCAAGAAAAGGGCATACACTTTTTTAGCCAACCAAACAGGTGGGCACTGGAAGTCAATACTACAAAAGATATCACTTCGCATCAGTCAGAAGAGCCATCCTCATAAAGCGTAAACAACAGAAATGCAGGACAGGGCAACGAGAAGAGGGAGCCCTGTGAGACTTATAGTGGAAATGTATATTGCCAACGGCCATTCTGGAGAAGTGTATTGTGTTTACTAAAGCATCTAAAAAATGAGCTACAGAGCATAGGGCACTTGCACTCATGGGCGTATATCTTGGGAAAAACAAAAATCGAGAGGACACAGGCACCCCAATGTTTACCCCCTCTCTGTTTAAAAGATCCTCGACTAGGATATAACTTAAATGTCTCTGGAGGGAAAAAATGGATAGAGATGTGGTACTTAGGTAGAGTGGAATATTATTCAGCCTGGAAATCAATGAAATATGGCCAGTTGTAACAACTCCGGAGGAGTTACGTATGATCATTCTAAGTGACAGAATTCAAAAAGAAAAAGACACATATCATAAGATATCACTTAAAGGTGGAATCCAAAATGGCTACACATGAAATAAATTACAAAACAAAAACATAGTCAAATATGTAGAAAACACGCATAAGGCTGCTAAACGGGAAAGGTGGGGAGGGGTGAGGCATCATCCAGGAGGTTGAAATTAGCAAAGATACCATTCCAAATACCAAACTGATAATCAACAAGGCCTACACGGTAGCTAAAAGAACTGCACTCAGCACACTCAAGTCACCGGAAAAGAATATATACGACTGGTAAGAATCTGAAAAAGAATTTATTGATGACTCTCTGTACGTGAATCAAGTGGATGTACAGCAGCAAGAAACAGAGCTTTGAAAATCAGCTGTAACCAATATAGTAATAAATTGAAAAAAATAAACGACAGAGAGACAGAGAAAACCTCTTACAACTTTTCCTCAGGGACGGTGATGCAACATGGATTGAACACATCTAGACCCACAGCAGGATGAGACATAAGGCTGGAAACTGTTTGCGCTAAGAGAAATGTGAGGTTGGGTGAGGAAATGCACACCCTTTAAAGTAATACTACCTGGTACCCATTCAATGGGTCCCAAATCTGCAGGTTCAAGGGATCTTCCTACAGCTAAAACATGCATGGAAAACCCAGAGGACTGTACACCATGTGATCGGGAGATGTGTCTAAAATGCACCTCATTTATCCTCTCCTGGTGCTCCTGTTCACCATTCCAGCCATGTTACTTAGAATCTCCCCACTTGGAGAATCAGCACATTTAAACTTCTGTTTCACACATTTTGCAAATTGTGAGGAGGATGAACGGGAAGAGGGGGAACCAATGAGAGAATAGTTGTAGGGGTTTGGACGGGCACATATCACTCTAATTTCCCATTAAGAATAAGAATTAAAGAAAGGCTCAGCCTGCCTCGCCGGAGCCAAAATAGGGCCTGAAGCAATCCTGCGGGTTTGAGGACAGCTCACAAAAGAGCAACTTAAAAAATGGAGCTCAGGGTCACTGCAATTCACAAACCTGCAGAGTTATAAATGAAAACTAATGTCCAAAAATATGTTGAGGTAAGGCAAAGAAGAGGATCTGAATGCAAGACAGAATTGCAAGAAACAGATTTCAAGAGATAGATTGGACTCGTCTTTAATGCACATGAAAAGCGGCAGAATTTCGACAATGATGCAGTTGGCCCAAAAGGGCGTATGCGTTTTTTCCTGATTATATCCAGGAAAAAACGCATACGCACTTTATGGGCAACGAAGCAAGTAAGCAATGCAAATGTGCACAACAAAGAAGTCTCACTTCCCACCGGTCAAAAGGGCCATCCTAAAAAAGTGTAAAATCCAGAAAGGCAGGACAGGTCATGGAGAACAGGGAGCCTTTATACGCTGATGGGCAGTGTGTGAACTGCCGAGAGCCACTCTGGAGAAGTGTATGGTGGTTCCTAAATCATCTAAAAAACAGAGCGACAGAGCATAGGACACTTCCAATCATGGGAGTATATCTAGGGAAGTCTAAAAATCAACAAGACACAAGCACACCACAGTTTAGGGCTACTCTGTTTACAAGAACCTCAACTTCAGTACACCTTAAATATCCCAGGAAAGAGAACAATGGATAAAGAAGATGTGGTACTTATATACAATGGAATATCTCTTCACCATGAAATCAATGTAATAAGGCTAGTAGAAGGATAAAGAGTGGATTTAGGTCCGATAATACTACTTGAAATAAGTCAAACAGAAAAAGAAACATATCATAAGATATCACTTATAGAGGGAGGGTAAATATGGCTGCACAAGAAATGAATTACAGAACAGAACAGTGTCTCACATTTAGAAAACACACTTATGTCAGCTTAAGGGGAAAGGAGAGGTGGGGTGATGCATAAAACCAGAGTTTGAAATTAGCACAGATACCGTTCAATAAACCAAATAGGTATTAGACAAGATCTACACCTTGCTCAATGAACTGGCCTCAACACACCCTATACACCGCAGAGAAATATATCTGAGTAATAAGAATCTTAAAACCCATGTATTGATATATCTCCATAAGGGAATCAAGTGTGTGCAGAGCGGCACAAACACAGCAGTGAAAATGAGCTAAACCCCATTATAGAAATAAATTTTAAAAAGAAAACGCTGAAACAATGAAAGGGAGAAAAATTCTTACAAAATTCGCTCAGGGGATGTGATGCAACCTGGATTGACCACATATAAACCCACAGCTGGATAAGACATAAGGCTGGACACTTGGGGCTGAGAGGATTGGTGAGCTTTGGTGAGCAACTGCCGAAAGTTTAATGCAATACTTCATGCTACTCAGTCCAAGGGTCCCAACACTCCAGGTTGAAGGGAATCTTCCTACAGCTAAACCATGCTTGGGAAACCCAGCGACTGGTATACCATATGATCGGGAAAGGTTTCTAAAACGCACCTCATTTTTCCTCTCCTGGGGCTGCGGATCGACATTCCAGCCGCTTTACTAACAACATCCCCACATGGAGTCAATGCCTTTAAGTTCTGGTATCGCACAGTCTGCAGTTAGTGTGGAGGATGAATGGGAATAGGGGGAACCAGTGAGAAACAAGCTGTAGCGGTTTCAATGGGCACATGTCACTCTAATGCCACATCAGTAAGAAGAATTAACCAAAGGCACAGCAAGGTGCCCCAGAAGAAAAATAGGGCTTCAAGGAATCCTGTGGTTATGGGGCAAGACCACAAAAATAAGAGCTGAAAAGTGGGGCTAAGGGCCACCGCAATTCAAAAACCTGCAGAGTTATAAAGGCCAACTATTTTCAAAAAATATATTGAGGTAAGGCTATGAAGAGACATTGAAAGCAAGGCAGAATTGCAGGAAACCGATTTCAGGAGGTAGACTGGAATTGCATTGAAAACATATGAAGAGAGTCAGAACCTCGACAATGATGCACTTGGCCAAAAAGGGCGTATGTGTTTTTTCCTGAATATATTCAGGAAAAAACGCATACACACTTTTTGGCCAACCAAGCAAGCTTGCAAAGGAAATGTGCACTACAATGAAGTCTCACTTCCACCTGGTCAAAAGGGCCATCTGAAAAAAGTGTAAAATCCATAAAAGCACGACAGGGCATGCAGAACTGGGAGCCTTCTTATGCTGATGGGCGGGATGTAAATAGCCAACAGCCACTCTGGAGAAGTGTATGGTGTTTCCTGAAACATCTAAAAAACAAAGCAACAGAGCCTAGGGCACTTCCACTTATGGTCCTATAGATTAGGGAAATTAAAATTAAAAAGACACAGCCACCCGAAAGTTTGGGACGGCTCTGTTTACAAGAACCTCGTTTACGGTACAAGTTCAATATCGCAGAAAGTGAAAAATGGATAAAGAAGTTGTGGTACTTACATACAAGGCAATATAACTCAGCAATGAAATCTATGTCATCAGGCCCTTAGCAGCACAATGAGTGGATTCAGGTATGATGATTCTAACTGAAATAAGACACACAGAAAAAGAAACATCATAAGATATCAGTAATACACGGAATGTAAACTTGGCTACACAGGAACTGAATTACAGAACAGAACAGGGTCTCCAATTTAGAAAACCAACTTATGCTTGCTTAAGGGTAAAGGTGAGTTGGGGTGCTGCATAAAACCAGAGATTGAAATGAGCACAGATAAAGTTCCTTAAGCCAAATATGGAATAGACAAGAGCTACTCCTTGCTCAACGAAATGGACTCAACACCCCATATTAAACGCCTAAGAATATACCTGACTAGTAAGAATCTTAAAACATATGGATGGCTATGTCTGAAAGAGAATCAAGCGTGTGTACAGGGGCATAAACGCAGCAGTGATAGGATTGGAGAGGTTCGGTGAGCAAATGAAGACCCTTTGAAGTCATATTGCATGGTACCCATTCCACGGGTTTCAACTACCCAGGTTTAAGGTATTCTTCCTTCAGCTAAAACATGCATGTGGAACCTAGAGTATGATCAACCATGTGATCGGGAGACGTGTTCAAATATGTCTCAGTTTTCGTACCCTGGTACTTCGGTGCAACATTCCAGACGCTTTACAAACATTCTCCCGACTTGGAGAGTCAGTCCCTAAACCTCCTGTTTGCCCAGTTTGCAATTTCTGCGGAAGATGAACAGGAATAGCGAGAACCAATGAGAGACTAGCTGGAGGTGTCTGGACGGGCAAATTTAACTCTCATTTCCCACCAGGAAGAGGAGTTAACCAAAGGCTTAGCGTGCCGTGCCGGAACCAGATTAAGGCCTGAAGCCATCCTGCAGTGTTGCGGCCAGGTCACAAGAAAGCGAGTTGAAGAAAGGAGCTCAGGGGCACTGTAATTCACAAACCTGCAGAGTTATAAATGACAGCTATCGTCCGAAAATATACTGAAGTAAGGCTGCCAAGAGGACTTGAAAGCGGGGCAGAATTGCAGGAAACCGATTTCAGGAGGTAGACTGGAATTGCATTGAAAGCATAGGAAAAGAGGCAGAACGTCCACAATGATGCACTTGGCCAAAAAGGGCGTATGCGTTTTTTCCTGAATATATTCAGGAAAAAACGCATACGCACTTTTTGGACAACCAAGCAAGCTTGCAAAGGAAATCTGCACTACAAAGAAGTCTCACTTCCCCCCGGTCAAAAGGGCCATCTGAAAAAAGTGTAAAATCCAGAAAGGCAGGACAGGCCATGGAAAACTGGGAGCCTTGTTATGCTGATGGGCGGGATGTACATTGCCAACAGACACTCGGGAGAAGTGTATGGTGTTTCCTGAAACATCTAAAAAACAAAGCAACAGAGCCTAGGGCACTTCCACTTATGGTCCTATAGCTTAGGGAAATTAAAATCAAAAAGACACAGCCACCCCAAAGTTTGGGACGCCTCTGTTTACAAGAACCTCGTTTACAGTACAAGTTCAACATCGCAGAAAGTGAAAAATGGATAAAGAAGTTGTGGTATTTACTTACAAAGCAATATCACTCAGCAATGAAATCTATGTCATCAGGCCCTTAGCAGCACAATGAGTGGATTCAGGTATGATGATTCTAACTGAAATAAGTCACACAGAAAAAGAAACATCATAAGCTATCAGTAATAAATGGAATGTAAACTTGGCTACACAGGAACAGAATTACAGAACAGAACAGGGTCTCAAATTTAGAAAACCAACTTATGCTTGCTTAAGGGGAAAGGTGAGTTGGGCTGCTGCATAAAACCAGAGATCGAAATGAGCACAGATAAACTTCCTTAAGCCAAATATGGAATAGACAAGAGCTACTCCTTGCTCAACGAAATGGACTCAACACCGCATATTAAACGCCTAAGAATGTACCTGACTCTTAAGTATCTTAAAACCTATGGATTGCTATGTCTCCGAAAGAGAATCAAGCATGTGTACAGGGACATAAACGCAGCAGTGATAGGATTGGAGAGGTTCGGTGAGCAAATGAAGACCCTTTGAAGTCATATTGCATGGTACCCATTCCACGGGTTTCAACTACCCAGGTTTAAGGTATTCTTCCTTCAGCTAAAACATGCATGTGGAACCTAGAGTATGATCAACAATGTGATCGGGAGACGTGTTCAAATATGTCTCAGTTTTCGTACCCTGGTACTCGGGTGCAACATTCCAGACGCTTTACTAACACTCTCCCGACTTGGAGAGTCAGTCCCTTTAACCTCCTGTTTGGCCCAGTTTGCAATTTCTGCGGAAGATGAACAGGAATAGCGAGAACCAATGAGAGACTAGCTGGAGGTGTCTGGACGGGCAAATTTAACTCTCATTTCCCACCAGGAAGCGGAATTAACCAAAGGCTCAGCGTGCCGTGCCGGAACCAGATTAGGGCCTGAAGCCATCCTGCGGTGTTGCGGCCAGCTCACAAGAAAGCGAGTTGAAGAAAGGAGCTCAGGGGCACTGTAATTCACAAACCTGCAGAGTTATAAATGACAGCTATCGTCCAAAAATATACTGAAGTAAGGCTGCCAAGAGGACTTGAAAGCGGGGCAGAATTGCAGGAAACCGATTTCAGGAGGTAGACTGGAATTGCATTGAAAGCATAGGAAAAGAGGCAGAACGTCCACAATGATGCACTTGGCCAAAAAGGGTGTATGCGTTTTTTCCTGAATATATTCAGGAAAAAACGCATAAGCCCTTTTTGGCCAACCAAGCAAGCTTGCAAAGGAAATCTGCACTACAATTTAGTCTCACTTCCCCCCGGTCAAAAGGGTCATCTGAAAAAAGTGTAAAATCCAGAAAGGCAGGACAGGCCATGGAGAACTGGGAGCCTTGTTATGCTGATGGGCGGGATGTAAATTGCCAACAGACACTCGGGAGAAGTGTATGGTGTTTCCTGAAACATCTAAAAAACAAAGCAACAGAGCCTAGGGCACTTCCACTTATGGTCCTATAGCTTAGGGAAATTAAAATCAAAAAGACACAGCCACCCCAAAGTTTGGGACGCCTCTGTTTACAAGAACCTCTTTTACCGTACAAGTTCAACATCGCAGAAAGTGAAAAATGGATAAAGAAGTTGTGGTATTTACTTACAAAGCAATATCACTCAGCAATGAAATCTATGTCATCAGGCCCTTAGCAGCACAATGAGTGGATTCAGGTATGATGATTCTAACTGAAATAAGTCACACAGAAAAAGAAACATCATAAGATATCAGTAATACACGGAATGTAAACTTGGCTACACAGGAACTGAATTACAGAACAGAACAGGGTCTCAAATTTAGAAAACCAACTTATGCTTGCTTAAGGGTAAAGGTGAGTTGGGGTGCTGCATAAAACCAGAGATTGAAATGAGCACAGATAAAGTTCCTTAAGCCAAATATGGAATAGACAAGAGCTACTCCTTGCTCAACGAAATGGACTCAACACCGCATATTAAGTGCCTAAGAATGTACCTGACTAGTAAGTATCTTAAAACCTATGGATTGCTATGTCTCTGAAAGAGAATCAAGCATGTGTACAGGGGCATAAACACAGCAGTGATAGGATTGGAGAGGTTCGGTGAGCAAATGAAGACCCTTTGAAGTCATATTGCATGGTACCCATTCCACGGGTTTCAACTATCCAGGTTTAAGGTATTCTTCCTTCAGCTAAAACATGCATGTGGAACCTACAGTATGATCAAACATGTGATCGGGAGATGTGTTCAAATATGTCTCAGTTTTCGTACCCTGGTACTCGGGTGCAACATTCCAGACGCTTAGCTAACACTCTCCCGACTTGGAGAGTCAGTCCCTTTAACCTCCTGTTTGGCCCAGTTTGCAATTTCTGCGGAAGATGAACAGGAATAGCGAGAACCAATGAGAGACTAGCTGGAGGTGTCTGGACTGGCAAATTTAACTCTCATTTCCCACCAGGAAGCGGAATTAACCAAAGGCTCAGCGTGCCGTGCCGGAACCAGATTAGGGCCTGAAGCCATCCTGCGGTGTTGCGGCCAGCTCAAAAGAAAGCGAGTTGAAGAAAGGAGCTCAGGGGCACTGTAATTCACAAACCTGCAGAGTTATAAATGACAGCTATCGTCCAAAAATATACTGAAGTAAGGCTGCCAAGAGCACTTGAAAGCGGGGCAGAATTGCAGGAAACCGATTTCAGGAGGTAGACTGGAATTGCATTGAAAGCATAGGAAAAGAGGCAGAACGTCCACAATGATGCACTTGGCCAAAAAGGGCGTATGCGTTTTTTCCTGAATATATTCAGGAAAAAACGCATACGCCCTTTTTGGCCAACCAAGCAAGCTTGCAAAGGAAATCTGCACTACAATGAAGTCTCACTTCCCCCCGGTCAAAAGGGCCATCTGAAAAAAGTGTAAAATCCAGAAAGGCAGGACAGGCCATGGAGAACTGGGAGCCTTGTTATGCTGATGGGCGGGATGTAAATTGCCAACAGACACTCGGGAGAAGTGTATGGTGTTTCCTGAAACATCTAAGAAACAAAGCAACAGAGCCTAGGGCACTTCCACTTATGGTCCTATAGCTTAGGGAAATTAAAATCAAAAAGACACAGCCACCCCAATTTGGGACGCCTCTGTTTACAAGAACCTCGTTTACCGTACAAGTTCAATATCACAGAAAGTGAAAAATGGATAAAGAACTTGTGGTACTTACGTACAATGCAGTATCACTCAGCAATGAAATCTATGTCATCAGGCCTGTAGCAGCATAATGAGTGGATTCAGGTACGATGATTCTAACTGAAATAAGTCACACAGAAAAAGAAACATCATAAGATATCAGTAATACACGGAATGTAAACTTGGCTACACAGGAACTGAATTACAGAACAGAACAGGGTCTCAAATTTAGAAAACCAACTTATGCTTGTTTAAGGGGAAAGGTGAGTTGGGGTGCTGCATAAAACCAGAGATTGAAATGAGCACAGATAAAGTTCCTTAAGCCAAATATGGAATAGACAAGAGCTACTCCTTGCTCAACGAAATGGACTCAACACCGCATATTAAACGCCTAAGAATGTACCTGACTAGTAAGTATCTTAAAACCTATGGATTGCTATGTCTCCGAAAGAGAATCAAGCATGTGTACAGGGGCATAAACGCAGCAGTGATAGGATTGGAGAGGTTCGGTTAGCAAATGAAGACCCTTTGAAGTCATATTGCATGGTACCCATTCCACGGGTTTCAACTACCCAGGTTTAAGGTATTCTTCCTTCAGCTAAAACATGCATGTGGAACCTAGAGTATGATCAACCATGTGATCGGGAGACGTGTTCAAATATGTCTCAGTTTTCGTACCCTGGTACTCGGGTGCAACATTCCAGACGCTTTAGTAACACTCTCCCGACTTGGAGAGTCAGTCCCTTTAACCTCCTGTTTGGCCCAGTTTGCAATTTCTGCGGAAGATGAACAGGAATAGCGAGAACCAATGAGAGACTAGCTGGAGGTGTCTGGACGGGCAAATTTAACTCTCATTTCCCACCAGGAAGAGGAAATAACCAAAGGCTCAGCGTGCCGTGCCGGAACCAGATTAGGGCCTGAAGCCATCCTGCGGTGTTGCGGCCAGCTCACAAGAAAACGAGTTGAAGAAAGGAGCTCAGGGGCACTGTAATTCACAAACCTGCAGAGTTATAAATGACAACTATCGTCCAAAAATATACTGAAGTAAGGCTGCCAAGAGGACTTGAAAGCGGGGCAGAATTGCAGGAAACCGATTTCAGGAGGTAGACTGGAATTGCATTGAAAGCATAGGAAAAGAGGCAGAACGTCCACAATGATGCACTTGGCCAAAAAGGGCGTATGCGTTTTTTCCTGAATATATTCAGGAAAAAACGCATACGCCCTTTTTGGCCAACCAAGCAAGCTTGCAAAGGAAATCTGCACTACAATGAAGTCTCACTTCCCCTCGGTCAAAAGGGCCATCTGAAAAAAGTGTAAAATTCAGAAAGGCAGGACAGGCCATGGAGAACTGGGAGCCTTGTTATGCTGATGGGCGGGATGTAAATTGCCAACAGACACTCGGGAGAAGTGTATGGTGTTTCCTGAACCATCTGAAAAACAAAGCAACAGAGCCTAGGGCACTTCCACTTATGGTCCTATAGCTTAGGGAAATTAAAATCAAAAAGACACAGCCACCCCGAAGTTTGGAACGGCTCTGTTTACAAGAACCTCGTTTACCATACAAGTTCAACATCGCAGAAAGTGAAAAATGGATAAAGAAGTTGTGGTATTTACTTACAAAGCAATATCACTCAGCAATGAAATCTATGTCATCAGGCCCGTAGCAGCACAATGAGTGGATTCAGGTATGATGATTCTAACTGAAATAAGTCACACAGAAAAAGAAGCATCATAAGATATCAGTAATACACGGAATGTAAACTTGGCTACACAGGAACTGAACTACAGAACAGAACAGGGTCTCAAATTTAGAAAACCAACTTATGCTTGCTTAAGGGGAAAGGTGAGTTGGGCTGCTGCATAAAACCAGAGATCGAAATGAGCACAGATAAACTTCCTTAAGCCAAATATGGAATAGACAAGAGCTACTCCTTGCTCAACGAAATGGACTCAACACCGCATATTAAACGCCTAAGAATGTACCTGACTCTTAAGTATCTTAAAACCTATGGATTGCTATGTCTCCGAAAGAGAATCAAGCATGTGTACAGGGACATAAACGCAGCAGTGATAGGATTGGAGAGGTTCGGTGAGCAAATGAAGACCCTTTGAAGTCATATTGCATGGTACCCATTCCACGGGTTTCAACTACCCAGGTTTAAGGTATTCTTCCTTCAGCTAAAACATGCATGTGGAACCTAGAGTATGATCAACAATGTGATCGGGAGACGTGTTCAAATATGTCTCAGTTTTCGTACCCTGGTACTCGGGTGCAACATTCCAGACGCTTTACTAACACTCTCCCGACTTGGAGAGTCAGTCCCTTTAACCTCCTGTTTGGCCCAGTTTGCAATTTCTGCGGAAGATGAACAGGAATAGCGAGAACCAATGAGAGACTAGCTGGAGGTGTCTGGACGGGCAAATTTAACTCTCATTTCCCACCAGGAAGCGGAATTAACCAAAGGCTCAGCGTGCCGTGCCGGAACCAGATTAGGGCCTGAAGCCATCCTGCGGTGTTGCGGCCAGCTCACAAGAAAGCGAGTTGAAGAAAGGAGCTCAGGGGCACTGTAATTCACAAACCTGCAGAGTTATAAATGACAGCTATCGTCCAAAAATATACTGAAGTAAGGCTGCCAAGAGGACTTGAAAGCGGGGCAGAATTGCAGGAAACCGATTTCAGGAGGTAGACTGGAATTGCATTGAAAGCATAGGAAAAGAGGCAGAACGTCCACAATGATGCACTTGGCCAAAAAGGGTGTATGCGTTTTTTCCTGAATATATTCAGGAAAAAACGCATAAGCCCTTTTTGGCCAACCAAGCAAGCTTGCAAAGGAAATCTGCACAACAATTTAGTCTCACTTCCCCCCGGTCAAAAGGGTCATCTGAAAAAAGTGTAAAATCCAGAAAGGCAGGACAGGCCATGGAGAACTGGGAGCCTTGTTATGCTGATGGGCGGGATGTAAATTGCCAACAGACACTCGGGAGAAGTGTATGGGGTTTCCTGAAACATCTAAAAAACAAAGCAACAGAGCCTAGGGCACTTCCACTTATGGTCCTATAGCTTAGGGAAATTAAAATCAAAAAGACACAGCCACCCCAAAGTTTGGGACGCCTCTGTTTACAAGAACCTCTTTTACCGTACAAGTTCAACATCGCAGAAAGTGAAAAATGGATAAAGAAGTTGTGGTATTTACTTACAAAGCAATATCACTCAGCAATGAAATCTATGTCATCAGGCCCTTAGCAGCACAATGAGTGGATTCAGGTATGATGATTCTAACTGAAATAAGTCACACAGAAAAAGAAACATCATAAGATATCAGTAATACACGGAATGTAAACTTGGCTACACAGGAACTGAATTACAGAACAGAACAGGGTCTCAAATTTAGAAAACCAACTTATGCTTGCTTAAGGGTAAAGGTGAGTTGGGGTGCTGCATAAAACCAGAGATTGAAATGAGCACAGATAAAGTTCCTTAAGCCAAATATGGAATAGACAAGAGCTACTCCTTGCTCAACGAAATGGACTCAACACCGCATATTAAGTGCCTAAGAATGTACCTGACTAGTAAGTATCTTAAAACCTATGGATTGCTATGTCTCTGAAAGAGAATCAAGCATGTGTACAGGGGCATAAACACAGCAGTGATAGGATTGGAGAGGTTCGGTGAGCAAATGAAGACCCTTTGAAGTCATATTGCATGGTACCCATTCCACGGGTTTCAACTATCCAGGTTTAAGGTATTCTTCCTTCAGCTAAAACATGCATGTGGAACCTAGAGTATGATCAAACATGTGATCGGGAGATGTGTTCAAATATGTCTCAGTTTTCGTACCCTGGTACTCGGGTGCAACATTCCAGACGCTTTACTAACACTCTCCCGACTTGGAGAGTCAGTCCCTTTAACCTCCTGTTTGGCCCAGTTTGCAATTTCTGCGGAAGATGAACAGGAATAGCGAGAACCAATGAGAGACTAGCTGGAGGTGTCTGGACTGGCAAATTTAACTCTCATTTCCCACCAGGAAGCGGAATTAACCAAAGGCTCAGCGTGCCGTGCCGGAACCAGATTAGGGCCTGAAGCCATCCTGCGGTGTTGCGGCCAGCTCAAAAGAAAGCGAGTTGAAGAAAGGAGCTCAGGGGCACTGTAATTCACAAACCTGCAGAGTTATAAATGACAGCTATCGTCCAAAAATATACTGAAGTAAGGCTGCCAAGAGCACTTGAAAGCGGGGCAGAATTGCAGGAAACCGATTTCAGGAGGTAGACTGGAATTGCATTGAAAGCATAGGAAAAGAGGCAGAACGTCCACAATGATGCACTTGGCCAAAAAGGGCGTATGCGTTTTTTCCTGAATATATTCAGGAAAAAACGCATACGCCCTTTTTGGCCAACCAAGCAAGCTTGCAAAGGAAATCTGCACTACAATGAAGTCTGACTTCCCCCCGGTCAAAAGGGCCATCTGAAAAAAGTGTAAAATCCAGAAAGGCAGGACAGGCCATGGAGAACTGGGAGCCTTGTTATGCTGATGGGCGGGATGTAAATTGCCAACAGACACTCGGGAGAAGTGTATGGTGTTTCCTGAAACATCTAAGAAACAAAGCAACAGAGCCTAGGGCACTTCCACTTATGGTCCTATAGCTTAGGGAAATTAAAATCAAAAAGACACAGCCACCCCAATTTGGGACGCCTCTGTTTACAAGAACCTCGTTTACCGTACAAGTTCAATATCACAGAAAGTGAAAAATGGATAAAGAACTTGTGGTACTTACGTACAATGCAGTATCACTCAGCAATGAAATCTATGTCATCAGGCCTGTAGCAGCATAATGAGTGGATTCAGGTACGATGATTCTAACTGAAATAAGTCACACAGAAAAAGAAACATCATAAGATATCAGTAATACACGGAATGTAAACTTGGCTACACAGGAACTGAATTACAGAACAGAACAGGGTCTCAAATTTAGAAAACCAACTTATGCTTGCTTAAGGGGAAAGGTGAGTTGGGGTGCTGCATAAAACCAGAGATTGAAATGAGCACAGATAAAGTTCCTTAAGCCAAATATGGAATAGACAAGAGCTACTCCTTGCTCAACGAAATGGACTCAACACCGCATATTAAACGCCTAACAATGTACCTGACTAGTAAGTATCTTAAAACCTATGGATTGCTATGTCTCCGAAAGAGAATCAAGCATGTGTACAGGGGCATAAACGCAGCAGTGATAGGATTGGAGAGGTTCGGTTAGCAAATGAAGACCCTTTGAAGTCATATTGCATGGTACCCATTCCACGGGTTTCAACTACCCAGGTTTAAGGTATTCTTCCTTCAGCTAAAACATGCATGTGGAACCTAGAGTATGATCAACCATGTGATCGGGAGACGTGTTCAAATATGTCTCAGTTTTCGTACCCTGGTACTCGGGTGCAACATTCCAGACGCTTTAGTAACACTCTCCCGACTTGGAGAGTCAGTCCCTTTAACCTCCTGTTTGGCCCAGTTTGCAATTTCTGCGGAAGATGAACAGGAATAGCGAGAACCAATGAGAGACTAGCTGGAGGTGTCTGGACGGGCAAATTTAACTCTCATTTCCCACCAGGATGAGGAAATAACCAAAGGCTCAGCGTGCCGTGCCGGAACCAGATTAGGGCCTGAAGCCATCCTGCGGTGTTGCGGCCAGCTCACAAGAAAACGAGTTGAAGAAAGGAGCTCAGGGGCACTGTAATTCACAAACCTGCAGAGTTATAAATGACAACTATCGTCCAAAAATATACTGAAGTAAGGCTGCCAAGAGGACTTGAAAGCGGGGCAGAATTGCAGGAAACCGATTTCAGGAGGTAGACTGGAATTGCATTGAAAGCATAGGAAAAGAGGCAGAACGTCCACAATGATGCACTTGGCCAAAAAGGGCGTATGCGTTTTTTCCTGAATATATTCAGGAAAAAACGCATACGCCCTTTTTGGCCAACCAAGCAAGCTTGCAAAGGAAATCTGCACTACAATGAAGTCTCACTTCCCCTCGGTCAAAAGGGCCATCTGAAAAAGGTGTAAAATCCAGAAAGGCAGGACAGGCCATGGAGAACTGGGAGCCTTGTTATGCTGATGGGCGGGATGTAAATTGCCAACAGACACTCGGGAGAAGTGTATGGTGTTTCCTGAACCATCTGAAAAACAAAGCAACAGAGCCTAGGGCACTTCCACTTATGGTCCTATAGCTTAGGGAAATTAAAATAAAAAAGACACAGCCACCCCGAAGTTTGGAACGGCTCTGTTTACAAGAACCTCGTTTACCATACAAGTTCAACATCGCAGAAAGTGAAAAATGGATAAAGAAGTTGTGGTATTTACTTACAAAGCAATATCACTCAGCAATGAAATCTATGTCATCAGGCCCGTAGCAGCACAATGAGTGGATTCAGGTATGATGATTCTAACTGAAATAAGTCACACAGAAAAAGAAACATCATAAGATATCACTAATACACGGAATGTAAACTTGGCTACACAGGAACTGAATTACAGAACAGAACAGGGTCTCAAATTTAGAAAACCAACTTATGCTTGCTTAAGGGGAAAGGTGAGTTGGGCTGCTGCATAAAACCAGAGATTGAAATGAGCACAGATAAAGTTCCTTAAGCCAAATATGGAATAGACAAGAGCTACTCCTTGCTCAACGAAATGGACTCAACACCACATATTAAACGCCTAAGAATGTACCTGACTAGTAAGTATCTTAAAACCTATGGATTGCTATGTCTCCGAAAGAGAATCAAGCATGTGTAGAGGGGTATAATGCAGCAGTGATAGGATTGGAGAGGTTCGGTGAGCAAATGAAGACCCTTTGAAGTCATATTGCATGGTACCCATTCCACGGGTTTCAACTCTCCAGGTTTAAGGTATTCTTCCTTCAGCTAAAACATGCATGTGGAACCCAGAGTATGATCAACCGTGTGAACGGGAGACCTGTTCAAATATGTCTCAGTTTTCCTCCCCTGGTACTCGGGTGCAACATTCCAGACGCTTTACTAACACTCTCCCCACTTGGAGAGTCAGCGCCTTTAACCTCCTGTTTGGCCCAGTTTGCAATTTCTGCGGAAGATGAACAGGAATAGGGAGAACCAATGAGAGACTACTGGAGGTGTCTGGACGGGCAAATTTAACTCTCATTTCCCACCAGGAAGAGGAAATAACCAAAGGCTCAGCGTGCCGTGCTGGAACCAGATTAGGGCCTGAAGCCATCCTGCGGTGTTGCGGCCAGCTCAAAAGAAAGCGAGTTGAAGAAAGGAGCTCAGGGGCACTGTAATTCACAAACCTGCAGAGTTATAAATGACAGCTATCGTCCAAAAATATACTGAAGTAAGGCTGCCAAGAGGACTTGAAAGCGGGGCAGAATTGCAGGAAACCAATTTCAGGAGGTAGACTGGAATTGCATTGAAAGCATAGGAAAAGAGGCAGAACGTCCACAATGATGCACTTGGCCACAAAGGGCGTATGCGTTTTTTCCTGAATATATTCAGAAAAAAACGCATACGCACTTTTTGGCCAACCAAGCGAGCTTGCAAAGGAAATCTGCACTACAATGAAGTCTCACTTCCCCCCGGTCAAAAGGGCCATCTGAAAAAAGTGTAAAATCCAGAAAGGCAGGACAGGCCATGGAGAACTGGGAGCCTTGTTATGCTGATGGGTGGGATGTAAATTGCCAACAGACACTTGGGAGAAGTGTATGGTGTTTCCTGAAACATCTAAGAAACAAAGCAACAGAGCCTAGGGCACTTCCACTTATGGTCCTATAGCTTAGGGAAATTAAAATCAAAAAGACACAGCCACCCCAATTTGGGACGCCTCTGTTTACAAGAACCTCGTTTACCGTACAAGTTCAATATCACAGAAAGTGAAAAATGGATAAAGAACTTGTGGTACTTACGTACAATGCAGTATCACTCAGCAATGAAATCTATGTCATCAGGCCTGTAGCAGCATAATGAGTGGATTCAGGTACGATGATTCTAACTGAAATAAGTCACACAGAAAAAGAAACATCATAAGATATCAGTAATACACGGAATGTAAACTTGGCTACACAGGAACTGAATTACAGAACAGAACAGGGTCTCAAATTTAGAAAACCAACTTATGCTTGCTTAAGGGGAAAGGTGAGTTGGGGTGCTGCATAAAACCAGAGATTGAAATGAGCACAGATAAAGTTCCTTAAGCCAAATATGGAATAGACAAGAGCTACTCCTTGCTCAACGAAATGGACTCAACACCGCATATTAAACGCCTAAGAATGTACCTGACTAGTAAGTATCTTAAAACCTATGGATTGCTATGTCTCCGAAAGAGAATCAAGCATGTGTACAGGGGCATAAACGCAGCAGTGATAGGATTGGAGAGGTTCGGTTAGCAAATGAAGACCCTTTGAAGTCATATTGCATGGTACCCATTCCACGGGTTTCAACTACCCAGGTTTAAGGTATTCTTCCTTCAGCTAAAACATGCATGTGGAACCTAGAGTATGATCAACCATGTGATCGGGAGACGTGTTCAAATATGTCTCAGTTTTCGTACCCTGGTACTCGGGTGCAACATTCCAGACGCTTTAGTAACACTCTCCCGACTTGGAGAGTCAGTCCCTTTAACCTCCTGTTTGGCCCAGTTTGCAATTTCTGCGGAAGATGAACAGGAATAGCGAGAACCAATGAGAGACTAGCTGGAGGTGTCTGGACGGGCAAATTTAACTCTCATTTCCCACCAGGAAGAGGAAATAACCAAAGGCTCAGCGTGCCGTGCCGGAACCAGATTAGGGCCTGAAGCCATCCTGCGGTGTTGCGGCCAGCTCACAAGAAAACGAGTTGAAGAAAGGAGCTCAGGGGCACTGTAATTCACAAACCTGCAGAGTTATAAATGACAACTATCGTCCAAAAATATACTGAAGTAAGGCTGCCAAGAGGACTTGAAAGCGGGGCAGAATTGCAGGAAACCGATTTCAGGAGGTAGACTGGAATTGCATTGAAAGCATAGGAAAAGAGGCAGAACGTCCACAATGATGCACTTGTCCAAAAAGGGCGTATGCGTTTTTTCCTGAATATATTCAGGAAAAAACGCATACGCCCTTTTTGGCCAACCAAGCAAGCTTGCAAAGGAAATCTGCACTACAATGAAGTCTCACTTCCCCCTGGTCAAAAGGGCCATCTGAAAAAAGTGTAAAATTCAGAAAGGCAGGACAGGCCATGGAGAACTGGGAGCCTTGTTATGCTGATGGGCGGGATGTAAATTGCCAACAGACACTCGGGAGAAGTGTATGGTGTTTCCTGAAACATCTGAAAAACAAAGCAACAGAGCCTAGGGCACTTCCACTTATGGTCCTATAGCTTAGGGAAATTAAAATAAAAAAGACACAGCCACCCCGAAGTTTGGAACGGCTCTGTTTACAAGAACCTCGTTTACCATACAAGTTCAACATCGCAGAAAGTGAAAAATGGATAAAGAAGTTGTGGTATTTACTTACAAAGCAATATCACTCAGCAATGAAATCTATGTCATCAGGCCCGTAGCAGCACAATGAGTGGATTCAGGTATGATGATTCTAACTGAAATAAGTCACACAGAAAAAGAAGCATCATAAGATATCAGTAATACACGGAATGTAAACTTGGCTACACAGGAACTGAATTACAGAACAGAACAGGGTCTCAAATTTAGAAAACCAACTTATGCTTGCTTAAGGGGAAAGGTGAGTTGGGCTGCTGCATAAAACCAGAGATTGAAATGAGCACAGATAAAGTTCCTTAAGCCAAATATGGAATAGACAAGAGCTACTCCTTGCTCAACGAAATGGACTCAACACCACATATTAAACGCCTAAGAATGTACCTGACTAGTAAGTATCTTAAAACCTACGGATTGCTATGTCTCCGAAAGAGAATCAAGCATGTGTACAGGGGTATAAATGCAGCAGTGATAGGATTGGAGAGGTTCGGTGAGCAAATGAAGACCCTTTGAAGTCATATTGCATGATAACATTTCCACGGGTCTCAACTACCCAGGTTTAAGGTATTCTTCCTTCAGCTAAAACATGCATGTGAAACCCAGAGTATGATCAACAGTGTGAACGGGAGCCGTGTTCAAATATGTCTCAGTTTTCCTCCCCTGGTACTCGGGTGCAACATTCCAGACGCTTTACTAACACTCTCCCCACTTGGAGAGTCAGCAACTTTAACCGCCTGTTTGGCCCAGTTTGCAATTTCTGCGGAAGATGAACAGGAATAGGGAGAACCAATGAGAGACTACTGGAGGTGTCTGGAAGGGCAAATTTAACTCTCATTTCCCACCAGGAAGAGGAAATAACCAAAGGCTCAGCGTGCCGTGCCGGAACCAGATTAGGGCCTGAAGCCATCCTGCGGTGTTGCGGCCAGCTCAAAAGAAAGCGAGTTGAAGAAAGGAGCTCAGGGGCACTGTAATTCACAAACCTGCAGAGTTATAAATGACAGCTATCGTCCAAAAATATACTGAAGTAAGGCTGCCAAGAGGACTTGAAAGCGGGGCAGAATTGCAGGAAACCAATTTCAGGAGGTAGACTGGAATTGCATTGAAAGCATAGGAAAAGAGGCAGAACGTCCACAATGATGCACTTGGCCACAAAGGGCGTATGCGTTTTTTCCTGAATATATTCAGAAAAAAACGCATACGCCCTTTTTGGCCAACCAAGCGAGCTTGCAAAGGAAATCTGCACTACAATGAAGTCTCACTTCCCCCCGGTCAAAAGGGCCATCTGAAAAAAGTGTAAAATCCAGAAAGGCAGGACAGGCCATGGAGAACTGGGAGCCTTGTTATGCTGATGGGTGGGATGTAAATTGCCAACAGACACTTGGGAGAAGTGTATGGTGTTTCCTGAAACATCTAAAAAACAAAGCAACAGAGCCTAGGGCACTTCCACTTATGGTCCTATAGCTTAGGGAAATTAAAATCAAAAAGACACAGCCACCCCGAAGTTTGGAACGGCTCTGTTTACAAGAACCTCGTTTACAGTACAAGTTCAATATCACAGAAAGTGAAAAATGGATAAAGAACTTGTGGTACTTACGTACAATGCAGTATCACTCAGCAGTGAAATCTATGTCATCAGGCCCGTAGCAGCACAATGAGTGGATTCAGGTACTATGATTCTAACTGAAATAAGTCACACAGAAAAAGAAACATCATAAGATATCACTAATACACGGAATGTAAACTTGGCTACACAGGAACTGAATTACAGAACAGAACAGGGTCTCAAATTTAGAAAACCAACTTATGCTTGTTTAAGGGTAAAGGTGAGTTGGGGTGCTGCATAAAACCAGAGATTGAAATGAGCACAGATAAAGTTCCTTAAGCCAAATATGGAATAGACAAGAGCTACTCCTTGCTCAACGAAATGGACTCAACACCGCATATTAAACGCCTAAGAATGTACCTGACTCTTAAGTATCTTAAAACCTATGGATTGCTATGTCTCCGAAAGAGAATCAAGCATGTGTACAGGGACATAAACGCAGCAGTGATAGGATTGGAGAGGTTCGGTGAGCAAATGAAGACCTTTGAAGTCATATTGCATGGTACCCATTCCACGGGTTTCAACTCTCCAGGTTTAAGGTATTCTTCCTTCAGCTAAAACATGCATGTGGAACCCAGAGTATGATCAACCGTGTGAACGGGAGACCTGTTCAAATATGTCTCAGTTTTCCTCCCCTGGTACTCGGGTGCAACATTCCAGACGCTTTACTAACACTCTCCCCACTTGGAGAGTCAGCAACTTTAACCGCCTGTTTGACCCAGTTTGCAATTTCTGCGGAAGATGAACAGGAATAGGGAGAACCAATGAGAGACTACTGGAGGTGTCTGGACGGGCAAATTTAACTCTCATTTCCCACCAGGAAGAGGAAATAACCAAAGGCTCAGCGTGCCGTGCCGGAACCAGATTAGGGCCTGAAAGCATCCTGCGGTGTTGCGGCCAGCTCACTAGAAAACGAGTTGAAGAAAGGAGCTCAGGGGCACTGTAATTCACAAACCTGCAGAGTTATAAATGACAACTATCATCCAAAAATATACTGAAGTAAGGCTGCCAAGAGGACTTGAAAGCGGGGCAGAATTGCAGGAAACCGATTTCAGGAGGTAGACTGGAATTGCATTGAAAGCATAGGAAAAGAGGCAGAACGTCCACAATGATGCACTTGGTCAAAAAGGGCGTATGCGTTCTTTTCCTGAATATATTCAGGAAAAAACGCATACGCCCTTTTTGGCCAACCAAGCAAGCTTGCAAAGGAAATCTGCACTACAATGAAGTCTCACTTCCCCCCGGTCAAAAGGGCCATCTGAAAAAAGTGTAAAATCCAGAAAGGCAGGACAGGCCATGGAGACCTGGGAGCCTTGTTATGCTGATGGGCGGGATGTAAATTGCCAACAGCCACTCGGGAGAAGTGTATGGTGTTTCCTGAAACATCTAAGAAACAAAGCAACAGAGCCTAGGGCACTTTTACTTATGGTCCTATAGCTTAGGGAAATTAAAATCAAAAAGATACAGCCACCCCAAAGTTTGGGACGCCTCTGTTTACAAGAACATCGTTTACCGTACAAGTTCTCTATCACAGAAAGTGAAAAATGGATAAAGAACTTGTGGTACTTACGTACAATGCAGTATCACTCAGCAATGAAATCTATGTCATCAGGCCCGTAGCAGCATAATGAGTGGATTCAGGTATGATGATTCTAACTGAAATAAGTCACACAGAAAAAGAAACATCATAAGATATCACTAATACACGGAATGTAAACTTGGCTACACAGGAACTGAATTCCAAAACAGAACAGCGTCTCAAATTTAGAAAACCAACTTATGCTTGCTTAAGGGGAAAGGTGAGTTGGGGTGCTGCATAAAACCAGAGATTGAAATGAGCACAGATAAAGTTCCTTAAGCCAAATATGGAATAGACAAGAGCTACTGCTTGCTCAACGAAATGGACTCAACACCGCATATTAAACTCCTAAGAATGTACCTGACTAGTAAGTATCTTAAAACCTATGGATTGCTATGTCTCCAAAAGAGAATCAAGCGTGTGTACAGGGGCATAAACGCAGCAGTGATAGGATTGGAGAGGTTCGGTGAGCAAATGAAGACCCTTTGAATCAATTTGCATGGTACCCATTCCACGGGTCTCAACTACCCAGGTTTAAGGTATTCTTCCTTCAGCTAAAACATGCATGTGGAACCCAGAGTATGATCAACCATGTGATCGGGAGACGTTTTCAAATATGTCTCAGTTTTCGTACCCTGGTACTCGGGTGCAACATTCCAGAGGCTTTACTAACACTCTCCCGACTTTGAGAGTCAGCCTCTTTAACCTCCTGTTTGGCCCAGTTTGCAATTTCTGCGGAAGATGAACAGGAATAGGGAGAACCAATGAGAGAGTAGCTGGAGGTGTCTGGACGGGCAAATTTAACCCTCATTTCCCACCAGGAAGAGGAATTAACCAAAGGCTCAGCATGCCGTGCCAGAACCAGATTAGGGCCTGAAGCCATCCTGAGGTGTTGCGGCCAGCTCACAAGAAAGAGAGTTGAAGAAAGGAGCTCAGGGGCACTGTAATTCACAAACGTGCAGAGTTATAAATGACAGCTATCGTCCAAAAATATACTGAAGTAAGGCTGGCAAGAGGACTTGAAAGCGGGGCAGAATTGCAGGAAACCGATTTCAGGAGGTAGACTGGAATTGCATTGAAAGCATAGGAAAAGAGGCAGAACGTCCACAATGATGCACTTGTCCAAAAAGGGCGTATGCGTTTTTTCCTGAATATATTCAGAAAAAAATGCATACGCCCTTTTTGGCCAACCAAGCAAGCTTGCAAAGGAAATCTGCACTACAATGAAGTCTCACTTCCCCCCGGTCAAAAGGGCCATCTGAAAAAAGTGTAAAATCCAGAAAGGCAGGACAGGCCATGGAGAACTGGGAGCCTTGTTATGCTGATGGGCAGGATGTAAATTGCCAACAGACACTCGGGAGAAGTGTATGGTGTTTCCTGAAACATCTAAAAAACAAAGCAACAGAGCCTAGGGCACTTCCACTTATGGTCCTATAGCTTAGGGAAATTAAAATCAAAAAGACACAGCCACCCCGAAGTTTGGAACGGCTCTGTTTACAAGAACCTCGTTTACAGTACAAGTTCAACATCGCAGAAAGTGAAAAATGGATAAAGAATTTGCGGTATTTACTTACAAAGCAATATCACTCAGCAATGAAATCTATGTCATCAGGCCCTTAGCAGCACAATGAGTGGATTCAGGTATGATGATTCTAACTGAAATAAGTCACACAGAAAAAGAAACATCATAAGATATCAGTAATACATGGAATGTAAACTTGGCCAAACAGGAACTGAATTACAGAACAGAACAGGGTCTCAAATTTAGAAAACCAACTTATGCTTGCTTAAGGGTAAAGGTGAATTGGGGTGCTGTATAAAACCAGAGATGGAAATGAGCACAGATAAAGTTCCTTAAGCCAAATATGGAATAGACAAGAGCTACTCCTTGCTCAACGAAATGGACTCAACACCGCATATTAAACGCCTAAGAATGTACCTGACTAGTAAGTATCTAAAAACCTATGGATTGCTATGTGTCCAAAAGAGAATCAAGCATGTGTACAGGGGCATAAACACAGCAGTGATAGGATTGGAGAGGTTCGGTGAGCAAATGAAGACCCTTTGAAGTCATATTGCATGGTACCCATTCCACGGGTTTCAACTACCCACGTTTAAGGTATTCTTCCTTCAGCTAAAACATGCATGTGGAACCCAGAGTATGATCAACCGTGTGAACGGGAGACCTGTTCAAATATGTCTCAGTTTTCCTCCCCTGGTACTCGGGTGCAACATTCCAGATGCTTTACTAACACTCTCCCCACTTGGATAGTCAGCCTTTAACCTCCTGTTTAGCCCAGTTTGCAATTTCTGCGGAAGATGAACAGGAATAGTGAGAACCAATGAGAGACTAGCTGGAGGTGTCTGGACGGGCAAATTTAACTCTCATTTCCCAACAGGAAGAGGAACTAACCAAAGGCTCAGCGTGCCGTGCCGGAACCAGATTAGGGCCTGAAGCCATCCTGCGGTGTTGCGGCCAGCTCAAAAGAAAGCGAGTTGAAGAAAGGAGCTCAGGGGCACTGTAATTCACAAACCTGCAGAGTTATAAATGACAGCTATTTCCAAAAATATACTGAAGTAAGGCTGCCAAGAGGACTTGAAAGTGAGGCAGAATTGCAGGAAACCGATTTCAGGATGTAGACTGGAATTGCATTGAAAGCACAGGAAAAGAGGCAGAACGTCCACAATGATGCACTTGGCCAAAAAGGGCGTATGCGTTTTTTCCTGAATATATTCAGGAAAAAACGCATACGCCCTTTTTGGCCAACCAAGCAAGCTTGCAAAGGAAATCTGCACTACAATGAAGTCTCACTTCCTCCCGGTCAAAAGGGCCATCTGAAAAAAGTGTAAAATCCAGAAAGGCAGGACAGGCCATGGAGAACTGGGAGCCTTGTTATGCTGATGGGCGGGATGTAAATTGCCAACAGACACTCGGGAGAAGTGTATGGTGTTTCCTGAAACATCCAGAAAACAAAGCAACAGAGCATAGGGCACTTCCACTTATGGTCATATAGCTTAGGGAAATTAAAATCAAAAAGACACAGCCACCCCAAAGTTTGGGACGCCTCTGTTTACAAGAACCTCGTTTACCATACAAGTTCAATATCACAGAAAGTGAAAAATGGATAAAGAACTTGTGGTACTTATGTACAATGCAGTATCACTCAGCAATGAAATCTATGTCATCAGGCCCGTAGCAGCATAGTGAGTGGATTCAGGTACGATGATTCTAACTGAAATAAGTCACACAGAAAAAGAAACATCATAAGATATCACTAATACACGGAATGTAAACTTGGCTACACAGGAACTGAATTACAGAACAGAACAGGGTCTCAAATTTAGAAAACCAACTTATGCTTGCTTAAGGGGAAAGGTGAGTTGAGGTGCTGCATAAAACCAGAGATTGAAATGAGCACAGATAAAGTTCCTTAAGCCAAATATGGAATAGACAAGAGCTACTCCTTGCTCAACGAAATGGACTCAACACCGCATATTAAACGCCTAAGAATGTACCTGCCTAGTAAGTATCTTAAAACCTATGGATTGCTATGTCTCAGAAAGAGAATCAAGCATGTGTACAGGGGCATAAACGCAGCAGTGATAGGATTGGAGAGGTTCGGTGAGCAAATGAAGATCCTTTGAAGTCATATTGCATGGTACCCATTCCACGGGTCTCAACTACCCAAGTTTAAGGTATTCTTCCTTCAGCTAAAACATGCATGTGAAACCCAGAGTATGATCAACAGTGTGAACGGGAGACGTGTTCAAATATGTCTCAGGTTTCCTCCCCTGGTACTCGGGTGCAACATTCCAGACGCTTTACTAACACTCTCCCCACTTGGAGAGTCACCGCCTTTAACCTCCTGTTTGGCCAAGTTTGCAATTTCTGCGGAAGATGAACAGGAATAGGGAGAACCAATGAGAGACCAGGCGGAGGTGTCTGGACGGGCAAATTTAACTCTCATTTCCCACCAGGAAGAGGAACTAACCAAAGGCTCAGCGTGCCGTGCCGGAACCAGATTAGGGCCTGAAGCCATCCTGCGGTGTTGCGGCCAGCTCACAAGAAAACGAGTTGAAGAAAGGAGCTCAGGGGCACTGTAATTCACAAACCTGCAGAGTTATAAATGACAACTATCGTCCAAAAATATACTGAAGTAAGGCTGCCAAGAGGACTTGAAAGCGGGGCAGAATTGCAGGAAACCGATTTCAGGAGGTAGACTGGAATTGCATTGAAAGCATAGGAAAAGAGGCAGAACGTCCACAATGATGCACTTGGCCAAAAAGGGCGTATGCGTTTTTTCCTGAATATATTCAGGAAAAAACGCATACGCCCTTTTTGGCCAACCAAGCAAGCTTGCAAAGGAAATCTGCACTACAATGAAGTCTCACTTCCCCCCGGTCAAAAGGGCCATCTGAAAAAAGTGTAAAATCCAGAAAGGCAGGACAGGCCATGGAGAACTGGGAGCCTTGTTATGCTGATGGGCGGGATGTAAATTGCCAACAGACACTCGGGAGAAGTGTATGGTGTTTCCTGAAACATCTAAAAAACAAAGCAACAGAGCCTAGGGCACTTCCACTTATGGTCCTATAGCTTAGGGAAATTAAAATCAAAAAGACACAGCCACCCAAAAGTTTGGGACGCCTCTGTTTACAAGAACCTCGTTTACCGTACAAGTTCAACATCGCAGAAAGTGAAAAATGGATAAAGAAGTTGTGGTATTTACTTACAAAGCAATATCACTCAGCAATGAAATCTATGTCATCAGGCCCTTAGCAGCACAATGAGTGGATTCAGGTATGAGGATTCTAACTGAAATAAGTCACACAGAAAAAGAAACATCATAAGATATCAGTAATACACGGAATGTAAACTTGGCTACACAGGAACTGAATTACAGAACAGAACAGGGTCTCAAATTTAGAAAACCAACTTATGCTTGCTTAAGGGTAAAGGTGAATTGGGGTGCTGCATAAAACCAGAGATGGAAATGAGCACAGATAAAGTTCCTTAAGCCAAATATGGAATAGACAAGAGCTACTCCTTGCTCAACGAAATGGACTCAACACCGCATATTAAACGCCTAAGAATGTACCTGACTAGTAAGTATCTTAAAACCTATGGATTGCTATGTGTCCAAAAGAGAATCAAGCATGTGTACAGGGGCATAAACACAGCAGTGATAGGATTGGAGAGGTTCGGTGAGCAAATGAAGACCCTTTGAAGTCATATTGCATGGTACCCATTCCACGGGTTTCAACTACCCACGTTTAAGGTATTCTTCCTTCAGCTAAAACATGCATGTGGAACCCAGAGTATGATCAACCGTGTGAACGGGAGACCTGTTCAAATATGTCTCAGTTTTCCTCCCCTGGTACTCGGGTGCAACATTCCAGATGCTTTACTAACACTCTCCCCACTTGGATAGTCAGCCTTTAACCTCCTGTTTAGCCCAGTTTGCAATTTCTGCGGAAGATGAACAGGAATAGTGAGAACCAATGAGAGACTAGCTGGAGGTGTCTGGACGGGCAAATTTAACTCTCATTTCCCAACAGGAAGAGGAACTAACCAAAGGCTCAGCGTGCCGTGCCGGAACCAGATTAGGGCCTGAAGCCATCCTGCGGTGTTGCGGCCAGCTCAAAAGAAAGCGAGTTGAAGAAAGGAGCTCAGGGGCACTGTAATTCACAAACCTGCAGAGTTATAAATGACAGCTATTTCCAAAAATATACTGAAGTAAGGCTGCCAAGAGGACTTGAAAGTGAGGCAGAATTGCAGGAAACCGATTTCAGGATGTAGACTGGAATTGCATTGAAAGCACAGGAAAAGAGGCAGAACGTCCACAATGATGCACTTGGCCAAAAAGGGCGTATGCGTTTTTTCCTGAATATATTCAGGAAAAAACGCATACGCCCTTTTTGGCCAACCAAGCAAGCTTGCAAAGGAAATCTGCACTACAATGAAGTCTCACTTCCTCCCGGTCAAAAGGGCCATCTGAAAAAAGTGTAAAATCCAGAAAGGCAGGACAGGCCATGGAGAACTGGGAGCCTTGTTATGCTGATGGGCGGGATGTAAATTGCCAACAGACACTCGGGAGAAGTGTATGGTGTTTCCTGAAACATCCAGAAAACAAAGCAACAGAGCATAGGGCACTTCCACTTATGGTCATATAGCTTAGGGAAATTAAAATCAAAAAGACACAGCCACCCCAAAGTTTGGGACGCCTCTGTTTACAAGAACCTCGTTTACCATACAAGTTCAATATCACAGAAAGTGAAAAATGGATAAAGAACTTGTGGTACTTATGTACAATGCAGTATCACTCAGCAATGAAATCTATGTCATCAGGCCCGTAGCAGCATAATGAGTGGATTCAGGTACGATGATTCTAACTGAAATAAGTCACACAGAAAAAGAAACATCATAAGATATCACTAATACACGGAATGTAAACTTGGCTACACAGGAACTGAATTACAGAACACAACAGGGTCTCAAATTTAGAAAACCAACTTATGCTTGCTTAAGGGGAAAGGTGAGTTGGGGTGCTGCATAAAACCAGAGATTGAAATGAGCACAGATAAAGTTCCTTAAGCCAAATATGGAATAGACAAGAGCTACTCCTTGCTCAACGAAATGGACTCAACACCGCATATTAAACGCCTAAGAATGTACCTGACTAGTAAGTATCTTAAAACCTATGGATTGCTATGTCTCAGAAAGAGAATCAAGCATGTGTACAGGGGCATAAACGCAGCAGTGATAGGATTGGAGAGGTTCGGTGAGCAAATGAAGATCCTTTGAAGTCATATTGCATGGTACCCATTCCACGGGTCTCAACTACCCAAGTTTAAGGTATTCTTCCTTCAGCTAAAACATGCATGTAAAACCCAGAGTATGATCAACAGTGTGAACGGGAGACGTGTTCAAATATGTCTCAGGTTTCCTCCCCTGGTACTCGGGTGCAACATTCCAGACGCTTTACTAACACTCTCCCCACTTGGAGAGTCACCGCCTTTAACCTCCTGTTTGGCCAAGTTTGCAATTTCTGCGGAAGATGAACAGGAATAGGGAGAACCAATGAGAGACCAGGCGGAGGTGTCTGGACGGGCAAATTTAACTCTCATTTCCCACCAGGAAGAGGAACTAACCAAAGGCTCAGCGTGCCGTGCCGGAACCAGATTAGGGCCTGAAGCCATCCTGCGGTGTTGCGGCCAGCTCACAAGAAAACGAGTTGAAGAAAGGAGCTCAGGGGCACTGTAATTCACAAACCTGCAGAGTTATAAATGACAACTATCGTCCAAAAATATACTGAAGTAAGGCTGCCAAGAGGACTTGAAAGCGGGGCAGAATTGCAGGAAACCGATTTCAGGAGGTAGACTGGAATTGCATTGAAAGCATAGGAAAAGAGGCAGAACGTCCACAATGATGCACTTGGCCAAAAAGGGCGTATGCGTTTTTTCCTGAATATATTCAGGAAAAAACGCATACGCCCTTTTTGGCCAACCAAGCAAGCTTGCAAAGGAAATCTGCACTACAATGAAGTCTCACTTCCCCCCCCCCCGGTCAAAAGGGCCATCTGAAAAAAGTGTAAAATCCAGAAAGGCAGGACAGGCCATGGAGAACTGGGAGCCTTGTTATGCTGATGGGCGGGATGTCAATTGCCAACAGACACTCGGGAGAAGTGTATGGTGTTTCCTGAAACATCTAAAAAACAAAGCAACAGAGCCTAGGGCACTTCCACTTATGGTCCTATAGCTTAGGGAAATTAAAATCAAAAAGACACAGCCACCCCAAAGTTTGGGACGCCTCTGTTTACAAGAACCTTGTTTACAGTACAAGTTCAACATCGCAGAAAGTGAAAAATGGATAAAGAAGTTGCGGTATTTACTTACAAAGCAATATCACTCAGCAATGAAATCTATGTCATCAGGCCCTTAGCAGCACAATGAGTGGATTCAGGTATGATGATTCTAACTGAAATAAGTCACACAGAAAAAGAAACATCATAAGATATCAGTAGTACATGGAATGTAAACTTTGCCAAACAGGAACTGAATTACAGAACAGAACAGGGTCTCAAATTTAGAAAACCAACTTATGCTTGCTTAAGGGGAAAGGTGAGTTGGGGTGCTGCATAAAACCAGAGATTGAAATGAGCACAGATAAAGTTCCTTAAGCCAAATATGGAATAGACAAGAGCTACTCCTTGCTCAACGAAATGGACTCAACACCGCATATTAAATGCCTAAGAATGTACCTGACTAGTAAGTATCTTAAAACCTATGGATTGCTATGTGTCCAAAAGAGAATCAAGCATGTGTACAGGGGCATAAACACAGCAGTGATAGGATTGGAGAGGTTCGGTGAGCAAATGAAGACCCTTTGAAGTCATATTGCATGGTACCCATTCCACGGGTTTCAACTACCCACGTTTAAGGTATTCTTCCTTCAGCTAAAACATGCATGTGGAACCCAGAGTATGATCAACCGTGTGAACGGGAGACCTGTTCAAATATGTCTCAGTTTTCCTCCCCTGGTACTCGGGTGCAACATTCCAGATGCTTTACTAACACTCTCCCCACTTGGATAGTCAGCCTTTAACCTCCTGTTTAGCCCAGTTTGCAATTTCTGCGGAAGATGAACAGGAATAGTGAGAACCAATGAGAGACTAGCTGGAGGTGTCTGGACGGGCAAATTTAACTCTCATTTCCCAACAGGAAGAGGAACTAACCAAAGGCTCAGCGTGCCGTGCCGGAACCAGATTAGGGCCTGAAGCCATCCTGCGGTGTTGCGGCCAGCTCAAAAGAAAGCGAGTTGAAGAAAGGAGCTCAGGGGCACTGTAATTCACAAACCTGCAGAGTTATAAATGACAGCTATCGTCCAAAAATATACTGAAGTAAGGCTGCCAAGAGGACTTGAAAGTGAGGCAGAATTGCAGGAAACCGATTTCAGGATGTAGACTGGAATTGCATTGAAAGCACAGGAAAAGAGGCAGAACGTCCACAATGATGCACTTGGCCAAAAAGGGCGTATGCGTTTTTTCCTGAATATATTCAGGAAAAAACGCATACGCCCTTTTTGGCCAACCAAGCAAGCTTGCAAAGGAAATCTGCACTACAATGAAGTCTCACTTCCCCCCGGTCAAAAGGGCCATCTGAAAAAAGTGTAAAATCCAGAAAGGCAGGACAGGCCATGGAGAACTGGGAGCCTTGTTATGCTGATGGGCGGGATGGAAACTGCCAACAGACACTCGGCAGAAGTGTATGGTGTTTCCTGAAACATCTGAAAAACAAAGCAACAGAGCCTAGGGCACTTCCACTTATGGTCCTATAGCTTAGGGAAATTAAAATCAAAAAGACACAGCCACCCCAAAGTTTGGGACGCCTCTGTTTACAAGAACCTCGTTTACCGTACAAGTTCAATATCACAGAAAGTGAAAAATGGATAAAGAACTTGTGGTACTTACGTACAATGCAGTATCACTCAGCAATAAAATCTATGTCATCAGGCCCGCAGCAGCATAATGAGTGGATTCAGGTACGATGATTCTAACTGAAATATGTTCCACAGAAAAAGAAACATCATAAGATATCACTAATACACGGAATGTAAACTGAGCTACACAGGAACTGAATTCCAAAACAGAACGGGGTCTCAAATTTAGAAAACCAACTTATGCTTGCTTAAGGGGAAAGGTGAGTTGGGGTGCTGCATAAAACCAGAGATTGAAATGAGCACAGATAAAGTTCCTTAAGCCAAATATGTAATAGACAAGAGCTACTCCTTGCTCAACGAAATGGACTCAAAACCCCATTTTAAACGCCTAAGAATATACCTGACTAGTAAGAAACTTAAAACGTATGGATGGCTATGTCTGAAAGAGAATCAAGCGTGTGTACAGGGGCATAAACGCAGCAGTGATAGGATTGGAGAGGTTCGGTGAGCAAATGAAGACCCTTTGAAGTCATATTGCATGGTACCCATTCCACGGGTTTCAACTACCCAGGTTTAAGGTATTCTTCCTTCAGCTAAAACATGCATGTGGAACCCAGAGTATGATCAACCGTGTGAACAGGAGACGTGTTCAAATATGTCTCAGTTTTCCTCCCCTGGTACTCGGGTGCAACATTCCAGACGCTTTACTAACACTCTCCCCACTTGGAGAGTCAGCGCCTTTAACCTCCTGTTTGGCCCAGTTTGCAATTTCTGCGGAAGATGAACAGGAATAGCGAGAACCAATGAGAGACTAGCTGGAGGTGTCTGGACGGGCAAATTTAACTCTCATTTCCCACCAGGAAGAGGAAATAACCAAAGGCTCAGCGTGCCGTGCCGGAACCAGATTAGGGCCTGAAGCCATCCTGCGGTGTTGCGGCCAGCTCACAAGAAAACGAGTTGAAGAAAGGAGCTCAGGGGCACTGTAATTCACAAACCTGCAGAGTTATAAATGACAACTATCGTCCAAAAATATACTGAAGTAAGGCTGCCAAGAGGACTTGAAAGCGGGGCAGAATTGCAGGAAACCGATTTCAGGAGGTAGACTGGAATTGCATTGAAAGCATAGGAAAAGAGGCAGAACGTCCACAATGATGCACTTGGCCAAAAAGGGCGTATGCGTTTTTTCCTGAATATATTCAGGAAAAAACGCATACGCCCTTTTTGGCCAACCAAGCAAGCTTGCAAAGGAAATCTGCACTACAATGAAGTCTCACTTCCCCTCGGTCAAAAGGGCCATCTGAAAAAAGTGTAAAATTCAGAAAGGCAGGACAGGCCATGGAGAACTGGGAGCCTTGTTATGCTGATGGGCGGGATGTAAATTGCCAACAGACACTCGGGAGAAGTGTATGGTGTTTCCTGAACCATCTGAAAAACAAAGCAACAGAGCCTAGGGCACTTCCACTTATGGTCCTATAGCTTAGGGAAATTAAAATCAAAAAGACACAGCCACCCCGAAGTTTGGAACGGCTCTGTTTACAAGAACCTCGTTTACCATACAAGTTCAACATCGCAGAAAGTGAAAAATGGATAAAGAAGTTGTGGTATTTACTTACAAAGCAATATCACTCAGCAATGAAATCTATGTCATCAGGCCCGTAGCAGCACAATGAGTGGATTCAGGTATGATGATTCTAACTGAAATAAGTCACACAGAAAAAGAAGCATCATAAGATATCAGTAATACACGGAATGTAAACTTGGCTACACAGGAACTGAATTACAGAACAGAACAGGGTCTCAAATTTAGAAAACCAACTTATGCTTGCTTAAGGGGAAAGGTGAGTTGGGCTGCTGCATAAAACCAGAGATCGAAATGAGCACAGATAAACTTCCTTAAGCCAAATATGGAATAGACAAGAGCTACTCCTTGCTCAACGAAATGGACTCAACACCGCATATTAAACGCCTAAGAATGTACCTGACTCTTAAGTATCTTAAAACCTATGGATTGCTATGTCTCCGAAAGAGAATCAAGCATGTGTACAGGGACATAAACGCAGCAGTGATAGGATTGGAGAGGTTCGGTGAGCAAATGAAGACCCTTTGAAGTCATATTGCATGGTACCCATTCCACGGGTTTCAACTACCCAGGTTTAAGGTATTCTTCCTTCAGCTAAAACATGCATGTGGAACCTAGAGTATGATCAACAATGTGATCGGGAGACGTGTTCAAATATGTCTCAGTTTTCGTACCCTGGTACTCGGGTGCAACATTCCAGACGCTTTACTAACACTCTCCCGACTTGGAGAGTCAGTCCCTTTAACCTCCTGTTTGGCCCAGTTTGCAATTTCTGCGGAAGATGAACAGGAATAGCGAGAACCAATGAGAGACTAGCTGGAGGTGTCTGGACGGGCAAATTTAACTCTCATTTCCCACCAGGAAGCGGAATTAACCAAAGGCTCAGCGTGCCGTGCCGGAACCAGATTAGGGCCTGAAGCCATCCTGCGGTGTTGCGGCCAGCTCACAAGAAAGCGAGTTGAAGAAAGGAGCTCAGGGGCACTGTAATTCACAAACCTGCAGAGTTATAAATGACAGCTATCGTCCAAAAATATACTGAAGTAAGGCTGCCAAGAGGACTTGAAAGCGGGGCAGAATTGCAGGAAACCGATTTCAGGAGGTAGACTGGAATTGCATTGAAAGCATAGGAAAAGAGGCAGAACGTCCACAATGATGCACTTGGCCAAAAAGGGTGTATGCGTTTTTTCCTGAATATATTCAGGAAAAAACGCATAAGCCCTTTTTGGCCAACCAAGCAAGCTTGCAAAGGAAATCTGCACAACAATTTAGTCTCACTTCCCCCCGGTCAAAAGGGTCATCTGAAAAAAGTGTAAAATCCAGAAAGGCAGGACAGGCCATGGAGAACTGGGAGCCTTGTTATGCTGATGGGCGGGATGTAAATTGCCAACAGACACTCGGGAGAAGTGTATGGGGTTTCCTGAAACATCTAAAAAACAAAGCAACAGAGCCTAGGGCACTTCCACTTATGGTCCTATAGCTTAGGGAAATTAAAATCAAAAAGACACAGCCACCCCAAAGTTTGGGACGCCTCTGTTTACAAGAACCTCTTTTACCGTACAAGTTCAACATCGCAGAAAGTGAAAAATGGATAAAGAAGTTGTGGTATTTACTTACAAAGCAATATCACTCAGCAATGAAATCTATGTCATCAGGCCCTTAGCAGCACAATGAGTGGATTCAGGTATGATGATTCTAACTGAAATAAGTCACACAGAAAAAGAAACATCATAAGATATCAGTAATACACGGAATGTAAACTTGGCTACACAGGAACTGAATTACAGAACAGAACAGGGTCTCAAATTTAGAAAACCAACTTATGCTTGCTTAAGGGTAAAGGTGAGTTGGGGTGCTGCATAAAACCAGAGATTGAAATGAGCACAGATAAAGTTCCTTAAGCCAAATATGGAATAGACAAGAGCTACTCCTTGCTCAACGAAATGGACTCAACACCGCATATTAAGTGCCTAAGAATGTACCTGACTAGTAAGTATCTTAAAACCTATGGATTGCTATGTCTCTGAAAGAGAATCAAGCATGTGTACAGGGGCATAAACACAGCAGTGATAGGATTGGAGAGGTTCGGTGAGCAAATGAAGACCCTTTGAAGTCATATTGCATGGTACCCATTCCACGGGTTTCAACTATCCAGGTTTAAGGTATTCTTCCTTCAGCTAAAACATGCATGTGGAACCTAGAGTATGATCAAACATGTGATCGGGAGATGTGTTCAAATATGTCTCAGTTTTCGTACCCTGGTACTCGGGTGCAACATTCCAGACGCTTTACTAACACTCTCCCGACTTGGAGAGTCAGTCCCTTTAACCTCCTGTTTGGCCCAGTTTGCAATTTCTGCGGAAGATGAACAGGAATAGCGAGAACCAATGAGAGACTAGCTGGAGGTGTCTGGACTGGCAAATTTAACTCTCATTTCCCACCAGGAAGCGGAATTAACCAAAGGCTCAGCGTGCCGTGCCGGAACCAGATTAGGGCCTGAAGCCATCCTGCGGTGTTGCGGCCAGCTCAAAAGAAAGCGAGTTGAAGAAAGGAGCTCAGGGGCACTGTAATTCACAAACCTGCAGAGTTATAAATGACAGCTATCGTCCAAAAATATACTGAAGTAAGGCTGCCAAGAGCACTTGAAAGCGGGGCAGAATTGCAGGAAACCGATTTCAGGAGGTAGACTGGAATTGCATTGAAAGCATAGGAAAAGAGGCAGAACGTCCACAATGATGCACTTGGCCAAAAAGGGCGTATGCGTTTTTTCCTGAATATATTCAGGAAAAAACGCATACGCCCTTTTTGGCCAACCAAGCAAGCTTGCAAAGGAAATCTGCACTACAATGAAGTCTGACTTCCCCCCGGTCAAAAGGGCCATCTGAAAAAAGTGTAAAATCCAGAAAGGCAGGACAGGCCATGGAGAACTGGGAGCCTTGTTATGCTGATGGGCGGGATGTAAATTGCCAACAGACACTCGGGAGAAGTGTATGGTGTTTCCTGAAACATCTAAGAAACAAAGCAACAGAGCCTAGGGCACTTCCACTTATGGTCCTATAGCTTAGGGAAATTAAAATCAAAAAGACACAGCCACCCCAATTTGGGACGCCTCTGTTTACAAGAACCTCGTTTACCGTACAAGTTCAATATCACAGAAAGTGAAAAATGGATAAAGAACTTGTGGTACTTACGTACAATGCAGTATCACTCAGCAATGAAATCTATGTCATCAGGCCTGTAGCAGCATAATGAGTGGATTCAGGTACGATGATTCTAACTGAAATAAGTCACACAGAAAAAGAAACATCATAAGATATCAGTAATACACGGAATGTAAACTTGGCTACACAGGAACTGAATTACAGAACAGAACAGGGTCTCAAATTTAGAAAACCAACTTATGCTTGCTTAAGGGGAAAGGTGAGTTGGGGTGCTGCATAAAACCAGAGATTGAAATGAGCACAGATAAAGTTCCTTAAGCCAAATATGGAATAGACAAGAGCTACTCCTTGCTCAACGAAATGGACTCAACACCGCATATTAAACGCCTAACAATGTACCTGACTAGTAAGTATCTTAAAACCTATGGATTGCTATGTCTCCGAAAGAGAATCAAGCATGTGTACAGGGGCATAAACGCAGCAGTGATAGGATTGGAGAGGTTCGGTTAGCAAATGAAGACCCTTTGAAGTCATATTGCATGGTACCCATTCCACGGGTTTCAACTACCCAGGTTTAAGGTATTCTTCCTTCAGCTAAAACATGCATGTGGAACCTAGAGTATGATCAACCATGTGATCGGGAGACGTGTTCAAATATGTCTCAGTTTTCGTACCCTGGTACTCGGGTGCAACATTCCAGACGCTTTAGTAACACTCTCCCGACTTGGAGAGTCAGTCCCTTTAACCTCCTGTTTGGCCCAGTTTGCAATTTCTGCGGAAGATGAACAGGAATAGCGAGAACCAATGAGAGACTAGCTGGAGGTGTCTGGACGGGCAAATTTAACTCTCATTTCCCACCAGGATGAGGAAATAACCAAAGGCTCAGCGTGCCGTGCCGGAACCAGATTAGGGCCTGAAGCCATCCTGCGGTGTTGCGGCCAGCTCACAAGAAAACGAGTTGAAGAAAGGAGCTCAGGGGCACTGTAATTCACAAACCTGCAGAGTTATAAATGACAACTATCGTCCAAAAATATACTGAAGTAAGGCTGCCAAGAGGACTTGAAAGCGGGGCAGAATTGCAGGAAACCGATTTCAGGAGGTAGACTGGAATTGCATTGAAAGCATAGGAAAAGAGGCAGAACGTCCACAATGATGCACTTGGCCAAAAAGGGCGTATGCGTTTTTTCCTGAATATATTCAGGAAAAAACGCATACGCCCTTTTTGGCCAACCAAGCAAGCTTGCAAAGGAAATCTGCACTACAATGAAGTCTCACTTCCCCTCGGTCAAAAGGGCCATCTGAAAAAGGTGTAAAATCCAGAAAGGCAGGACAGGCCATGGAGAACTGGGAGCCTTGTTATGCTGATGGGCGGGATGTAAATTGCCAACAGACACTCGGGAGAAGTGTATGGTGTTTCCTGAACCATCTGAAAAACAAAGCAACAGAGCCTAGGGCACTTCCACTTATGGTCCTATAGCTTAGGGAAATTAAAATAAAAAAGACACAGCCACCCCGAAGTTTGGAACGGCTCTGTTTACAAGAACCTCGTTTACCATACAAGTTCAACATCGCAGAAAGTGAAAAATGGATAAAGAAGTTGTGGTATTTACTTACAAAGCAATATCACTCAGCAATGAAATCTATGTCATCAGGCCCGTAGCAGCACAATGAGTGGATTCAGGTATGATGATTCTAACTGAAATAAGTCACACAGAAAAAGAAACATCATAAGATATCACTAATACACGGAATGTAAACTTGGCTACACAGGAACTGAATTACAGAACAGAACAGGGTCTCAAATTTAGAAAACCAACTTATGCTTGCTTAAGGGGAAAGGTGAGTTGGGCTGCTGCATAAAACCAGAGATTGAAATGAGCACAGATAAAGTTCCTTAAGCCAAATATGGAATAGACAAGAGCTACTCCTTGCTCAACGAAATGGACTCAACACCACATATTAAACGCCTAAGAATGTACCTGACTAGTAAGTATCTTAAAACCTATGGATTGCTATGTCTCCGAAAGAGAATCAAGCATGTGTAGAGGGGTATAATGCAGCAGTGATAGGATTGGAGAGGTTCGGTGAGCAAATGAAGACCCTTTGAAGTCATATTGCATGGTACCCATTCCACGGGTTTCAACTCTCCAGGTTTAAGGTATTCTTCCTTCAGCTAAAACATGCATGTGGAACCCAGAGTATGATCAACCGTGTGAACGGGAGACCTGTTCAAATATGTCTCAGTTTTCCTCCCCTGGTACTCGGGTGCAACATTCCAGACGCTTTACTAACACTCTCCCCACTTGGAGAGTCAGCGCCTTTAACCTCCTGTTTGGCCCAGTTTGCAATTTCTGCGGAAGATGAACAGGAATAGGGAGAACCAATGAGAGACTACTGGAGGTGTCTGGACGGGCAAATTTAACTCTCATTTCCCACCAGGAAGAGGAAATAACCAAAGGCTCAGCGTGCCGTGCTGGAACCAGATTAGGGCCTGAAGCCATCCTGCGGTGTTGCGGCCAGCTCAAAAGAAAGCGAGTTGAAGAAAGGAGCTCAGGGGCACTGTAATTCACAAACCTGCAGAGTTATAAATGACAGCTATCGTCCAAAAATATACTGAAGTAAGGCTGCCAAGAGGACTTGAAAGCGGGGCAGAATTGCAGGAAACCAATTTCAGGAGGTAGACTGGAATTGCATTGAAAGCATAGGAAAAGAGGCAGAACGTCCACAATGATGCACTTGGCCACAAAGGGCGTATGCGTTTTTTCCTGAATATATTCAGAAAAAAACGCATACGCACTTTTTGGCCAACCAAGCGAGCTTGCAAAGGAAATCTGCACTACAATGAAGTCTCACTTCCCCCCGGTCAAAAGGGCCATCTGAAAAAAGTGTAAAATCCAGAAAGGCAGGACAGGCCATGGAGAACTGGGAGCCTTGTTATGCTGATGGGTGGGATGTAAATTGCCAACAGACACTTGGGAGAAGTGTATGGTGTTTCCTGAAACATCTAAGAAACAAAGCAACAGAGCCTAGGGCACTTCCACTTATGGTCCTATAGCTTAGGGAAATTAAAATCAAAAAGACACAGCCACCCCAATTTGGGACGCCTCTGTTTACAAGAACCTCGTTTACCGTACAAGTTCAATATCACAGAAAGTGAAAAATGGATAAAGAACTTGTGGTACTTACGTACAATGCAGTATCACTCAGCAATGAAATCTATGTCATCAGGCCTGTAGCAGCATAATGAGTGGATTCAGGTACGATGATTCTAACTGAAATAAGTCACACAGAAAAAGAAACATCATAAGATATCAGTAATACACGGAATGTAAACTTGGCTACACAGGAACTGAATTACAGAACAGAACAGGGTCTCAAATTTAGAAAACCAACTTATGCTTGCTTAAGGGGAAAGGTGAGTTGGGGTGCTGCATAAAACCAGAGATTGAAATGAGCACAGATAAAGTTCCTTAAGCCAAATATGGAATAGACAAGAGCTACTCCTTGCTCAACGAAATGGACTCAACACCGCATATTAAACGCCTAAGAATGTACCTGACTAGTAAGTATCTTAAAACCTATGGATTGCTATGTCTCCGAAAGAGAATCAAGCATGTGTACAGGGGCATAAACGCAGCAGTGATAGGATTGGAGAGGTTCGGTTAGCAAATGAAGACCCTTTGAAGTCATATTGCATGGTACCCATTCCACGGGTTTCAACTACCCAGGTTTAAGGTATTCTTCCTTCAGCTAAAACATGCATGTGGAACCTAGAGTATGATCAACCATGTGATCGGGAGACGTGTTCAAATATGTCTCAGTTTTCGTACCCTGGTACTCGGGTGCAACATTCCAGACGCTTTAGTAACACTCTCCCGACTTGGAGAGTCAGTCCCTTTAACCTCCTGTTTGGCCCAGTTTGCAATTTCTGCGGAAGATGAACAGGAATAGCGAGAACCAATGAGAGACTAGCTGGAGGTGTCTGGACGGGCAAATTTAACTCTCATTTCCCACCAGGAAGAGGAAATAACCAAAGGCTCAGCGTGCCGTGCCGGAACCAGATTAGGGCCTGAAGCCATCCTGCGGTGTTGCGGCCAGCTCACAAGAAAACGAGTTGAAGAAAGGAGCTCAGGGGCACTGTAATTCACAAACCTGCAGAGTTATAAATGACAACTATCGTCCAAAAATATACTGAAGTAAGGCTGCCAAGAGGACTTGAAAGCGGGGCAGAATTGCAGGAAACCGATTTCAGGAGGTAGACTGGAATTGCATTGAAAGCATAGGAAAAGAGGCAGAACGTCCACAATGATGCACTTGTCCAAAAAGGGCGTATGCGTTTTTTCCTGAATATATTCAGGAAAAAACGCATACGCCCTTTTTGGCCAACCAAGCAAGCTTGCAAAGGAAATCTGCACTACAATGAAGTCTCACTTCCCCCTGGTCAAAAGGGCCATCTGAAAAAAGTGTAAAATTCAGAAAGGCAGGACAGGCCATGGAGAACTGGGAGCCTTGTTATGCTGATGGGCGGGATGTAAATTGCCAACAGACACTCGGGAGAAGTGTATGGTGTTTCCTGAAACATCTGAAAAACAAAGCAACAGAGCCTAGGGCACTTCCACTTATGGTCCTATAGCTTAGGGAAATTAAAATAAAAAAGACACAGCCACCCCGAAGTTTGGAACGGCTCTGTTTACAAGAACCTCGTTTACCATACAAGTTCAACATCGCAGAAAGTGAAAAATGGATAAAGAAGTTGTGGTATTTACTTACAAAGCAATATCACTCAGCAATGAAATCTATGTCATCAGGCCCGTAGCAGCACAATGAGTGGATTCAGGTATGATGATTCTAACTGAAATAAGTCACACAGAAAAAGAAGCATCATAAGATATCAGTAATACACGGAATGTAAACTTGGCTACACAGGAACTGAATTACAGAACAGAACAGGGTCTCAAATTTAGAAAACCAACTTATGCTTGCTTAAGGGGAAAGGTGAGTTGGGCTGCTGCATAAAACCAGAGATTGAAATGAGCACAGATAAAGTTCCTTAAGCCAAATATGGAATAGACAAGAGCTACTCCTTGCTCAACGAAATGGACTCAACACCACATATTAAACGCCTAAGAATGTACCTGACTAGTAAGTATCTTAAAACCTACGGATTGCTATGTCTCCGAAAGAGAATCAAGCATGTGTACAGGGGTATAAATGCAGCAGTGATAGGATTGGAGAGGTTCGGTGAGCAAATGAAGACCCTTTGAAGTCATATTGCATGATAACATTTCCACGGGTTTCAACTCTCCAGGTTTAAGGTATTCTTCCTTCAGCTAAAACATGCATGTGGAACCCAGAGTATGATCAACCGTGTGAACGGGAGACCTGTTCAAATATGTCTCAGTTTTCCTCCCCTGGTACTCGGGTGCAACATTCCAGACGCTTTACTAACACTCTCCCCACTTGGAGAGTCAGCAACTTTAACCGCCTGTTTGACCCAGTTTGCAATTTCTGCGGAAGATGAACAGGAATAGGGAGAACCAATGAGAGACTACTGGAGGTGTCTGGACGGGCAAATTTAACTCTCATTTCCCACCAGGAAGAGGAAATAACCAAAGGCTCAGCGTGCCGTGCCGGAACCAGATTAGGGCCTGAAAGCATCCTGCGGTGTTGCGGCCAGCTCACTAGAAAACGAGTTGAAGAAAGGAGCTCAGGGGCACTGTAATTCACAAACCTGCAGAGTTATAAATGACAACTATCATCCAAAAATATACTGAAGTAAGGCTGCCAAGAGGACTTGAAAGCGGGGCAGAATTGCAGGAAACCGATTTCAGGAGGTAGACTGGAATTGCATTGAAAGCATAGGAAAAGAGGCAGAACGTCCACAATGATGCACTTGGTCAAAAAGGGCGTATGCGTTCTTTTCCTGAATATATTCAGGAAAAAACGCATACGCCCTTTTTGGCCAACCAAGCAAGCTTGCAAAGGAAATCTGCACTACAATGAAGTCTCACTTCCCCCCGGTCAAAAGGGCCATCTGAAAAAAGTGTAAAATCCAGAAAGGCAGGACAGGCCATGGAGACCTGGGAGCCTTGTTATGCTGATGGGCGGGATGTAAATTGCCAACAGCCACTCGGGAGAAGTGTATGGTGTTTCCTGAAACATCTAAGAAACAAAGCAACAGAGCCTAGGGCACTTTTACTTATGGTCCTATAGCTTAGGGAAATTAAAATCAAAAAGATACAGCCACCCCAAAGTTTGGGACGCCTCTGTTTACAAGAACATCGTTTACCGTACAAGTTCTCTATCACAGAAAGTGAAAAATGGATAAAGAACTTGTGGTACTTACGTACAATGCAGTATCACTCAGCAATGAAATCTATGTCATCAGGCCCGTAGCAGCATAATGAGTGGATTCAGGTATGATGATTCTAACTGAAATAAGTCACACAGAAAAAGAAACATCATAAGATATCACTAATACACGGAATGTAAACTTGGCTACACAGGAACTGAATTCCAAAACAGAACAGCGTCTCAAATTTAGAAAACCAACTTATGCTTGCTTAAGGGGAAAGGTGAGTTGGGGTGCTGCATAAAACCAGAGATTGAAATGAGCACAGATAAAGTTCCTTAAGCCAAATATGGAATAGACAAGAGCTACTGCTTGCTCAACGAAATGGACTCAACACCGCATATTAAACTCCTAAGAATGTACCTGACTAGTAAGTATCTTAAAACCTATGGATTGCTATGTCTCCAAAAGAGAATCAAGCGTGTGTACAGGGGCATAAACGCAGCAGTGATAGGATTGGAGAGGTTCGGTGAGCAAATGAAGACCCTTTGAATCAATTTGCATGGTACCCATTCCACGGGTCTCAACTACCCAGGTTTAAGGTATTCTTCCTTCAGCTAAAACATGCATGTGGAACCCAGAGTATGATCAACCATGTGATCGGGAGACGTTTTCAAATATGTCTCAGTTTTCGTACCCTGGTACTCGGGTGCAACATTCCAGAGGCTTTACTAACACTCTCCCGACTTTGAGAGTCAGCCTCTTTAACCTCCTGTTTGGCCCAGTTTGCAATTTCTGCGGAAGATGAACAGGAATAGGGAGAACCAATGAGAGAGTAGCTGGAGGTGTCTGGACGGGCAAATTTAACCCTCATTTCCCACCAGGAAGAGGAATTAACCAAAGGCTCAGCATGCCGTGCCAGAACCAGATTAGGGCCTGAAGCCATCCTGAGGTGTTGCGGCCAGCTCACAAGAAAGAGAGTTGAAGAAAGGAGCTCAGGGGCACTGTAATTCACAAACGTGCAGAGTTATAAATGACAGCTATCGTCCAAAAATATACTGAAGTAAGGCTGGCAAGAGGACTTGAAAGCGGGGCAGAATTGCAGGAAACCGATTTCAGGAGGTAGACTGGAATTGCATTGAAAGCATAGGAAAAGAGGCAGAACGTCCACAATGATGCACTTGTCCAAAAAGGGCGTATGCGTTTTTTCCTGAATATATTCAGAAAAAAATGCATACGCCCTTTTTGGCCAACCAAGCAAGCTTGCAAAGGAAATCTGCACTACAATGAAGTCTCACTTCCCCCCGGTCAAAAGGGCCATCTGAAAAAAGTGTAAAATCCAGAAAGGCAGGACAGGCCATGGAGAACTGGGAGCCTTGTTATGCTGATGGGCAGGATGTAAATTGCCAACAGACACTCGGGAGAAGTGTATGGTGTTTCCTGAAACATCTAAAAAACAAAGCAACAGAGCCTAGGGCACTTCCACTTATGGTCCTATAGCTTAGGGAAATTAAAATCAAAAAGACACAGCCACCCCGAAGTTTGGAACGGCTCTGTTTACAAGAACCTCGTTTACAGTACAAGTTCAACATCGCAGAAAGTGAAAAATGGATAAAGAATTTGCGGTATTTACTTACAAAGCAATATCACTCAGCAATGAAATCTATGTCATCAGGCCCTTAGCAGCACAATGAGTGGATTCAGGTATGATGATTCTAACTGAAATAAGTCACACAGAAAAAGAAACATCATAAGATATCAGTAATACATGGAATGTAAACTTGGCCAAACAGGAACTGAATTACAGAACAGAACAGGGTCTCAAATTTAGAAAACCAACTTATGCTTGCTTAAGGGTAAAGGTGAATTGGGGTGCTGTATAAAACCAGAGATGGAAATGAGCACAGATAAAGTTCCTTAAGCCAAATATGGAATAGACAAGAGCTACTCCTTGCTCAACGAAATGGACTCAACACCGCATATTAAACGCCTAAGAATGTACCTGACTAGTAAGTATCTTAAAACCTATGGATTGCTATGTGTCCAAAAGAGAATCAAGCATGTGTACAGGGGCATAAACACAGCAGTGATAGGATTGGAGAGGTTCGGTGAGCAAATGAAGACCCTTTGAAGTCATATTGCATGGTACCCATTCCACGGGTTTCAACTACCCACGTTTAAGGTATTCTTCCTTCAGCTAAAACATGCATGTGGAACCCAGAGTATGATCAACCGTGTGAACGGGAGACCTGTTCAAATATGTCTCAGTTTTCCTCCCCTGGTACTCGGGTGCAACATTCCAGATGCTTTACTAACACTCTCCCCACTTGGATAGTCAGCCTTTAACCTCCTGTTTAGCCCAGTTTGCAATTTCTGCGGAAGATGAACAGGAATAGTGAGAACCAATGAGAGACTAGCTGGAGGTGTCTGGACGGGCAAATTTAACTCTCATTTCCCAACAGGAAGAGGAACTAACCAAAGGCTCAGCGTGCCGTGCCGGAACCAGATTAGGGCCTGAAGCCATCCTGCGGTGTTGCGGCCAGCTCAAAAGAAAGCGAGTTGAAGAAAGGAGCTCAGGGGCACTGTAATTCACAAACCTGCAGAGTTATAAATGACAGCTATTTCCAAAAATGTACTGAAGTAAGGCTGCCAAGAGGACTTGAAAGTGAGGCAGAATTGCAGGAAACCGATTTCAGGATGTAGACTGGAATTGCATTGAAAGCACAGGAAAAGAGGCAGAACGTCCACAATGATGCACTTGGCCAAAAAGGGCGTATGCGTTTTTTCCTGAATATATTCAGGAAAAAACGCATACGCCCTTTTTGGCCAACCAAGCAAGCTTGCAAAGGAAATCTGCACTACAATGAAGTCTCACTTCCTCCCGGTCAAAAGGGCCATCTGAAAAAAGTGTAAAATCCAGAAAGGCAGGACAGGCCATGGAGAACTGGGAGCCTTGTTATGCTGATGGGCGGGATGTAAATTGCCAACAGACACTCGGGAGAAGTGTATGGTGTTTCCTGAAACATCCAGAAAACAAAGCAACAGAGCATAGGGCACTTCCACTTATGGTCATATAGCTTAGGGAAATTAAAATCAAAAAGACACAGCCACCCCAAAGTTTGGGACGCCTCTGTTTACAAGAACCTCGTTTACCATACAAGTTCAATATCACAGAAAGTGAAAAATGGATAAAGAACTTGTGGTACTTATGTACAATGCAGTATCACTCAGCAATGAAATCTATGTCATCAGGCCCGTAGCAGCATAATGAGTGGATTCAGGTACGATGATTCTAACTGAAATAAGTCACACAGAAAAAGAAACATCATAAGATATCACTAATACACGGAATGTAAACTTGGCTACACAGGAACTGAATTACAGAACAGAACAGGGTCTCAAATTTAGAAAACCAACTTATGCTTGCTTAAGGGGAAAGGTGAGTTGAGGTGCTGCATAAAACCAGAGATTGAAATGAGCACAGATAAAGTTCCTTAAGCCAAATATGGAATAGACAAGAGCTACTCCTTGCTCAACGAAATGGACTCAACACCGCATATTAAACGCCTAAGAATGTACCTGACTAGTAAGTATCTTAAAACCTATGGATTGCTATGTCTCAGAAAGAGAATCAAGCATGTGTACAGGGGCATAAACGCAGCAGTGATAGGATTGGAGAGGTTCGGTGAGCAAATGAAGATCCTTTGAAGTCATATTGCATGGTACCCATTCCACGGGTCTCAACTACCCAAGTTTAAGGTATTCTTCCTTCAGCTAAAACATGCATGTGAAACCCAGAGTATGATCAACAGTGTGAACGGGAGACGTGTTCAAATATGTCTCAGGTTTCCTCCCCTGGTACTCGGGTGCAACATTCCAGACGCTTTACTAACACTCTCCCCACTTGGAGAGTCACCGCCTTTAACCTCCTGTTTGGCCAAGTTTGCAATTTCTGCGGAAGATGAACAGGAATAGGGAGAACCAATGAGAGACCAGGCGGAGGTGTCTGGACGGGCAAATTTAACTCTCATTTCCCACCAGGAAGAGGAACTAACCAAAGGCTCAGCGTGCCGTGCCGGAACCAGATTAGGGCCTGAAGCCATCCTGCGGTGTTGCGGCCAGCTCACAAGAAAACGAGTTGAAGAAAGGAGCTCAGGGGCACTGTAATTCACAAACCTGCAGAGTTATAAATGACAACTATCGTCCAAAAATATACTGAAGTAAGGCTGCCAAGAGGACTTGAAAGCGGGGCAGAATTGCAGGAAACCGATTTCAGGAGGTAGACTGGAATTGCATTGAAAGCATAGGAAAAGAGGCAGAACGTCCACAATGATGCACTTGGCCAAAAAGGGCGTATGCGTTTTTTCCTGAATATATTCAGGAAAAAACGCATACGCCCTTTTTGGCCAACCAAGCAAGCTTGCAAAGGAAATCTGCACTACAATGAAGTCTCACTTCCCCCCGGTCAAAAGGGCCATCTGAAAAAAGTGTAAAATCCAGAAAGGCAGGACAGGCCATGGAGAACTGGGAGCCTTGTTATGCTGATGGGCGGGATGTAAATTGCCAACAGACACTCGGGAGAAGTGTATGGTGTTTCCTGAAACATCTAAAAAACAAAGCAACAGAGCCTAGGGCACTTCCACTTATGGTCCTATAGCTTAGGGAAATTAAAATCAAAAAGACACAGCCACCCAAAAGTTTGGGACGCCTCTGTTTACAAGAACCTCGTTTACCGTACAAGTTCAACATCGCAGAAAGTGAAAAATGGATAAAGAAGTTGTGGTATTTACTTACAAAGCAATATCACTCAGCAATGAAATCTATGTCATCAGGCCCTTAGCAGCACAATGAGTGGATTCAGGTATGAGGATTCTAACTGAAATAAGTCACACAGAAAAAGAAACATCATAAGATATCAGTAATACACGGAATGTAAACTTGGCTACACAGGAACTGAATTACAGAACAGAACAGGGTCTCAAATTTAGAAAACCAACTTATGCTTGCTTAAGGGTAAAGGTGAATTGGGGTGCTGCATAAAACCAGAGATGGAAATGAGCACAGATAAAGTTCCTTAAGCCAAATATGGAATAGACAAGAGCTACTCCTTGCTCAACGAAATGGACTCAACACCGCATATTAAACGCCTAAGAATGTACCTGACTAGTAAGTATCTTAAAACCTATGGATTGCTATGTGTCCAAAAGAGAATCAAGCATGTGTACAGGGGCATAAACACAGCAGTGATAGGATTGGAGAGGTTCGGTGAGCAAATGAAGACCCTTTGAAGTCATATTGCATGGTACCCATTCCACGGGTTTCAACTACCCACGTTTAAGGTATTCTTCCTTCAGCTAAAACATGCATGTGGAACCCAGAGTATGATCAACCGTGTGAACGGGAGACCTGTTCAAATATGTCTCAGTTTTCCTCCCCTGGTACTCGGGTGCAACATTCCAGATGCTTTACTAACACTCTCCCCACTTGGATAGTCAGCCTTTAACCTCCTGTTTAGCCCAGTTTGCAATTTCTGCGGAAGATGAACAGGAATAGTGAGAACCAATGAGAGACTAGCTGGAGGTGTCTGGACGGGCAAATTTAACTCTCATTTCCCAACAGGAAGAGGAACTAACCAAAGGCTCAGCGTGCCGTGCCGGAACCAGATTAGGGCCTGAAGCCATCCTGCGGTGTTGCGGCCAGCTCAAAAGAAAGCGAGTTGAAGAAAGGAGCTCAGGGGCACTGTAATTCACAAACCTGCAGAGTTATAAATGACAGCTATTTCCAAAAATATACTGAAGTAAGGCTGCCAAGAGGACTTGAAAGTGAGGCAGAATTGCAGGAAACCGATTTCAGGATGTAGACTGGAATTGCATTGAAAGCACAGGAAAAGAGGCAGAACGTCCACAATGATGCACTTGGCCAAAAAGGGCGTATGCGTTTTTTCCTGAATATATTCAGGAAAAAACGCATACGCCCTTTTTGGCCAACCAAGCAAGCTTGCAAAGGAAATCTGCACTACAATGAAGTCTCACTTCCTCCCGGTCAAAAGGGCCATCTGAAAAAAGTGTAAAATCCAGAAAGGCAGGACAGGCCATGGAGAACTGGGAGCCTTGTTATGCTGATGGGCGGGATGTAAATTGCCAACAGACACTCGGGAGAAGTGTATGGTGTTTCCTGAAACATCCAGAAAACAAAGCAACAGAGCATAGGGCACTTCCACTTATGGTCATATAGCTTAGGGAAATTAAAATCAAAAAGACACAGCCACCCCAAAGTTTGGGACGCCTCTGTTTACAAGAACCTCGTTTACCATACAAGTTCAATATCACAGAAAGTGAAAAATGGATAAAGAACTTGTGGTACTTATGTACAATGCAGTATCACTCAGCAATGAAATCTATGTCATCAGGCCCGTAGCAGCATAATGAGTGGATTCAGGTACGATGATTCTAACTGAAATAAGTCACACAGAAAAAGAAACATCATAAGATATCACTAATACACGGAATGTAAACTTGGCTACACAGGAACTGAATTACAGAACACAACAGGGTCTCAAATTTAGAAAACCAACTTATGCTTGCTTAAGGGGAAAGGTGAGTTGGGGTGCTGCATAAAACCAGAGATTGAAATGAGCACAGATAAAGTTCCTTAAGCCAAATATGGAATAGACAAGAGCTACTCCTTGCTCAACGAAATGGACTCAACACCGCATATTAAACGCCTAAGAATGTACCTGACTAGTAAGTATCTTAAAACCTATGGATTGCTATGTCTCAGAAAGAGAATCAAGCATGTGTACAGGGGCATAAACGCAGCAGTGATAGGATTGGAGAGGTTCGGTGAGCAAATGAAGATCCTTTGAAGTCATATTGCATGGTACCCATTCCACGGGTCTCAACTACCCAAGTTTAAGGTATTCTTCCTTCAGCTAAAACATGCATGTAAAACCCAGAGTATGATCAACAGTGTGAACGGGAGACGTGTTCAAATATGTCTCAGGTTTCCTCCCCTGGTACTCGGGTGCAACATTCCAGACGCTTTACTAACACTCTCCCCACTTGGAGAGTCACCGCCTTTAACCTCCTGTTTGGCCAAGTTTGCAATTTCTGCGGAAGATGAACAGGAATAGGGAGAACCAATGAGAGACCAGGCGGAGGTGTCTGGACGGGCAAATTTAACTCTCATTTCCCACCAGGAAGAGGAACTAACCAAAGGCTCAGCGTGCCGTGCCGGAACCAGATTAGGGCCTGAAGCCATCCTGCGGTGTTGCGGCCAGCTCACAAGAAAACGAGTTGAAGAAAGGAGCTCAGGGGCACTGTAATTCACAAACCTGCAGAGTTATAAATGACAACTATCGTCCAAAAATATACTGAAGTAAGGCTGCCAAGAGGACTTGAAAGCGGGGCAGAATTGCAGGAAACCGATTTCAGGAGGTAGACTGGAATTGCATTGAAAGCATAGGAAAAGAGGCAGAACGTCCACAATGATGCACTTGGCCAAAAAGGGCGTATGCGTTTTTTCCTGAATATATTCAGGAAAAAACGCATACGCCCTTTTTGGCCAACCAAGCAAGCTTGCAAAGGAAATCTGCACTACAATGAAGTCTCACTTCCCCCCCCCCCGGTCAAAAGGGCCATCTGAAAAAAGTGTAAAATCCAGAAAGGCAGGACAGGCCATGGAGAACTGGGAGCCTTGTTATGCTGATGGGCGGGATGTCAATTGCCAACAGACACTCGGGAGAAGTGTATGGTGTTTCCTGAAACATCTAAAAAACAAAGCAACAGAGCCTAGGGCACTTCCACTTATGGTCCTATAGCTTAGGGAAATTAAAATCAAAAAGACACAGCCACCCCAAAGTTTGGGACGCCTCTGTTTACAAGAACCTTGTTTACAGTACAAGTTCAACATCGCAGAAAGTGAAAAATGGATAAAGAAGTTGCGGTATTTACTTACAAAGCAATATCACTCAGCAATGAAATCTATGTCATCAGGCCCTTAGCAGCACAATGAGTGGATTCAGGTATGATGATTCTAACTGAAATAAGTCACACAGAAAAAGAAACATCATAAGATATCAGTAGTACATGGAATGTAAACTTTGCCAAACAGGAACTGAATTACAGAACAGAACAGGGTCTCAAATTTAGAAAACCAACTTATGCTTGCTTAAGGGGAAAGGTGAGTTGGGGTGCTGCATAAAACCAGAGATTGAAATGAGCACAGATAAAGTTCCTTAAGCCAAATATGGAATAGACAAGAGCTACTCCTTGCTCAACGAAATGGACTCAACACCGCATATTAAATGCCTAAGAATGTACCTGACTAGTAAGTATCTTAAAACCTATGGATTGCTATGTGTCCAAAAGAGAATCAAGCATGTGTACAGGGGCATAAACACAGCAGTGATAGGATTGGAGAGGTTCGGTGAGCAAATGAAGACCCTTTGAAGTCATATTGCATGGTACCCATTCCACGGGTTTCAACTACCCACGTTTAAGGTATTCTTCCTTCAGCTAAAACATGCATGTGGAACCCAGAGTATGATCAACCGTGTGAACGGGAGACCTGTTCAAATATGTCTCAGTTTTCCTCCCCTGGTACTCGGGTGCAACATTCCAGATGCTTTACTAACACTCTCCCCACTTGGATAGTCAGCCTTTAACCTCCTGTTTAGCCCAGTTTGCAATTTCTGCGGAAGATGAACAGGAATAGTGAGAACCAATGAGAGACTAGCTGGAGGTGTCTGGACGGGCAAATTTAACTCTCATTTCCCAACAGGAAGAGGAACTAACCAAAGGCTCAGCGTGCCGTGCCGGAACCAGATTAGGGCCTGAAGCCATCCTGTGGTGTTGCGGCCAGCTCAAAAGAAAGCGAGTTGAAGAAAGGAGCTCAGGGGCACTGTAATTCACAAACCTGCAGAGTTATAAATGACAGCTATCGTCCAAAAATATACTGAAGTAAGGCTGCCAAGAGGACTTGAAAGTGAGGCAGAATTGCAGGAAACCGATTTCAGGAGGTAGACTGGAATTGCATTGAAAGCACAGGAAAAGAGGCAGAACGTCCACAATGATGCACTTGGCCAAAAAGGGCGTATGCGTTTTTTCCTGAATATATTCAGGAAAAAACGCATACGCCCTTTTTGGCCAACCAAGCAAGCTTGCAAAGGAAATCTGCACTACAATGAAGTCTCACTTCCCCCCGGTCAAAAGGGCCATCTGAAAAAAGTGTAAAATCCAGAAAGGCAGGACAGGCCATGGAGAACTGGGAGCCTTGTTATGCTGATGGGCGGGATGTAAATTGCCAACAGACACTCGGGAGAAGTGTATGGTGTTTCCTGAAACATCTGAAAAACAAAGCAACAGAGCCTAGGGCACTTCCACTTATGGTCCTATAGCTTAGGGAAATTAAAATCAAAAAGACACAGCCACCCCAAAGTTTGGGACGCCTCTGTTTACAAGAACCTCGTTTACCGTACAAGTTCAATATCACAGAAAGTGAAAAATGGATAAAGAACTTGTGGTACTTACGTACAATGCAGTATCACTCAGCAATAAAATCTATGTCATCAGGCCCGCAGCAGCATAATGAGTGGATTCAGGTACGATGATTCTAACTGAAATATGTTCCACAGAAAAAGAAACATCATAAGATATCACTAATACACGGAATGTAAACTGAGCTACACAGGAACTGAATTCCAAAACAGAACGGGGTCTCAAATTTAGAAAACCAACTTATGCTTGCTTAAGGGGAAAGGTGAGTTGGGGTGCTGCATAAAACCAGAGATTGAAATGAGCACAGATAAAGTTCCTTAAGCCAAATATGTAATAGACAAGAGCTACTCCTTGCTCAACGAAATGGACTCAAAACCCCATTTTAAACGCCTAAGAATATACCTGACTAGTAAGAAACTTAAAACGTATGGATGGCTATGTCTGAAAGAGAATCAAGCGTGTGTACAGGGGCATAAACGCAGCAGTGATAGGATTGGAGAGGTTCGGTGAGCAAATGAAGACCCTTTGAAGTCATATTGCATGGTACCCATTCCACGGGTTTCAACTACCCAGGTTTAAGGTATTCTTCCTTCAGCTAAAACATGCATGTGGAACCCAGAGTATGATCAACCGTGTGAACAGGAGACGTGTTCAAATATGTCTCAGTTTTCCTCCCCTGGTACTCGGGTGCAACATTCCAGACGCTTTACTAACACTCTCCCCACTTGGAGAGTCAGCGCCTTTAACCTCCTGTTTGGCCCAGTTTGCAATTTCTGCGGAAGATGAACAGGAATAGCGAGAACCAATGAGAGACTAGCTGGAGGTGTCTGGACGGGCAAATTTAACTCTCATTTCCCACCAGGAAGAGGAATTAACGAAAGGCTCAGCGTGCCGTGCCGGAACCAGATTAGGGCCTGAAGCCATCCTGCGGTGTTGCGGCCAGCTCACAAGAAAGCGAGTTGAAGAAAGGAGCTCAGGGATACTGTAATTCACAAACCTGCAGAGTTATAAATGACAGCTATCGTCCAAAAATATACTGAAGTAAGGCTGGCAAGAGGACTTGAAAGCGGGGCAGAATTGCAGGAAACCGATTTCAGGAGGTAGACTGGAATTGCATTGAAAGCATAGGAAAAGAGGCAGCACGTCCACAATGATGCACTTGGCCAAAAAGGGCGTATGCGTTTTTTCCTGAATATATTCAGGAAACAACGCATACGCACTTTTTGGCCAACCAAGCAAGCTTGCAAAGGAAATCTGCACTACAATGAAGTCTCACTTCCCCCCGGTCATAAGGGCCATCTGAAAAAAGTGTAAAATCCAGAAAGGCAGGACAGGCCATGGAGAACTGGGAGCCTTGTTATGCTGATGGGCGGGATGTAAATTGCCAACAGACACTCGGGAGAAGTGTATGGTGTTTCCTGAAATATCCAGAAAACAAAGCAACAGAGCCTAGGGCACTTCCACTTATGGTCCTATAGCTTAGGGAAATTAAAATCAAAAAGACACAGCCACCCCAAAGTTTGGGACGCCTCTGTTTACAAGAACGTCGTTTACCGTACAAGTTCAATATCACAGAAAGTGAAAAATGGATAAAGAACTTGTGGTACATACGTACAATGCAGTATCACTCAGCAATGAAATCTATGTCATCAGGCCCGTAGCAGCATAATGAGTGGATTCAGGTACGATGATTCTAACTGAAATAAGTCACACAGAAAAAGAAACATCATAAGATATCACTAATACACGGAATGTAAACTTGGCTACACAGGAACTGAATTCCAAAACAGAACAGGGTCTCAAATTTAGAAAACCAACTTATGCTTGCTTAAGGGGAAAGGTGAGTTGGGGTGCTGCATAAAACCAGAGATTGAAATGAGCACAGATAAAGTTCCTTAAGCCAAATATGGAATAGACAAGAGCTACTCCTTGCTCAACGAAATGGACTCAACACCCCATATTAAACGCCTAAGAATGTACCTTACTAGTAAGTATCTTAAAACCTATGGATTGCTATGTCTCCAAAAGAGAATCAAGCGTGTGTACAGGGACATAAACGCAGCAGTGATAGGATTGGAGAGGTTCGGTGAGCAAATGAAGACCCTTTGAAGTCATATTGCATGGTACCCATTCCACGGGTTTCAACTACCCAGGTTTAAGGTATTCTTCCTTCAGCTAAAACATGCATGTGGAACCTAGAGTATGATCAACCATGTGATCGGGAGACGTGTTCAAATATGTCTCAGTTTTCGTACCCTGGTACTCGCGTGCAACATTCCAGACACTTTACTAACACTCTCCCGACTTGGAGAGTCAGTCCCTTTAACCTCCTGTTTGGCCCAGTTTGCAATTTCTGCGGAAGATGAACAGGAATAGGGAGAACCAATGAGAGACTAGCTGGAGGTGTCTGGACGGGCAAATTTAACTCTCATTTCCCACCAGGAAGAGGAATTAACCAAAGGCTCAGCGTGCCGTGCCGGAACCAGATTAGGGCCTGAAGCCATCCTGTGGTGTTGCGGCCAGGTCACAAGAAAGCGAGTTGAAGAAAGGAGCTCAGGGGCACTGTAAATCACAAACCTGCAGAGTTATAAATGACAGCTATCGTCCAAAAATATACTGAAGTAAGGCTGCCAAGAGGACTTGAAAGCGGGGCAGAATTGCAGGAAACCGATTTCAGGAGGTAGACTGGAATTGCATTGAAAGCATAGGAAAAGAGGCAGAACGTCCACAATGATGCACTTGTCCAAAAAGGGCGTATGCGTTTTTTCCTGAATATATTCAGGAAAAAACGCATACGCCCTTTTTGGCCAAGCAAGCAAACTTGCAAAGGAAATCTGCACTACAATGAAGTCTCACTTCCCCCCGGTCAAAAGGGCCATCTGAAAAAAGTGTAAAATCCAGAAAGGCAGGACAGGCCATGGAGAACTGGGAGCCTTGATATGCTGATGGGCGGGATGTAAATTGCCAACAGACACTCGGGAGAAGTGTATGGTGTTTCCTGAAACATCTAAAAAACAAAGCAACAGAGCCTAGGGCACTTCCACTTATGGTCCTATAGCTTAGGGAAATTAAAATCAAAAACACACAGCCACCCCGAAGTTTGGAACGGCTCTGTTTACAAGAACCTCGTTTACAGTACAAGTTCAACATCGCAGAAAGTGAAAAATGGATAAAGAACTTGTGGTACTTACGTACAATGCAGTATCACTCAGCAATGAAATCTATGTCATCAAGCCCTTAGCAGCACAATGAGTGGATTCAGGTATGATGATTCTAACTGAAATAAGTCACACAGAAAAAGAAACATCATAAGATATCAGTAATACACGGAATGTAAACTTGGCTACACAGGAACTGAATTCCAATACAGAACAGGGTCTCAAATTTAGAAAACCAACTTATGCTTGCTTAAGGGGAAAGGTGAGTTGGGGTTCTGCATAAAACCAGAGATTGAAATGAGCACAGATAAAGTTCCTTAAGCCAAATATGGAATAGACAAGAGCTACTCCTTGCTCAACGAAATGGACTCAACACCGCATATTAAACGCCTAAGAATGTACCTGACTAGTAAGTATCTTAAAACCTATGGATTGCTATGTCTCCAAAAGAGAATCAAGCGTGTGTACAGGGGCATAAACGCAGCAGTGATAGGATTGGAGAGGTTCGGTGAGCAAATGAAGACCCTTTGAAGTCATATTGCATGGTACCCATTCCACGGGTTTCAACTACCCACGTTTAAGGTATTCTTCCTTCAGCTAAAACATGCATGTGGAACCCAGAGTATGATCAACCGTGTGAACGGGAGACCTGTTCAAGTATGTCTCAGTTTTCCTCCCCTGGTACTCGGGTGCAACATTCCAGACGCTTTACTAACACTCTCCCCACTTGGAGAGTCAGCCTTTAACCTCCTGTTTAGCCCAGTTTGCAATTTCTGTGGAAGATGAACAGGAATAGGGAGAACCAATGAGAGACTAGCTGGAGGTGTCTGGACGGGCAAATTTAACTCTCATTTCCCACCAGGAAGAGGAAATAACCAAAGGCTCAGCGTGCCGTGCCGGAACCAGATTAGGGCCTGAAGCCATCCTGCGGTGTTGCGGCCAGCTCAAAAGAAAGCGAGTTGAAGAAAGGAGCTCAGGGGCACTGTAATTCACAAACCTGCAGAGTTATAAATGACAGCTATCGTCCAAAAATATACTGAAGTAAGGCTGCCAAGAGGACTTGAAAGTGGGGCAGAATTGCAGGAAACCGATTTCAGGAGGTAGACTGGAATTGCATTGAAAGCATAGGAAAAGAGGCAGAACGTCCACAAGTATGCACTTGGCCAAAAAGGGCGTATGCGTTTTTTCCTGAATATATTCAGAAAGGCAGGACAGGCCATGGAGAACTGGGAGCCTTGTTATGCTGATGGGCGGGATGTCAATTGCCAACAGACACTCGGGAGAAGTGTATGGTGTTTCCTGAAACATCCAAAAAACAAAGCAACAGAGCCTAGGGCACTTCCACTTATGGTCCTATAGCTTAGGGAAATTAAAATCAAAAAGACACAGCCACCCCAAAGTTTGGGACGCCTCTGTTTACAAGAACCTCGTTTACCGTACAAGTTCAATATCACAGAAAGTGAAAAATGGATAAAGAACTTGTGGTACTTACGTACAATGCAGTATCACTCAGCAATGAAATCTATGTCATCAGGCCCGTAGCAGCATAATGAGTGGATTCAGGTACGATGATTGTAACTGAAATAAGTCACACAGAAAAAGAAACATCATAAGTTATCACTAATACACGGAATGTAAACTTGGCTACACAGGAACTGAATTCCAAAACAGAACAGGGTCTCAAATTTAGAAAACCAACTTCTGCTTGCTTAAGGGGAAAGGTGAGTTGGGGTGCTGCATAAAACCAGAGATTGAAATGAGCACAGATAAAGTTCCTTAAGCCAAATATGGAATAGACAAGAGCTACTCCTTGCTCAACGAAATGGACTCAAGACCCCATATTAAACGCCTAAGAATGTACCTGACTAGTAAGTATCTTAAAACCTATGGATTGCTATGTCTCCGAAAGAGAATCAAGCATGTGTACAGGGGCATAAACGCAGCAGTGATAGGATTGGAGAGGTTCGGTGAGAAAATGAAGACCCTTTGAAGTCATATTTCATGGTACCCATTCCACGGGTTTCAACTACCCAGGTTTAAAGTATTCTTCCTTCAGCTAAAACATGCATGTGGAACCCAGAGTATGATCAACCGTGTGAACAGGAGACGTGTTCAAATATGTCTCAGTTTTCCTCCCCTGGTACTCGGGTGCAACATTCCAGACGCTTTACTAACACTCTCCCCACTTGGAGAGCCAGCGCCTTTAACCTCCTGTTTGGCCCAGTTTGCAATTTCTGCGGAAGATGAACAGGAATAACGAGAACAAATGAGAGACTAGCTGGAGGTGTCTGGACGGGCAAATTTAACTCTCATTTCCCACCAGGAAGAGGAATTAACCAAAGGCTCAGCGTGCCGTGCCGGAACCAGTTAGGGCCTGAAACCATCCTGCGGTGTTGCGGCCAACTCACAAGAAAGCGAGTTGAAGAAAGGAGCTCAGGGGCACTGTAATTCACAAACCTGCAGAGTTATAAATAACAGCTATCGTCCAAAAATATACTGAAGTAAGGCTGCCAAGAGGACTTGAAAGCGGGGCAGAATTGCAGGAAACCGATTTCAGGAGGTAGACTGGAATTGCATTGAAAGCATAGGAAAAGAGGCAGAACGTCCACAATGATGCACTTGGCCAAAAAGGGCGTATGCGTTTTTTCCTGAATATATTCAGGAAAAAACGCATACGCCCTTTTTGGCCAACCAAGCAAGCTTGCAAAGGAAATCTGCACTACAATGAAGTCTCACTTCCCCCCGGTCAAAAGGGCCATCTGAAAAAAGTGTAAAATCCAGAAAGGCAGGACAGGCCATGGAGAACTGGGAGCCTTGTTATGCTGATGGGCGGGATGTAAATTGCCAACAGACACTCGGGAGAAGTGTATGGTGTTTCCTGAAACATCTAAAAAACAAAGCAACAGAGCCTAGGGCACTTCCACTTATGGTCCTATAGCTTAGGGAAATTAAAATCAAAAAGACACAGCCACCCCAAAGTTTGGGACGCCTCTGTTTACAAGAACCTCGTTTACCGTACACGTTCAACATCGCAGAAAGTGAAAAATGGATAAAGAAGTTGTGGTATTTACTTACAAAGCAATATCACTCAGCAATGAAATCTATGTCATCAGGCCCTTAGCAGCACAATGAGTGGATTCAGGTATGATGATTCTAACTGAAATAAGTCACACAGAAAAAGAAACATCATAAGATATCACTAATACACGGAATATAAACTTGGCTACACAGGAACTGAATTCCAAAACAGAACAGGGTCTCAAATTTAGAAAACCAACTTATGCTTGCTTAAGGGGAAAGGTGAGTTGGGGTGCTGCATAAAACCAGAGATTGAAATGAGCACAGATAACGTTCTATAAGGCAAATATGGAATAGACAAGAGCTACTCCTTGCTCAACGAAATGGACTCAACACCCCATATTCAACGCCTAGGAATATACCTGCCTAGTAAGAATCATAAAAGCAATGGATTTATATATCTCTGTAAGAGAATCAAGAGTGTGTACAGTGGCATTAAAGCAGTGAAAATCAGCTAAATCCCATATTAAAAATAAATTTCTTAAACAAAACACAATGACAGTGAAATAGAGAGCAATACTTAAGTAATTCATTCAAGGCTTCTGATGCAACCTGCATTTACCATATCTACACCCAGAGCTGGGTGACACATAAGGCTGGACACTTGGGGCTCATAAGATTGGTGAGGTTCGGCGAGCAAATGCAGACCCTTTGAAGTCATATTGCATGGTACCCATTCCATGGGTCTCAACTCTCCAGGTTTAAGGGATTCTTCCTTTAGCTAAAACATGCATGTGGAACCCAGAGTATGATCCACCGTGTAATCGAGAAACGTGTTCAAATGTGTCTCACTTTTCGTTCCCTGGTACTCGGGTGCAACATTCCAGACACTTTACTAACACTCTCCCGACTTGGAGAGTCAGTCCCTTTAACCTCCTGTTTGGCTCAGTTTGCAATTTCTGCGGAAGATGAACAGGAATAGGGAGAACCAATGAGAGACTAGCTGGAGGTGTCTGGACGGGCAAATTTAACTCTCATTTCCCACAGGGAACAGGAATAAACCAAAGGCTCAGCATGCCGTGCCGGAACCAGATTAGGGCCTGAAGCAATCCTGCGGTGTTGTGGCCAGCTCACAAGAAAGCGAGTTGAAGAAAGGAGCTCAGGGGCACTGTAATTCACAAACCTGCAGATTTATAAATGACAGCTATTGTCCGAAAATATACTGAAGTAGGGCTGCCAAGAGGACTTGAATGCGGGGCAGAATTGCAGGAAACCGATTTCAGGAGGAATCGGAATTGGATTGCATTTAAAACACAGGAAAAGAGGAAGAACTTCGACAATGATGCACTTGGTCAAAAAGGGCGTATGTGTTTTTTCCTGAATATATTCAGGAAAAAACGCATACGCCCTTTTTGGCCAACCAAGCAAGCTTGCAAAGGAAATCTGCACTACAATGAAGTCTCACTTCCCCCCGGTCAAAAGGGCCATCTGAAAAAAGTGTAAAATCCAGAAAGGCAGAACAGGCCACGGAGAACTGGGAGCCTTGTTATGCTGATGGGCGGGATGTAAATTCCCAACAGCCGCTCTGTAGAAGTGTATGGTGTTTCCTGAAACATCTAAAAAACAAAGCAACAGAGCCTAGGGCACTTCCACTTATGGTCCTATAGCTTAGGGAAATTAAAATCAAAAAGACACAGCCACCCCAAAATTTGGGACGGCTCTTTTTACAGGAATCTCTTCTGCGGCACAAGTTAAATATCCCAGAGAGCAAATAATGGATAAAGAAGTTGCGGTACTTATGTACAACAGAATACCACTCAGCAATGAAATCTATGTCACCAGGCCCGTACCAGCATAATGAGTGGATTGAGGCACGATGATTCTAAGTGAAATAAGTCACACAGAAAAAGAAACATCATAAGGTATCACTAATACACGGAATGTGAACTTGGCTACACATGAACTGAATTACAAAACAGAACAGGGTCTCAAATTTAGAAAACCAACTTATGCTTGCTTAAGGGGGAAGGTGAGTTGGGGTGCTGCATAAAAGCAGAGTTTGAAATTAGCACAGATACCGTTCCATAAGCCAAATATGTAATAGACAAGGCCTACCCCTTGCTCAACGAAATGGATTCAACAATGAGGTATCACCTCACACCTGGTAGAATAAGCATCATAGAAAATCTACAAACAAAAAATGCTGGAAAGGGTGTGGAGAAAAGGAACCCTCTTCCACTATTGTTGGGAATATAAATTGATACAGTCATTATGGAGAACAATATGGAATTTCTTAAGAAACTAACAATAGAATTACCATATGATACAGCAATCCCAGTACTGGACATATACCCAGACAAAACCATAAATCAAAAAGAGTCATTCACCGCAATGCTCATTGCATCACTATTTACAATATCGAGGTAATGGAAGCAACCTAAATGCCCACAGACAGACGAATGCATAAAGCTGTGGTACATATATAAAATGGAATATTACTAAGCCATGAAAAGGAATGAAATTGGGTCATTTGTAGAGACGTCGATGGATCTAGAGACTGTCATACAGAGTGAAGTAAGTCAGAAAGAGAAAAACAAATCTTGTATATTCATGCATATATGTGGAACCTAGAAAAACTGTACAGATTAACCATTTTGCAAGGCATAAATAGAGCAACAGATGTAGACAACAAACGTATGGACAACAAGGGGGGAAAGCTGTTGGGGGGGTGGTGGTGGGAGGAGTTGAGAGACTGGGATTGGCATGTATACATTTATATGTATAAAATAGATAACCAATAAGAACCTGCTGTATAAAAATATAAAATAAAATTCAAAATTAAAAAGAAATAAAATTTAAAAAATAAAACAGAAAAAACAATTATTCCCTGCACATACATGTATTTATATGAATAAATTATTTCCATGCTTATATCTGTAAATACAAAAAAGAGGAATAAAATCTACCTTGAACCAAAAACGAAAAAGAGAAAAAAACACAGAACCCACCAGTTACACAGAGGAAAACCGTATCAGGGTACTTGCTCCAGTTGTAAACAATTCTGAAGTTGGTCAGTGGTGGGGAATCGTCTCCCATTCAGCCAGCAGCCCCCACGCAACAAGCGTCCTCATTGCAAAGCTGGGACACCGTGCCGAGGCATCTGTGAGTAAACGTGAGCTGAGCCCCAGGCCAGTTGCTGCTGAACTATTCCCACCCGTCCCAGGTAAAACACCTGAATATATACAAGGACTTGAAAGCCTAGAGGAAGGGCCATAGAGCCACACGAGTGACAGCATGCCGGCCGACTTGGTGCCTGCAGGCCAGCCAGGATGGTCCTGGCCCTGGGTGCTCTTCTGGAAGATTTCCATTTCCCTGCCTGAGATACCCGTCCTGTCCCTGCCCCCACTGCTTTTTTCCTTCCTCACCTCTGCCCAGGGAGAAATTCCAGCAGCAGGTATGGGTGACACATCCTCTTCTTTAGCAGGTGGCAACCTGGCAACTGCTGCAGAAAGTCCAGCAGAGCCCCACTCACACTGGGCCACCCACAAAGCCGTGGCCTCTCACTCCCTCCCACCAGCCCAGCCCCGAGACTGCTGACAGGGCAGAGAAAATGGCGTCAGGCACGGCTGCAGGGGCTCTTGCTGCCTGGAGTGGTATTTATATTGATCTCAACCCAGGCACACCTGGGGAGGGCTGGCCGGCACGGTAAGGCTGCCCAGGTCAGCCAATCATCACCCCTCAGGGGCTCACAGTTGCAGAAAATGGAACTTGCTGAACCGGCCAGGTCCAAGGAACAGGTGTGGGCTCCTGAGAGTCAGGATAGACAAGGGACTGCAGCTTTGGCTTGTTTTCTAATCATTTTATCTGGCCCATGAGTGGGAGACAACTTCAAGAAAACCCTCTCCTAATGAGAGGAACCCAGGAGTCAGGGAGAGGAGGGGTGGGTGGTGGTTGGAGACAGAGGCCTGGTGCCCCGGGTGCAGTGGAAGTCTCTGGAAGACCAGGTGGAGGGAGGCCTCACGGAGTGATGCCCAGGGTCACAGACCTGTCGCAGCTGCTGTTTGTTAGTTCAAGTCCTGCTCTGAGGTGCTCTGTGTCAGCTCTGAGCGACAGGTGAACTGGGGGTGCTCTGCAATGAGGGCTATGTGCACGGTTCCTGTGTGCCCAGCCCTGCCACGGTACCTGCAAGGGTAGCTCTGTATCCTGGGAGGGGCCTGATCACAAGAGCCCCGTGGGCTGGGGTGGGGGTGGGGTACCTGCCCAGGTGAGCTCCATATTCTGCGATTGGTCTGACCACGAGAGCCCCATGGGCTGCTGGGGACCTGGTAAAGGATGTCAGGACAGTCAGTGAAGCCACCGAGGATATACCTCCAGTTGCTCCTAATTCCTACACCCTGCTGGTCATTCTACCAACCACCAGGACATGGTATTCTGTATTAGTCTTCAATGATGCCTTCTTTTGTATTCCATTAGTCCCAGAGTCACAAGAAATTTTGGCTTGTGAGTGGCAGGACTCAACATACAACTAAAACAATACTTCCGGGCCGTCTGGCCCCAAGGGTGCAAAAATTCCCACACCGTCTTTGGGGAAAGCTTAGCTAAAGACCTAAAAGTTCTACCTCTGGAAAAGGAAACCCTCCTTCAATATGCAGACGACATTCTGATCGCCAGCCCTACTAAGGAGGCCTCTGAACTACCAAGCCAATAAAGGATAGAAGTTGTCCAAGAAAAAGCTCAAATATCACAGACTGCGGTGACCTGCCTGGGCTTCATTCTCACACAAGGTCAGAGAAGCCCATCCCAGGAAAGGGAAGAAACCATTTTCAGCCTTACCCCTTTCTAAAACTAGAAGACAGCTTAGGGGTTCCTGCGGAGGCCAGGGTTTGCTGCTTCTGGATCCCTAACTACAGTCTACTAGCTGGGCCTCTATATGAAACACTGAAAGGAAAAGATGATGATCCTTTTGAATAGAATCCAGAAGTGGCCTTTCAAGAATGGAAAGAGCAGTCAATTCAGACCCTTGCCCTGGAACTCCCTAATTTAGATAAACCCTTTGACCTTTACATTCCCGGTGAAAGGTGAATCGCCATTGGAGAATTAGTGCAAAAACTGGGACCACTTGAAATGGAACAATGCAAGAATGCCATCCAGGTAGGATAAACTACGGTCACTAAGGAGCTTGGCCCACTGCCACATCTGGCCAAGATACTGGCGGTATCTAAAAACCTGGAAATCAGCAGCCCAAAAGGCCACCTCCCTCCTACGGGAAAAGGACCCCACGTGGTGATCCTAACCACCAACCATGCCCTGAAGTTGCAGGGTTCGCTCCGTGGGCACACCGACCTCGAGTGAGGAGGCCCTCCAACTCCAACATCCAGAGAGATAACCGGGGGCAACAGGGCACCATGACGACTCGTGTGAACATCACTTGACCTGGAGTTTCTCTCATAAAACAACAAGAGTGTGTCCCAAAAGAGTAGACTACTGCTTGCAGGACTTACTGCACCCAGAGGGGAGCTAATAATCTTGGCGGGGGAACAGTATACCACACTGTCACCATAGAAAAGCCTACAGACACCGTGATGATGGTGGCCAATAAGACCAGCTGGACTCCTGTTTACTTCAAAAGGCTGTTGACTCAGTAGCCATCATGGTCCTTATCACCACTGACCCTGGACTGTCTGGGAGTTGAGCGGGCAGGGCTCTGACACCTGGTGCTGTTTGTACGTTAATTCAGGGGCCTAATTGAAGAAAGCGCAGACTACTGGTCAGAGCATCTAGGCTGGCAGAAACGGTCAGCCTAAGGTGGCCGAACAAATGTGGGGCGGGGTGAAACCGGCCCCCACAGCGTCTCTGCACATCTCTTTCCTGGACCCTTAAAGGTCATTAGAATCTATAACACTTCCAATGCTGGTGCTCAGGTGGACGAGCAGGGAGGCAGGGGTCCTGGGGACAATCAACGTCACCGGGAGGCTGCTGGGGAGAAGCTCTGACCCTCGCCCCAGGGTATGAGGGCTCCCAACTCAGCACTCAGCAGTTACAGAAGAAGGGTCTGCACCCTCAGCACTCCAAGAATGAGGAACGGGACAAAAGGCAGAGGAGGGGTTTGTCCCCAGCAAAGCCCATTAAAAATCCCTGGGAGATAAAAATAGAATCTGGGCAATAAAGTCAAGTCTAACCTTTTTTATCCTTTGTGCTTTGTCTAATTTCACGTGCTCCTAGGGTCCCGCATGCAGAGGTTCCACACCCGGCACTTCAGACCAGATTTCCTAGTGCAGAATGGCTGGGTCGACACCTCAGCTCCTGGGGCCCAGTGCAGACTCCACGATATAGAGCCTGAGCTACAGCCAACCCGGCCCTCGAGAGCTCCGCCGCCTCCCTCCCTCCCACTGACTCTGACAGGATCTCTACACAGCAGCCCAGCCCACAGCCCACGGGGTAGTGCATGCTCTCACCTCTCCATTCTCTGATCAAAATATAAAGTTTCCTTTGCTTGTGAACCAAACTCAGTCTCGATCTGTTGGCCCCAATGACACTGGGCAGGGGGACACTTGTTGGGGTCCACTCTGGAGGATCAGTAACAGAAATTGAGATTATTGTAACCTCAATGAACAGATGTGTGAGCCAAACTGTAGTTAACATAGAACAGTGTATAAGGCTCGGGTAAAATAAGATGTTTCTAACACTTCCATTTGATATTTCCATCACTTTTTATAAGCAAGTTCAGTGAAAAGGTTTGTCTTATTCGTCAGGTCAATATTAGAGAAACGAAGTGATTTCTTTCCAAGGATGTACATCTAATAATCTTGGTTAAACCTTCAATCTTGTTTTAAATGCTTTTCCATTGAAAATGATACCTCTCTTTCAGCTCCCCCATTTCTGAGAAGTATAAAATCTTATAATTTATTATTACCAAAGGGGAAAGGTGGGAGGAGGGATAAATTAACAGTTTGGAATTAACACATACACACTGCTATGTATAAAATAGATCATCAACAAGGAACTACTGTATAGCACAGGGAACTACACTCAACATTTTGCAATAACCTATAAGGGGAAATAATCTGAAAAAGAATAGATATTTTTATTGACATCATCTATCAATGATAGTTAAAATGTAGCCTAAGGGAAGCTGGTGGTGAGTGCTTCTGACCCTGAAGACTTCAATCATCTAAAGTTTGGACTCTGCCTACTTCCCAAGGCCCTTAATGAACATATGTGTAGCCGTAGCTTAAAAACTTCCCCAGTTTGGGTTTCGGGGAGACACTGATTTTGAAAAAGCCCTGGTGTTCTCCTTACATGAATGGGACTCTTCCTACTGCTAAAACATGTCTGTCACACCCAGAGGATGGTATACCGTCTGATCGGGAAGAGTTTGGAAAAGGCATCTCATCTCCTCATCTCCTGGTGCTCGGGTTCACCCCTCCAGCGTCTTTACTAACAGTCTCCCCACTTGGAGATGTCAGCACTGTCAACATCCTGTTGCGTACAGTTTGGAATTTGTCCAGAGGATGAAGCGGAAGGATGAGGAACAATGAGAGACAAGTCCTAGGTGTTCAGACAGGCACATGTCACTCTAATTTCCAATCAGGAAGACGAATTGACCAAAGGCTAGGGTTGCCCATGGAAACAGTATAGGGCTTGAGGAAATCCCGCTGCTTTGTGGCCAGTTCCCATAAACACAAGTTGAACAATGGAACTCAGGGGCAGTAAAATTCACAAAACTGCAGAGTTGAAAATATCCATCACTGAAAAATGTCTTGAGGAAAGTCAGAGAAAAGGACTTGTAAGCAAGGGAGAATGGCAGGAAAGGGATTTGAGGAGGTAGAAAGGACTCGCCATTAAGCACAAGAAAAGGAGCTGAACATTGCCAACATTGCCAACATTGCAGTTGGCCAAAAAGGGTGTATGCGTTTTTTTCTGTATATATTCAAGAAAAGGGCATACACTTTTTTAGCCAACCAAACAGGTGGGCACTGGAAGTCAATACTACAAAAGATATCACTTCGCATCAGTCAGAAGAGCCATCCTCATAAAGCGTAAACAACAGAAATGCAGGACAGGGCAACGAGAAGAGGGAGCCCTGTGAGACTTATAGTGGAAATGTATATTGCCAACGGCCATTCTGGAGAAGTGTATTGTGTTTACTAAAGCATCTAAAAAATGAGCTACAGAGCATAGGGCACTTGCACTCATGGGCGTATATCTTGGGAAAAACAAAAATCGAGAGGACACAGGCACCCCAATGTTTACCCCCTCTCTGTTTAAAAGATCCTCGACTAGGATATAACTTAAATGTCTCTGGAGGGAAAAAATGGATAGAGATGTGGTACTTAGGTAGAGTGGAATATTATTCAGCCTGGAAATCAATGAAATATGGCCAGTTGTAACAACTCCGGAGGAGTTACGTATGATCATTCTAAGTGACAGAATTCAAAAAGAAAAAGACACATATCATAAGATATCACTTAAAGGTGGAATCCAAAATGGCTACACATGAAATAAATTACAAAACAAAAACATAGTCAAATATGTAGAAAACACGCATAAGGCTGCTAAACGGGAAAGGTGGGGAGGGGTGAGGCATCATCCAGGAGGTTGAAATTAGCAAAGATACCATTCCAAATACCAAACTGATAATCAACAAGGCCTACACGGTAGCTAAAAGAACTGCACTCAGCACACTCAAGTCACCGGAAAAGAATATATACGACTGGTAAGAATCTGAAAAAGAATTTATTGATGACTCTCTGTACGTGAATCAAGTGGATGTACAGCAGCAAGAAACAGAGCTTTGAAAATCAGCTGTAACCAATATAGTAATAAATTGAAAAAAATAAACGACAGAGAGACAGAGAAAACCTCTTACAACTTTTCCTCAGGGACGGTGATGCAACATGGATTGAACACATCTAGACCCACAGCAGGATGAGACATAAGGCTGGAAACTGTTTGCGCTAAGAGAAATGTGAGGTTGGGTGAGGAAATGCACACCCTTTAAAGTAATACTACCTGGTACCCATTCAATGGGTCCCAAATCTGCAGGTTCAAGGGATCTTCCTACAGCTAAAACATGCATGGAAAACCCAGAGGACTGTACACCATGTGATCGGGAGATGTGTCTAAAATGCACCTCATTTATCCTCTCCTGGTGCTCCTGTTCACCATTCCAGCCATGTTACTTAGAATCTCCCCACTTGGAGAATCAGCACATTTAAACTTCTGTTTCACACATTTTGCAAATTGTGAGGAGGATGAACGGGAAGAGGGGGAACCAATGAGAGAATAGTTGTAGGGGTTTGGACGGGCACATATCACTCTAATTTCCCATTAAGAATAAGAATTAAAGAAAGGCTCAGCCTGCCTCGCCGGAGCCAAAATAGGGCCTGAAGCAATCCTGCGGGTTTGAGGCCAGCTCACAAAAGAGCAACTTAAAAAATGGAGCTCAGGGTCACTGCAATTCACAAACCTGCAGAGTTATAAATGAAAACTAATGTCCAAAAATATGTTGAGGTAAGGCAAAGAAGAGGATCTGAATGCAAGACAGAATTGCAAGAAACAGATTTCAAGAGATAGATTGGACTCGTCTTTAATGCACATGAAAAGCGGCAGAATTTCGACAATGATGCAGTTGGCCCAAAAGGGCGTATGCGTTTTTTCCTGATTATATCCAGGAAAAAACGCATACGCACTTTATGGGCAACGAAGCAAGTAAGCAATGCAAATGTGCACAACAAAGAAGTCTCACTTCCCACCGGTCAAAAGGGCCATCCTAAAAAAGTGTAAAATCCAGAAAGGCAGGACAGGCCATGGAGAACAGGGAGCCTTTATACGCTGATGGGCAGTGTGTGAACTGCCGAGAGCCACTCTGGAGAAGTGTATGGTGGTTCCTAAATCATCTAAAAAACAGAGCGACAGAGCATAGGACACTTCCAATCATGGGAGTATATCTAGGGAAGTCTAAAAATCAACAAGACACAAGCACACCACAGTTTAGGGCTACTCTGTTTACAAGAACCTCAACTTCAGTACACCTTAAATATCCCAGGAAAGAGAACAATGGATAAAGAAGATGTGGTACTTATGTACAATGGAATATCTCTTCACCATGAAATCAATGTAATAAGGCTAGTAGAAGGATAAAGAGTGGATTTAGGTCCGATAATACTACTTGAAATAAGTCAAACAGAAAAAGAAACATATCATAAGATATCACTTATAGAGGGAGGGTAAATATGGCTGCACAAGAAATGAATTACAGAACAGAACAGTGTCTCACATTTAGAAAACACACTTATGTCAGCTTAAGGGGAAAGGAGAGGTGGGGTGATGCATAAAACCAGAGTTTGAAATTAGCACAGATACCGTTCAATAAACCAAATAGGTATTAGACAAGATCTACACCTTGCTCAATGAACTGGCCTCAACACACCCTATACACCGCAGAGAAATATATCTGAGTAATAAGAATCTTAAAACCCATGTATTGATATATCTCCATAAGGGAATCAAGTGTGTGCAGAGCGGCACAAACACAGCAGTGAAAATGAGCTAAACCCCATTATAGAAATAAATTTTAAAAAGAAAACGCTGAAACAATGAAAGGGAGAAAAATTCTTACAAAATTCGCTCAGGGGATGTGATGCAACCTGGATTGACCACATATAAACCCACAGCTGGATAAGACATAAGGCTGGACACTTGGGGCTGAGAGGATTGGTGAGCTTTGGTGAGCAACTGCCGAAAGTTTAATGCAATACTTCATGCTACTCAGTCCAAGGGTCCCAACACTCCAGGTTGAAGGGAATCTTCCTACAGCTAAACCATGCTTGGGAAACCCAGCGACTGGTATACCATATGATCGGGAAAGGTTTCTAAAACGCACCTCATTTTTCCTCTCCTGGGGCTGCGGATCGACATTCCAGCCGCTTTACTAACAACATCCCCACATGGAGTCAATGCCTTTAAGTTCTGGTATCGCACAGTCTGCAGTTAGTGTGGAGGATGAATGGGAATAGGGGGAACCAGTGAGAAACAAGCTGTAGCGGTTTCAATGGGCACATGTCACTCTAATGCCACATCAGTAAGAAGAATTAACCAAAGGCACAGCAAGGTGCCCCAGAAGAAAAATAGGGCTTCAAGGAATCCTGTGGTTATGGGGCAAGACCACAAAAATAAGAGCTGAAAAGTGGGGCTAAGGGCCACCGCAATTCAAAAACCTGCAGAGTTATAAAGGCCAACTATTTTCAAAAAATATATTGAGGTAAGGCTATGAAGAGACATTGAAAGCAAGGCAGAATTGCAGGAAACCGATTTCAGGAGGTAGACTGGAATTGCATTGAAAACATATGAAGAGAGTCAGAACCTCGACAATGATGCACTTGGCCAAAAAGGGCGTATGTGTTTTTTCCTGAATATATTCAGGAAAAAACGCATACACACTTTTTGGCCAACCAAGCAAGCTTGCAAAGGAAATGTGCACTACAATGAAGTCTCACTTCCACCTGGTCAAAAGGGCCATCTGAAAAAAGTGTAAAATCCATAAAAGCACGACAGGGCATGCAGAACTGGGAGCCTTCTTATGCTGATGGGCGGGATGTAAATAGCCAACAGCCACTCTGGAGAAGTGTATGGTGTTTCCTGAAACATCTAAAAAGCAAAGCAACAGAGCCTAGGGCACTTCCACTTATGGTCCTATAGATTAGGGAAATTAAAATTAAAAAGACACAGCCACCCGAAAGTTTGGGACGGCTCTGTTTACAAGAACCTCGTTTACGGTACAAGTTCAATATCGCAGAAAGTGAAAAATGGATAAAGAAGTTGTGGTACTTACATACAAGGCAATATAACTCAGCAATGAAATCTATGTCATCAGGCCCTTAGCAGCACAATGAGTGGATTCAGGTATGATGATTCTAACTGAAATAAGACACACAGAAAAAGAAACATCATAAGATATCAGTAATACACGGAATGTAAACTTGGCTACACAGGAACTGAATTACAGAACAGAACAGGGTCTCCAATTTAGAAAACCAACTTATGCTTGCTTAAGGGTAAAGGTGAGTTGGGGTGCTGCATAAAACCAGAGATTGAAATGAGCACAGATAAAGTTCCTTAAGCCAAATATGGAATAGACAAGAGCTACTCCTTGCTCAACGAAATGGACTCAACACCCCATATTAAACGCCTAACAATATACCTGACTAGTAAGAATCTTAAAACATATGGATGGCTATGTCTGAAAGAGAATCAAGCGTGTGTACAGGGGCATAAACGCAGCAGTGATAGGATTGGAGAGGTTCGGTGAGCAAATGAAGACCCTTTGAAGTCATATTGCATGGTACCCATTCCACGGGTTTCAACTACCCAGGTTTAAGGTATTCTTCCTTCAGCTAAAACATGCATGTGGAACCTAGAGTATGATCAACCATGTGATCGGGAGACGTGTTCAAATATGTCTCAGTTTTCCTCCCCTGGTACTCGGGTGCAACATTCCAGACGCTTTACTAACACTCTCCCGACTTGGAGAGTCAGTCCCTTTAACCTCCTGTTTGGCCCAGTTTGCAATTTCTGCGGAAGATGAACAGGAATAGGGAGAACAAATGAGAGACTAGCTGGAGGTGTCTGGACGGACAAATTTAACTCTCATTTCCCACCAGGAAGAGGAATTAACCAAAGGCTCAGCGTGCCGTGCCGGAACCAGATTAGGGCCTGAAGCCATCCTGCGGTGTTGCGGCCAGCTCACAAGAAAGCGAGTTGAAGAAAGGAGCTCAGGGACACTGTAATTCACAAACCTGCAGAGTTATAAATGACAGCTATCGTCCAAAAATATACTGAAGTAAGGCTGCCAAAAGGAGTTGAAGCGGGGCAGAATTGCAGGAAACCGATTTCAGGATGTAGACTGGAATTGCATTGAAAGCATAGGAAAAGAGGCAGAAGGTACACAAGAATGCACTTGGCCAAAAAGGGCGTATGCGTTTTTTCCTGAATATATTCAGGAAAAAACGTATACGCACTTCTTGGCCAACCAAGCAAGCTTGCAAAGGAAATCTGCACTACAATGAAGTCTCACTTCTCCCCGGTCAAAAGGGCCATCTGAAAAAAGTGTAAAATCCAGAAAGGCAGGACAGGCCATGGAGAACTGGGAACCTTGTTATGCTGATGGGCGGGATGTAAATTGCCAACAGCCACTGGGGAGAAGTGTATGGTGTTTCCTGAAACATCTAAAATACAAAGCAACAGAGCCTAGGGCACTTCCACTTATGGTCCTATAGCTTAGGGAAATTAAAATCAAAAAGACACAGCCACCCCAAAGTTTGCGACACCTCTGTTTACAAGAACCTCGTTTACCGTACAAGTTCAATATCACAGAAAGTGAAAAATGGATAAACAACTTGTGGTACTTACGTACAATGCAGTATCACTCAGCAATGAAATCTATGTCATCAGGCCCTTAGCAGCATAATGAGTGGATTCAGGTACGTTGATTCTAACTGAAGTAAGTCACACAGAAAAAGCATCATCATAAGATATCAGTAATACACGGAATGTAAACTTGGCTACACAGGAACTGAATTCCAAAACAGAACAGGGTCTCAAATTTAGAAAACCAACTTATGCTTGCTTAAGGGGAAAGGTGAGTTGGGGTGCTGCATAAAACCAGAGATTGAAATGAGCACAGATAAAGTTCCTTAAGCCAAATATGGAATAGACAAGAGCTACTGCTTGCTCAACAAAATGGACTCAACACCCCATATTAAACGCCTAAGAATGTACTTGACTAGTAAGTATCTTAAAACCTATGGATTGCTATGTCTCCAAAAGAGAATCAAGCGTGTGTACAGGGGCATAAACGCAGCAGTGATAGGATTGGAGAGGTTCGGTGAGCAAATGAAGACCCTTTGAAGTCATATTGCATGGTACCCATTCCACGGGTTTCAACTACCCAGGTTTAAGGTATTCTTCCTTCAGCTAAAACATGCATGTGGAACCTAGAGTATGATCAACCATGTGATCGGGAGACGTGTTCAAATATGTCTCAGTTTTCCTCCCCTAGTACTCGGGTGCAACATTCCAGACGCTTTACTAACACTCTCCCCACTTGGAGAGTCAGCGCCTTTAACCTCCTGTTTGGCCCAGTTTGCAATTTCTGTGGAAGATGAACAGGAATAGGGAGAACCAATGAGAGACTAGGTGGAGGTGTCTGGACGGGCAAATTTAACTCTCATTTCCCACCAGGAAGAGGAACTAACCAAAGGCTCAGCGTGCCGTGCCGGAACCAGATTAGGGCCTGAAGCCATCCTGCGGTGTTGCGGCCAGCTCAAAAGAAAACGAGTTGAAGAAAGGAGCTCAGGGGCACTGTAATTCACAAACCTGCAGAGTTATAAATGACAGCTATCGTCCAAAAATATACTGAAGTAAGGCTGCCAAGAGGACTTGAAAGCGGGGCAGAATTGCAGGAAACCGATTTCAGGAGGTAGACTGGAATTGCATTGAAAGCATAGGAAAAGAGGCAGAACGTCCACAATGATGCACTTGGCCAAAAAGGGCGTATGCGTTTTTTCCTGAATATATTCAGGAAAAAACGCATACGCCCTTTTTGGCCAACCAAGCAAGCTTGCAAAGGAAATCTGCACTACAATGAAGTCTCACTTCCCCCCGGTCAAAAGGGCCATCTGAAAAAAGTGTAAAATCCAGAAAGGCAGGACAGGCCATGGAGAACTGGGAGCCTTGTTATGCTGATGGGCGGGATGTAAATTGCCAACAGACACTCGGGAGAAGTGTATGGTGTTTCCTGAAACATCTAAAAAACAAAGCAACAGAGCCTAGGGCACTTCCACTTATGGTCCTATAGCTTAGGGAAATTAAAATAAAAAAGACACAGCCACCCCGAAGTTTGGAACGGCTCTGTTTACAAGAACCTCGTTTACCATACAAGTTCAACATCGCAGAAAGTGAAAAATGGATAAAGAAGTTGTGGTATTTACTTACAAAGCAATATCACTCAGCAATGAAATCTATGTCATCAGGCCCTTAGCAGCACAATGAGTGGATTCAGGTATGATGATTCTAACTGAAATAAGTCACACAGAAAAAGAAACATCATAAGATATCAGTAATACACGGAATGTAAACTTGGCTACACAGGAACTGAATTACAGAACAGAACAGGGTCTCAAATTTAGAAAACCAACTTATGCTTGCTTAAGGGGAAAGGTGAGTTGGGCTGCTGCATAAAACCAGAGATTGAAATGAGCACAGATAAAGTTCCTTAAGCCAAATATGGAATAGACAAGAGCTACTCCTTGCTCAACGAAATGGACTCAACACCACATATTAAACGCCTAAGAATGTACCTGACTAGTAAGTATCTTAAAACCTATGGATTGCTATGTCTCCGAAAGAGAATCAAGCATGTGTAGAGGGGTATAATGCAGCAGTGATAGGATTGGAGAGGTTCGGTGAGCAAATGAAGACCCTTTGAAGTCATATTGCATGGTACCCATTCCACGGGTTTCAACTCTCCAGGTTTAAGGTATTCTTCCTTCAGCTAAAACATGCATGTGGAACCCAGAGTATGGTCAACCGTGTGAACGGGAGACCTGTTCAAATATGTCTCAGTTTTCCTCCCCTGGTACTCGGGTGCAACATTCCAGACGCTTTACTAACACTCTCCCCACTTGGAGAGTCAGCAACTTTAACCGCCTGTTTGGTCCAGTTTGCAATTTCTGCGGAAGATGAACAGGAATAGGGAGAACCAATGAGAGACTACTGGAGGTGTCTGGACGGGCAAATTTAACTCTCATTTCCCACCAGGAAGAGGAAATAACCAAAGGCTCAGCGTGCCGTGCCGGAACCAGATTAGGGCCTGAAGCCATCCTGCGGTGTTGCGGCCAGCTCAAAAGAAAGCGAGTTGAAGAAAGGAGCTCAGGGGCACTGTAATTCACAAACCTGCAGAGTTATAAATGACAGCTATCGTCCAAAAATATACTGAAGTAAGGCTGCCAAGAGGACTTGAAAGCGGGGTAGAATTGCAGGAAACCAATTTCAGGAGGTAGACTGGAATTGCATTGAAAGCATAGGAAAAGAGGCAGAACGTCCACAATGATGCACTTGGCCACAAAGGGCGTATGCGTTTTTTCCTGAATATATTCAGAAAAAAACGCATACGCACTTTTTGGCCAACCAAGCGAGCTTGCAAAGGAAATCTGCACTACAATGAAGTCTCACTTCCCCCCGGTCAAAAGGGCCATCTGAAAAAAGTGTAAAATCCAGAAAGGCAGGACAGGCCATGGAGAACTGGGAGCCTTGTTATGCTGATGGGTGGGATGTAAATTGCCAACAGACACTCGGGAGAAGTGTATGGTGTTTCCTGAAACATCTAAAAAACAAAGCAACAGAGCCTAGGGCACTTCCACATATGGTCCTATAGCTTAGGGAAATTAAAATCAAAAAGACACAGCCACCCCGAAGTTTGGAATGGCTCTGTTTACAAGAACCTCGTTTACAGTACAAGTTCAATATCACAGAAAGTGAAAAATGGATAAAGAACTTGTGGTACTTACGTACAATGCAGTATCACTCAGCAGTGAAATCTATGTCATCAGGCCCGTAGCAGCACAATGAGTGGATTCAGGTACGATGATTCTAACTGAAATAAGTCACACAGAAAAAGAAACATCATAAGATATCACTAATACACGGAATGTAAACTTGGCTACACAGGAACTGAATTACAGAACAGAACAGGGTCTCAAATTTAGAAAACCAACTTATGCTTGTTTAAGGGTAAAGGTGAGTTGGGGTGCTGCATAAAACCAGAGATTGAAATGAGCACAGATAAAGTTCCTTAAGCCAAATATGGAATAGACAAGAGCTACTCCTTGCTCAACGAAATGGACTCAACACCGCATATTAAACGCCTAAGAATGTACCTGACTCTTAAGTATCTTAAAACCTATGGATTGCTATGTCTCCGAAAGAGAATCAAGCATGTGTACAGGGACATAAACGCAGCAGTGATAGGATTGGAGAGGTTCGGTGAGCAAATGAAGACCTTTGAAGTCATATTGCATGGTACCCATTACACGGGTTTCAACTCTCCAGGTTTAAGGTTTTCTTCCTTCAGCTAAAACATGCATATGGAACCCAGAGTATGATCAACCGTGTGAACGGGAGACGTGTTCAAATATGTCTCAGTTTTCCTCCCCTGGTACTCGGGTGCAACATTCCAGACGCTTTACTAACACTCACCCCACTTGGAGAGTCAGCGCCTTTAACCTCCTGTTTGGCCCAGTTTGCAATTTCTGCGGAAGATGAACAGGAATAGGGAGAACCAATGAGAGACTAGCTGGAGGTGTCTGGACGGGCAAATTTAACTCTCATTTCCCACCAGGAAGAGGAAATAACCAAAGGCTCAGCGTGCCGTGCCGGAACCAGATTAGGGCCTGAAAGCATCCTGCGGTGTTGCGGCCAGCTCACTAGAAAACGAGTTGAAGAAAGGAGCTCAGGGGCACTGTAATTCACAAACCTGCAGAGTTATAAATGACAACTATCATCCAAAAATATACTGAAGTAAGGCTGCCAAGAGGACTTGAAAGCGGGGCAGAATTGCAGGAAACCGATTTCAGGAGGTAGACTGGAATTGCATTGAAAGCATAGGAAAAGAGGCAGAACGTCCACAATGATGCACTTGGCCAAAAAGGGCGTATGCGTTTTTTCCTGAATATATTCAGGAAAAAACGCATACGCCCTTTTTGGCCAACCAAGCAAGCTTGCAAAGGAAATCTGCACTACAATGAAGTCTCACTTCCCCCCGGTCAAAAGGGCCATCTGAAAAAAGTGTAAAATCCAGAAAGGCAGGACAGGCCATGGAGACCTGGGAGCCTTGTTATGCTGATGGGCGGGATGTAAATTGCCAACAGCCACTCGGGAGAAGTGTATGGTGTTTCCTGAAACATCTAAGAAACAAAGCAACAGAGCCTAGGGCACTTTTACTTATGGTCCTATAGCTTAGGGAAATTAAAATCAAAAAGATACAGCCACCCCAATGTTTGGGACGCCTCTGTTTACAAGAACATCGTTTACCGTACAAGTTCTCTATCACAGAAAGTGAAAAATGGATAAAGAACTTGTGGTACTTACGTACAATGCAGTATCACTCAGCAATGAAATCTATGTCATCAGGCCCGTAGCAGCATAATGAGTGGATTCAGGTATGATGATTCTAACTGAAATAAGTCACACAGAAAAAGAAACATCATAAGATATCACTAATACACGGAATGTAAACTTGGCTACACAGGAACTGAATTCCAAAACAGAACAGCGTCTCAAATTTAGAAAACCAACTTATGCTTGCTTAAGGGGAAAGGTGAGTTGGGGTGCTGCATAAAACCAGAGATTGAAATGAGCACAGATAAAGTTCCTTAAGCCAAATATGGAATAGACAAGAGCTACTGCTTGCTCAACGAAATGGACTCAACACCGCATATTAAACTCCTAAGAATGTACCTGACTAGTAAGTATCTTAAAACCTATGGATTGCTATGTCTCCAAAAGAGAATCAAGCGTGTGTACAGGGGCATAAACGCAGCAGTGATAGGATTGGAGAGGTTCGGTGAGCAAATGAAGACCCTTTGAAGTCAATTTGCATGGTACCCATTCCACGGGTCTCAACTACCCAGGTTTAAGGTATTCTTCCTTCAGCTAAAACATGCATGTGGAACCCAGAGTATGATCAACCATGTGATCGGGAGACGTTTTCAAATATGTCTCAGTTTTCGTACCCTGGTACTCGGGTGCAACATTCCAGAGGCTTTACTAACACTCTCCCGACTTTGAGAGTCAGCCTCTTTAACCTCCTGTTTGGCCCAGTTTGCAATTTCTGCGGAAGATGAACAGGAATAGGGAGAACCAATGAGAGAGTAGCTGGAGGTGTCTGGACGGGCAAATTTAACTCTCATTTCCCACCAGGAAGAGGAATTAACCAAAGGCTCAGCATGCCGTGCCAGAACCAGATTAGGGCCTGAAGCCATCCTGCGCTGTTGCGGCCAGCTCACAAGAAAGAGAGTTGAAGAAAGGAGCTCAGGGGCACTGTAATTCACAAACGTGCAGAGTTATAAATGACAGCTATCGTCCAAAAATATACTGAAGTAAGGCTGCCAAGAGGACTTGAAAGCGGGGCAGAATTGCAGGAAACCGATTTCAGGAGGTAGACTGGAATTGCATTGAAAGCATAGGAAAAGAGGCAGAACGTCCACAATGATGCACTTGTCCAAAAAGGGCGTATGCGTTTTTTCCTGAATATATTCAGGAAAAAACGCATATGCCCTTTTTGGCCAACCAAGCAAACTTGCAAAGGAAATCTGCACTACAATGAAGTCTCACTTCCCCCCGGTCAAAAGAGCCATCTGAAAAAGTGTAAAATCCAGAAAGGCAGGACAGGCCATGGAGAACTGGGAGCCTTGTTATGCTGATGGGCGGGATGTAAATTGCAAACAGACACTCGGGAGAAGTGTATGGTGTTTCCTGAAACATCTAAGAAACAAAGCAACAGAGCCTAGGGCACTTCCACTTATGGTCCTATAGCTTAGGGAAATTAAAATCAAAAAGACACAGCCACCCCAATTTGGGACGCCTCTGTTTACAAGAACCTCGTTTACCGTACAAGTTCAATATCACAGAAAGTGAAAAATGGATAAAGAACTTGTGGTACTTACGTACAATGCAGTATCCCTCAGCAATGAAATCTATGTCATCAGGCCTGTAGCAGCATAATGAGTGGATTCAGGTACGATGATTCTAACTGAAATAAGTCACACAGAAAAAGAAACATCATAAGATATCAGTAATACACGGAATGTAAACTTGGCTACACAGGAACTGAATTACAGAACAGAACAGGGTCTCAAATTTAGAAAACCAACTTATGCTTGCTTAAGGGGAAAGGTGAGTTGGGGTGTTGCATAAAACCAGAGATTGAAATGAGCACAGATAAAGTTCCTTAAGCCAATATGGAATAGACAAGAGCTACTCCTTGCTCAACGAAATGGACTCAACACCGCATATTAAACTCCTAAGAATGTACCTGACTAGTAAGTATCTTAAAACCTATGGATTGCTATGTCTCCAAAAGAGAATCAAGCGTGTGTACAGGGGCATAAACGCAGCAGTGATAGGATTGGAGAGGTTCGGTGAGCAAATGAAGACCCTTTGAAGTCATATTGCATGGTACCCATTCCACGGGTTTCAACTATCCAGGTTTAAGGTATTCTTCCTTCAGCTAAAACATGCATGTGGAACCTAGAGTATGATCAAACATGTGATCGGGAAATGTGTTCAAATATGTCTCAGTTTTCGTACCCTGGTACTCGGGTGCAACATTCCAGACGCTTTACTAACACTCTCCCGACTTGGAGAGTCAGTCCCTTTAACCTCCTGTTTGGCCCAGTTTGCAATTTCTGCTGAAGATGAACAGGAATAGCGAGAACCAATGAGAGACTAGCTGGAGGTGTCTGGACGGGCAAATTTAACTCTCATTTCCCACCAGGAAGCGGAATTAACCAAAGGCTCAGCGTGCCGTGCCGGAACCAGAATAGGGCCTGAAGCCATCCTGCGGTGTTGCGGCCAGCTCAAAAGAAAGCGAGTTGAAGAAAGGAGCTCAGGGGCACTGTAATTCACAAACCTGCAGAGTTATAAATGACAGCTATCGTCCAAAAATATACTGAAGTAAGGCTGCCAAGAGGACTTGAAAGCGGGGCAGAATTGCAGGAAACCGATTTCAGGAGGTAGACTGGAATTGCATTGAAAGCATAGGAAAAGAAGCAGAACGTCCACAATGATGCACTTGGCCAAAAAGGGCGTATGCGTTTTTTCCTGAATATATTCAGAAAAAAATGCATACGCCCTTTTTGGCCAACCAAGCAAGCTTGCAAAGGAAATCTGCACTACAATGAAGTCTCACTTCCCCCCGGTCAAAAGGGCCATCTGAAAAAAGTGTAAAATCCAGAAAGGCAGGACAGGCCATGGAGAACTGGGAGCCTTGTTATGCTGATGGGCAGGATGTAAATTGCCAACAGACACTCGGGAGAAGTGTATGGTGTTTCCTGAAACATCTAAAAAACAAAGCAACAGAGCCTAGGGCACTTCCACTTATGGTCCTATAGCTTAGGGAAATTAAAATCAAAAAGACACAGCCTCCCCGAAGTTTGGAACGGCTCTGTTTACAAGAACCTCGTTTACAGTACAAGTTCAACATCGCAGAAAGTGAAAAATGGATAAAGAATTTGCGGTATTTACTTACAAAGCAATATCACTCAGCAATGAAATCTATGTCATCAGGCCCTTAGCAGCACAATGAGTGGATTCAGGTATGATGATTCTAACTGAAATAAGTCACACAGAAAAAGAAACATCATAAGATATCAGTAATACATGGAATGTAAACTTGGCCAAACAGGAACTGAATTACAGAACAGAACAGGGTCTCAAATTTAGAAAACCAACTTATGCTTGCTTAAGGGTAAAGGTGAGTTGGGGTGCTGCATAAAACCAGAGATTGAAATGAGCACAGATAAAGTTCCTTAAGCCAAATATGGAATAGACAAGAGCTACTCCTTGCTCAACGAAATGGACTCAACACCGCATATTAAACGCCTAAGAATGTACCTGACTAGTAAGTATCTTAAAACCTATGGATTGCTATGTGTCCAAAAGAGAATCAAGCATGTGTACAGGGGCATAAACACAGCAGTGATAGGATTGGAGAGGTTCGGTGAGCAAATGAAGACCCTTTGAAGTCATATTGCATGGTACCCATTCCACGGGTTTCAACTACCCACGTTTAAGGTATTCTTCCTTCAGCTAAAACATGCATGTGGAACCCAGAGTATGATCAACCGTGTGAACGGGAGACTTGTTCAAATATGTCTCAGTTTTCCTCCCCTGGTACTCGGGTGCAACATTCCAGATGCTTTACTAACACTCTCCCCACTTGGATAGTCAGCCTTTAACCTCCTGTTTAGCCCAGTTTGCAATTTCTGCGGAAGATGAACAGGAATAGTGAGAACCAATGAGAGACTAGCTGGAGGTGTCTGGACGGGCAAATTTAACTCTCATTTCCCAACAGGAAGAGGAACTAACCAAAGGCTCAGCGTGCCGTGCCGGAACCAGATTAGGGCCTGAAGCCATCCTGCGGTGTTGTGGCCAGCTCAAAAGAAAGCGAGTTGAAGAAAGGAGCTCAGGGGCACTGTAATTCACAAACCTGCAGAGTTATAAATGACAGCTATCGTCCAAAAATATACTGAAGTAAGGCTGCCAAGAGGACTTGAAAGTGAGGCAGAATTGCAGGAAACCGATTTCAGGATGTAGACTGGAATTGCATTGAAAGCACAGGAAAAGAGGCAGAACGTCCACAATGATGCACTTGGCCAAAAAGGGCGTATGCGTTTTTTCCTGAATATATTCAGGAAAAAACGCATACGCCCTTTTTGGCCAACCAAGCAAGCTTGCAAAGGAAATCTGCACTACAATGAAGTCTCACTTCCTCCCAGTCAAAAGGGCCATCTGAAAAAAGTGTAAAATCCAGAAAGGCAGGACAGGCCATGGAGAACTGGGAGCCTTGTTATGCTGATGGGCGGGATGTAAATTGCCAACAGACACTCGGGAGAAGTGTATGGTGTTTCCTGAAACATCCAGAAAACAAAGCAACAGAGCATAGGGCACTTCCACTTATGGTCATATAGCTTAGGGAAATTAAAATCAAAAAGACACAGCCACCCCAATGTTTGGGACGCCTCTGTTTACAAGAACCTCGTTTACCGTACAAGTTCAATATCACAGAAAGTGAAAAATGGATAAAGAACTTGTGGTACTTATGTACAATGCAGTATCACTCAGCAATGAAATCTATGTCATCAGGCCCGTAGCAGCATAATGAGTGGATTCAGGTACGATGATTCTAACTGAAATAAGTCACACAGAAAAAGAAACATCATAAGATATCACTAATACACGGAATGTAAACTTGGCTACACAGGAACTGAATTACAGAACAGAACAGGGTCTCAAATTTAGAAAACCAACTTATGCTTGCTTAAGGGGAAAGGTGAGTTGGGGTGCTGCATAAAACCAGAGATTGAAATGAGCACAGATAAAGTTCCTTAAGCCAAATATGGAATAGACAAGAGCTACTCCTTGCTCAACGAAATGGACTCAACACCGCATATTAAACTCCTAAGAATGTACCTGACTAGTAAGTATCTTAAAACCTATGGATTGCTATGTCTCAGAAAGAGAATCAAGCATGTGTACAGGGGCATAAACGCAGCAGTGATAGGATTGGAGAGGTTCGGTGAGCAAATGAAGATCCTTTGAAGTCATATTGCATGGTACCCATTCCACGGGTCTCAACTACCCAAGTTTAAGGTATTCTTCCTTCAGCTAAAACATGCATGTGGAACCCAGAGTATGATCAACCATGTGAACGGGAGACGTGTTCAAATATGTCTCAGTTTTCGTACCCTGGTACTCGGGTGCAACATTCCAGAGGCTTTACTAACACTCTCCCGACTTTGAGAGTCACCGCCTTTAACCTCCTGTTTGGCCCAGTTTGCAATTTCTGCGGAAGATGAACAGGAATAGGGAGAACCAATGAGAGAGTAGCTGGAGGTGTCTGGACGGGCAAATTTAACTCTCATTTCCCACCAGGAAGAGGAATTAACCAAAGGCTCAGCATGCCGTGCCAGAACCAGATTAGGGCCTGAAGCCATCCTGCGCTGTTGCGGCCAGCTCACAAGAAAGAGAGTTGAAGAAAGGAGCTCAGGGGCACTGTAATTCACAAACGTGCAGAGTTATAAATGACAGCTATCGTCCAAAAATATACTGAAGTAAGGCTGCCAAGAGGACTTGAAAGCGGGGCAGAATTGCAGGAAACCGATTTCAGGAGGTAGACTGGAATTGCATTGAAAGCATAGGAAAAGAGGCAGAACGTCCACAATGATGCACTTGTCCAAAAAGGGCGTATGCGTTTTTTCCTGAATATATTCAGGAAAAAACGCATATGCCCTTTTTGGCCAACCAAGCAAACTTGCAAAGGAAATCTGCACTACAATGAAGTCTCACTTCCCCCCGGTCAAAAGAGCCATCTGAAAAAGTGTAAAATCCAGAAAGGCAGGACAGGCCATGGAGAACTGGGAGCCTTGTTATGCTGATGGGCGGGATGTAAATTGCAAACAGACACTCGGGAGAAGTGTATGGTGTTTCCTGAAACATCTAAGAAACAAAGCAACAGAGCCTAGGGCACTTCCACTTATGGTCCTATAGCTTAGGGAAATTAAAATCAAAAAGACACAGCCACCCCAATTTGGGACGCCTCTGTTTACAAGAACCTCGTTTACCGTACAAGTTCAATATCACAGAAAGTGAAAAATGGATAAAGAACTTGTGGTACTTACGTACAATGCAGTATCCCTCAGCAATGAAATCTATGTCATCAGGCCTGTAGCAGCATAATGAGTGGATTCAGGTACGATGATTCTAACTGAAATAAGTCACACAGAAAAAGAAACATCATAAGATATCACTAATACACGGAATGTAAACTTGGCTACACAGGAACTGAATTACAGAACAGAACAGGGTCTCAAATTTAGAAAACCAACTTATGCTTGCTTAAGGGGAAAGGTGAGTTGGGGTGTTGCATAAAACCAGAGATTGAAATGAGCACAGATAAAGTTCCTTAAGCCAATATGTAATAGACAAGAGCTACTCCTTGCTCAACGAAATGGACTCAACACCGCATATTAAACTCCTAAGAATGTACCTGACTAGTAAGTATCTTAAAACCTATGGATTGCTATGTCTCCAAAAGAGAATCAAGCGTGTGTACAGGGGCATAAACGCAGCAGTGATAGGATTGGAGAGGTTCGGTGAGCAAATGAAGACCCTTTGAAGTCATATTGCATGGTACCCATTCCACGGGTTTCAACTATCCAGGTTTAAGGTATTCTTCCTTCAGCTAAAACATGCATGTGGAACCTAGAGTATGATCAAACATGTGATCGGGAAATGTGTTCAAATATGTCTCAGTTTTCGTACCCTGGTACTCGGGTGCAACATTCCAGACGCTTTACTAACACTCTCCCGACTTGGAGAGTCAGTCCCTTTAACCTCCTGTTTGGCCCAGTTTGCAATTTCTGCTGAAGATGAACAGGAATAGCGAGAACCAATGAGAGACTAGCTGGAAGTGTCTGGACGGGCAAATTTAACTCTCATTTCCCACCAGGAAGCGGAATTAACCAAAGGCTCAGCGTGCCGTGCCGGAACCAGAATAGGGCCTGAAGCCATCCTGCGGTGTTGCGGCCAGCTCAAAAGAAAGCGAGTTGAAGAAAGGAGCTCAGGGGCACTGTAATTCACAAACCTGCAGAGTTATAAATGACAGCTATCGTCCAAAAATATACTGAAGTAAGGCTGCCAAGAGGACTTGAAAGCGGGGCAGAATTGCAGGAAACCGATTTCAGGAGGTAGACTGGAATTGCATTGAAAGCATAGGAAAAGAAGCAGAACGTCCACAATGATGCACTTGGCCAAAAAGGGCGTATGCGTTTTTTCCTGAATATATTCAGAAAAAAATGCATACGCCCTTTTTGGCCAACCAAGCAAGCTTGCAAAGGAAATCTGCACTACAATGAAGTCTCACTTCCCCCCGGTCAAAAGGGCCATCTGAAAAAAGTGTAAAATCCAGAAAGGCAGGACAGGCCATGGAGAACTGGGAGCCTTGTTATGCTGATGGGCAGGATGTAAATTGCCAACAGACACTCGGGAGAAGTGTATGGTGTTTCCTGAAACATCTAAAAAACAAAGCAACAGAGCCTAGGGCACTTCCACTTATGGTCCTATAGCTTAGGGAAATTAAAATCAAAAAGACACAGCCTCCCCGAAGTTTGGAACGGCTCTGTTTACAAGAACCTCGTTTACAGTACAAGTTCAACATCGCAGAAAGTGAAAAATGGATAAAGAATTTGCGGTATTTACTTACAAAGCAATATCACTCAGCAATGAAATCTATGTCATCAGGCCCTTAGCAGCACAATGAGTGGATTCAGGTATGAGGATTCTAACTGAAATAAGTCACACAGAAAAAGAAACATCATAAGATATCAGTAATACATGGAATGTAAACTTGGCCAAACAGGAACTGAATTACAGAACAGAACAGGGTCTCAAATTTAGAAAACCAACTTATGCTTGCTTAAGGGTAAAGGTGAGTTGGGGTGCTGCATAAAACCAGAGATTGAAATGAGCACAGATAAAGTTCCTTAAGCCAAATATGGAATAGACAAGAGCTACTCCTTGCTCAACGAAATGGACTCAACACCGCATATTAAACGCCTAAGAATGTACCTGACTAGTAAGTATCTTAAAACCTATGGATTGCTATGTGTCCAAAAGAGAATCAAGCATGTGTACAGGGGCATAAACACAGCAGTGATAGGATTGGAGAGGTTCGGTGAGCAAATGAAGACCCTTTGAAGTCATATTGCATGGTACCCATTCCACGGGTTTCAACTACCCACGTTTAAGGTATTCTTCCTTCAGCTAAAACATGCATGTGGAACCCAGAGTATGATCAACCGTGTGAACGGGAGACTTGTTCAAATATGTCTCAGTTTTCCTCCCCTGGTACTCGGGTGCAACATTCCAGATGCTTTACTAACACTCTCCCCACTTGGATAGTCAGCCTTTAACCTCCTGTTTAGCCCAGTTTGCAATTTCTGCGGAAGATGAACAGGAATAGTGAGAACCAATGAGAGACTAGCTGGAGGTGTCTGGACGGGCAAATTTAACTCTCATTTCCCAACAGGAAGAGGAACTAACCAAAGGCTCAGCGTGCCGTGCCGGAACCAGATTAGGGCCTGAAGCCATCCTGCGGTGTTGTGGCCAGCTCAAAAGAAAGCGAGTTGAAGAAAGGAGCTCAGGGGCACTGTAATTCACAAACCTGCAGAGTTATAAATGACAGCTATCGTCCAAAAATATACTGAAGTAAGGCTGCCAAGAGGACTTGAAAGTGAGGCAGAATTGCAGGAAACCGATTTCAGGATGTAGACTGGAATTGCATTGAAAGCACAGGAAAAGAGGCAGAACGTCCACAATGATGCACTTGGCAAAAAGGGCGTATGCGTTTTTTCCTGAATATATTCAGGAAAAAACGCATACGCCCTTTTTGGCCAACCAAGCAAGCTTGCAAAGGAAATCTGCACTACAATGAAGTCTCACTTCCTCCCGGTCAAAAGGGCCATCTGAAAAAAGTGTAAAATCCAGAAAGGCAGGACAGGCCATGGAGAACTGGGAGCCTTGTTATGCTGATGGGCGGGATGTAAATTGCCAACAGACACTCGGGAGAAGTGTATGGTGTTTCCTGAAACATCCAGAAAACAAAGCAACAGAGCATAGGGCACTTCCACTTATGGTCATATAGCTTAGGGAAATTAAAATCAAAAAGACACAGCCACCCCAATGTTTGGGACGCCTCTGTTTACAAGAACCTCGTTTACCGTACAAGTTCAATATCACAGAAAGTGAAAAATGGATAAAGAACTTGTGGTACTTATGTACAATGCAGTATCACTCAGCAATGAAATCTATGTCATCAGGCCCGTAGCAGCATAATGAGTGGATTCAGGTACGATGATTCTAACTGAAATAAGTCACACAGAAAAAGAAACATCATAAGATATCACTAATACACGGAATGTAAACTTGGCTACACAGGAACTGAATTACAGAACAGAACAGGGTCTCAAATTTAGAAAACCAACTTATGCTTGCTTAAGGGGAAAGGTGAGTTGGGGTGCTGCATAAAACCAGAGATTGAAATGAGCACAGATAAAGTTCCTTAAGCCAAATATGGAATAGACAAGAGCTACTCCTTGCTCAACGAAATGGACTCAACACCGCATATTAAACGCCTAAGAATGTACCTGACTAGTAAGTATCTTAAAACCTATGGATTGCTATGTCTCAGAAAGAGAATCAAGCATGTGTACAGGGGCATAAACGCAGCAGTGATAGGATTGGAGAGGTTCGGTGAGCAAATGAAGATCCTTTGAAGTCATATTGCATGGTACCCATTCCACGGGTCTCAACTACCCAAGTTTAAGGTATTCTTCCTTCAGCTAAAACATGCATGTGAAACCCAGAGTATGATCAACAGTGTGAACGGGAGACGTGTTCAAATATGTCTCAGGTTTCCTCCCCTGGTACTCGGGTGCAACATTCCAGACGCTTTACTAACACTCTCCCCACTTGGAGAGTCACCGCCTTTAACCTCCTGTTTGGCCCAGTTTGCAATTTCTGCGGAAGATGAACAGGAATAGGGAGAACCAATGAGAGACCAGGCGGAGGTGTCTGGACGGGCAAATTTAACTCTCATTTCCCACCAGGAAGAGGAACTAACCAAAGGCTCAGCGTGCCGTGCCGGAACCAGATTAGGGCCTGAAGCCATCCTGCGGTGTTGCGGCCAGCTCAAAAGAAAGCGAGTTGAAGAAAGGAGCTCAGGGGCACTGTAATTCACAAACCTGCAGAGTTATAAATGACAGCTATCGTCCAAAAATATACTGAAGTAAGGCTGCCAAGAGGACTTGAAAGCGGGGCAGAATTGCAGGAAACCAATTTCAGGAGGTAGACTGGAATTGCATTGAAAGCATAGGAAAAGAGGCAGAACGTCCACAATGATGCACTTGGCCAAAAAGGGCGTATGCGTTTTTTCCTGAATATATTCAGGAAAAAACGCATACGCCCTTTTTGGCCAACCAAGCAAGCTTGCAAAGGAAATCTGCACTACAATGAAGTCTCACTTCCCCCCCCCCCGGTCAAAAGGGCCATCTGAAAAAAGTGTAAAATCCAGAAAGGCAGGACAGGCCATGGAGAACTGGGAGCCTTGTTATGCTGATGGGCGGGATGTCAATTGCCAACAGACACTCGGGAGAAGTGTATGGTGTTTCCTGAAACATCTAAAAAACAAAGCAACAGAGCCTAGGGCACTTCCACTTATGTTCCTATAGCTTAGGGAAATTAAAATCAAAAAGACACAGCCACCCCAAAGTTTGGGACGCCTCTGTTTACAAGAACCTTGTTTACAGTACAAGTTCAACATCGCAGAAAGTGAAAAATGGATAAAGAAGTTGCGGTATTTACTTACAAAGCAATATCACTCAGCAATGAAATCTATGTCATCAGGCCCTTAGCAGCACAATGAGTGGATTCAGGTATGATGATTCTAACTGAAATAAGTCACACAGAAAAAGAAACATCATAAGATATCAGTAATACATGGAATGTAAACTTGGCCAAACAGGAACTGAATTACAGAACAGAACAGGGTCTCAAATTTAGAAAACCAACTTATGCTTGCTTAAGGGGAAAGGTGAGTTGGGGTGCTGCATAAAACCAGAGATTGAAATGAGCACAGATAAAGTTCCTTAAGCCAAATATGGAATAGACAAGAGCTACTCCTTGCTCAACGAAATGGACTCAACACCGCATATTAAATGCCTAAGAATGTACCTGACTAGTAAGTATCTTAAAACCTATGGATTGCTATGTGTCCAAAAGAGAATCAAGCATGTGTACAGGGGCATAAACACAGCAGTGATAGGATTGGAGAGGTTCGGTGAGCAAATGAAGACCCTTTGAAGTCATATTGCATGGTACCCATTCCACGGGTTTCAACTACCCACGTTTAAGGTATTCTTCCTTCAGCTAAAACATGCATGTGGAACCCAGAGTATGATCAACCGTGTGAACGGGAGACCTGTTCAAATATGTCTCAGTTTTCCTCCCCTGGTACTCGGGTGCAACATTCCAGATGCTTTACTAACACTCTCCCCACTTGGATAGTCAGCCTTTAACCTCCTGTTTAGCCCAGTTTGCAATTTCTGCGGAAGATGAACAGGAATAGTGAGAACCAATGAGAGACTAGCTGGAGGTGTCTGGACGGGCAAATTTAACTCTCAGTTCCCAACAGGAAGAGGAAATAACCAAAGGCTCAGCGTGCCGTGCCGGAACCAGATTAGGGCCTGAAGCCATCCTGCGGTGTTGCGGCCAGCTCAAAAGAAAGCGAGTTGAAGAAAGGAGCTCAGGGGCACTGTAATTCACAAACCTGCAGAGTTATAAATGACAGCTATCGTCCAAAAATATACTGAAGTAAGGCTGCCAAGAGGACTTGAAAGTGAGGCAGAATTGCAGGAAACCGATTTCAGGAGGTAGACTGGAATTGCATTGAAAGCACAGGAAAAGAGGCAGAACGTCCACAATGATGCACTTGGCCAGAAAGGGCGTATGCGTTTTTTCCTGAATATATTCAGGAAAAAACGCATACGCCCTTTTTGGCCAACCAAGCAAGCTTGCAAAGGAAATCTGCACTACAATGAAGTCTCACTTCCCCCCGGTCAAAAGGGCCATCTGAAAAAAGTGTAAAATCCAGAAAGGCAGGACAGGCCATGGAGAACTGGGAGCCTTGTTATGCTGATGGGCGGGATGGAAACTGCCAACAGACACTCGGGAGAAGTGTATGGTGTTTCCTGAAACATCTGAAAAACAAAGCAACAGAGCCTAGGGCACTTCCACTTATGGTCCTATAGCTTAGGGAAATTAAAATCAAAAAGACACAGCCACCCCAAAGTTTGGGACGCCTCTGTTTACAAGAACCTCGTTTACCGTACAAGTTCAATATCACAGAAAGTGAAAAATGGATAAAGAACTTGTGGTACTTACGTACAATGCAGTATCACTCAGCAATAAAATCTATGTCATCAGGCCCGCAGCAGCATAATGAGTGGATTCAGGTACGATGATTCTAACTGAAATAAGTTCCACAGAAAAAGAAACATCATAAGATATCACTAATACACGGAATGTAAACTGAGCTACACAGGAACTGAATTCCAAAACAGAACAGGGTCTCAAATTTAGAAAACCAACTTATGCTTGCTTAAGGGGAAAGGTGAGTTGGGGTGCTGCATAAAACCAGAGATTGAAATGAGCACAGATAAAGTTCCTTAAGCCAAATATGTAATAGACAAGAGCTACTCCTTGCTCAACGAAATGGACTCAAAACCCCATATTAAACGCCTAAGAATATACCTGACTAGTAAGAAACTTAAAACGTATGGATGGCTATGTCTGAAAGAGATCAAGCGTGTGTACAGGGGCATAAACGCAGCAGTGATAGAATTGGAGAGGTTCGGTGAGCAAATGAAGACCCTTTGAAGTCATATTGCATGGTACCCATTCCACGGGTTTCAACTACCCAGGTTTAAGGTATTCTTCCTTCAGCTAAAACATGCATGTGGAACCCAGAGTATGATCAACCGTGTGAACAGGAGAGGTGTTCAAATATGTCTCAGTTTTCCTCCCCTGGTACTCGGGTGCAACATTCCAGACGCTTTACTAACACTCTCCCCACTTGGAGAGTCAGCGCCTTTAACCTCCTGTTTGGCCCAGTTTGCAATTTCTGCGGAAGATGAACAGGAATAGCGAGAACCAATGAGAGACTAGCTGGAGGTGTCTGGACGGGCAAATTTAACTCTCATTTCCCAACAGGAAGAGGAATTAACCAAAGGCTCAGCGTGCCGTCCCGGAACCAGATTAGGGCCTGAAGCCATCCTGCGGTGTTGCGGCCAGCTCACAAGAAAGCGAGTTGAAGAAAGGAGCTCAGGGGTACTGTAATTCACAAACCTGCAGAGTTATAAATGACAGCTATCGTCCAAAAATATACTGAAGTAAGGCTGCCAAGAGGACTTGAAAGCGGGGCAGAATTGCAGGAAACCGATTTCAGGAGGTAGACTGGAATTGCATTGAAAGCATAGGAAAAGAGGCAGAACGTCCACAATGATGCACTTGGCCAAAAAGGGCGTATGCGTTTTTTCCTGAATATATTCAGGAAACAACGCATACGCACTTTTTGGCCAACCAAGCAAGCTTGCAAAGGAAATCTGCACTACAATGAAGTCTCACTTCCCCCCGGTCATAAGGGCCATCCGAAAAAAGTGTAAAATCCAGAAAGGCAGGACAGGCCATGGAGAACTGGGAGCCTTGTTATGCTGATGGGCGGGATGTAAATTGCCAACAGACACTCGGGAGAAGTGTATGGTGTTTCCTGAAATATCCAGAAAACAAAGCAACAGAGCCTAGGGCACTTCCACTTATGGTCCTATAGCTTAGGGAAATTAAAATCAAAAAGACACAGCCACCCCAAAGTTTGGGACGCCTCTGTTTACAAGAACGTCGTTTACCGTACAAGTTCAATATGACAGAAACTGAAAAATGGATAAAGAACTTGTGGTACTTACGTACAATGCAGTATCACTCAGCAATGAAATCTATGTCATCAGGCCCGAAGCAGCATAATGAGTGGATTCAGGTACGATGATTCTAACTGAAATAAGTCACACAGAAAAAGAAACATCATAAGATATCACTAATACACGGAATGTAAACTTGGCTACACAGGAACTGAATTCCAAAACAGAACAGGGTCTCAAATTTAGAAAACCAACTTATGCTTGCTTAAGGGGAAAGGTGAGTTGGGGTGCTGCATAAAACCAGAGATTGAAATGAGCACAGATAAAGTTCCTTAAGCCAAATATGGAATAGACAAGAGCTACTCCTTGCTCAACGAAATGGACTCAACACCCCATATTAAACGCCTAAGAATGTACCTTACTAGTAAGTATCTTAAAACCTATGGATTGCTATGTCTCCAAAAGAGAATCAAGCGTGTGTACAGGGGCATAAACGCAGCAGTGATAGGATTGGAGAGGTTCGGTGAGCAAATGAAGACCCTTTGAAGTCATATTGCATGGTACCCATTCCACGGGTTTCAACTACCCAGGTTTAAGGTATTCTTCCTTCAGCTAAAACATGCATGTGGAACCTAGAGTATGATCAACCATGTGATCGGGAGACGTGTTCAAATATGTCTCAGTTTTCGTACCCTGGTACTCGCGTGCAACATTCCAGACACTTTACTAACACTCTCCCGACTTGGAGAGTCAGTCCCTTTAACCTCCTGTTTGGCCCAGTTTGCAATTTCTGCGGAAGATGAACAGGAATAGGGAGAACCAATGAGAGACTAGCTGGAGGTGTCTGGACGGGCAAATTTAACTCTCATTTCCCACCAGGAAGAGGAATTAACCAAAGGCTCAGCGTGCCGTGCCGGAACCAGATTAGGGCCTGAAGCCATCCTGTGGTGTTGCGGCCAGGTCACAAGAAAGCGAGTTGAAGAAAGGAGCTCAGGGGCACTGTAAATCACAAACCTGCAGAGTTATAAATGACAGCTATCGTCCAAAAATATACTGAAGTAAGGCTGCCAAGAGGACTTGAAAGCGGGGCAGAATTGCAGGAAACCGATTTCAGGAGGTAGACTGGAATTGCATTGAAAGCATAGGAAAAGAGGCAGAACGTCCACAATGATGCACTTGGCCAAAAAGGGCGTATGCGTTTTTTCCTGAATATATTCAGGAAAAAACGCATACGCCCTTTTTGGCCAAGCAAGCAAACTTGCAAAGGAAATCTGCACTACAATGAAGTCTCACTTCCCCCCGGTCAAAAGGGCCATCTGAAAAAAGTGTAAAATCCAGAAAGGCAGGACAGGCCATGGAGAACTGGGAGCCTTGTTATGCTGATGGGCGGGATGTAAATTGCCAACAGACACTCGGGAGAAGTGTATGGTGTTTCCTGAAACATCTAAAAAACAAAGCAACAGAGCCTAGGGCACTTCCACTTATGGTCCTATAGCTTAGGGAAATTAAAATCAAAAACACACAGCCACCCCGAAGTTTGGAACGGCTCTGTTTACAAGAACCTCGTTTACAGTACAAGTTCAACATCGCAGAAAGTGAAAAATGGATAAAGAACTTGTGGTACTTACGTACAATGCAGTATCACTCAGCAATGAAATCTATGTCATCAGGCCCTTAGCAGCACAATGAGTGGATTCAGGTATGATGATTCTAACTGAAATAAGTCACACAGAAAAAGAAACATCATAAGATATCAGTAATACACGGAATGTAAACTTGGCTACACAGGAACTGAATTCCAATACAGAACAGGGTCTCAAATTTAGAAAACCAACTTATGCTTGCTTAAGGGGAAAGGTGAGTTGGGGTTCTGCATAAAACCAGAGATTGAAATGAGCACAGATAAAGTTCCTTAAGCCAAATATGGAATAGACAAGAGCTACTCCTTGCTCAACGAAATGGACTCAACACCGCATATTAAACGCCTAAGAATGTACCTGACTAGTAAGTATCTTAAAACCTATGGATTGCTATGTCTCCAAAAGAGAATCAAGCGTGTGTACAGGGGCATAAACGCAGCAGTGATAGGATTGGAGAGGTTCGGTGAGCAAATGAAGACCCTTTGAAGTCATATTGCATGGTACCCATTCCACGGGTTTCAACTACCCACGTTTAAGGTATTCTTCCTTCAGCTAAAACATGCATGTGGAACCCAGAGTATGATCAACCGTGTGAACGGGAGACCTGTTCAAGTATGTCTCAGTTTTCCTCCCCTGGTACTCGGGTGCAACATTCCAGACGCTTTACTAACACTCTCCCCACTTGGAGAGTCAGCCTTTAACCTCCTGTTTAGCCCAGTTTGCAATTTCTGTGGAAGATGAACAGGAATAGGGAGAACCAATGAGAGACTAGCTGGAGGTGTCTGGACGGGCAAATTTAACTCTCATTTCCCACCAGGAAGAGGAAATAACCAAAGGCTCAGCGTGCCGTGCCGGAACCAGATTAGGGCCTGAAGCCATCCTGCGGTGTTGCGGCCAGCTCAAAAGAAAGCGAGTTGAAGAAAGGAGCTCAGGGGCACTGTAATTCACAAACCTGCAGAGTTATAAATGACAGCTATCGTCCAAAAATATACTGAAGTAAGGCTGCCAAGAGGACTTGAAAGTGGGGCAGAATTGCAGGAAACCGATTTCAGGAGGTAGACTGGAATTGCATTGAAAGCATAGGAAAAGAGGCAGAACGTCCACAAGTATGCACTTGGCCAAAAAGGGCGTATGCGTTTTTTCCTGAATATATTCAGAAAGGCAGGACAGGCCATGGAGAACTGGGAGCCTTGTTATGCTGATGGGCGGGATGTCAATTGCCAACAGACACTTGGGAGAAGTGTATGGTGTTTCCTGAAACATCCAAAAAACAAAGCAACAGAGCCTAGGGCACTTCCACTTATGGTCCTATAGCTTAGGGAAATTAAAATCAAAAAGACACAGCCACCCCAAAGTTTGGGACGCCTCTGTTTACAAGAACCTCGTTTACCGTACAAGTTCAATATCACAGAAAGTGAAAAATGGATAAAGAACTTGTGGTACTTACGTACAATGCAGTATCACTCAGCAATGAAATCTATGTCATCAGGCCCGTAGCAGCATAATGAGTGGATTCAGGTACGATGATTGTAACTGAAATAAGTCACACAGAAAAAGAAACATCATAAGTTATCACTAATACACGGAATGTAAACTTGGCTACACAGGAACTGAATTCCAAAACAGAACAGGGTCTCAAATTTAGAAAACCAACTTCTGCTTGCTTAAGGGGAAAGGTGAGTTGGGGTGCTGCATAAAACCAGAGATTGAAATGAGCACAGATAAAGTTCCTTAAGCCAAATATGGAATAGGCAAGAGCTACTCCTTGCTCAACGAAATGGACTCAAGACCCCATATTAAACGCCTAAGAATGTACCTGACTAGTAAGTATCTTAAAACCTATGGATTGCTATGTCTCCGAAAGAGAATCAAGCATGTGTACAGGGGCATAAACGCAGCAGTGATAGGATTGGAGAGGTTCGGTGTGAAAATGAAGACCCTTTGAAGTCATATTTCATGGTACCCATTCCACGGGTTTCAACTACCCAGGTTTAAAGTATTCTTCCTTCAGCTAAAACATGCATGTGGAACCCAGAGTATGATCAACCGTGTGAACAGGAGACGTGTTCAAATATGTCTCAGTTTTCCTCCCCTGGTACTCGGGTGCAACATTCCAGACGCTTTACTAACACTCTCCCCACTTGGAGAGCCAGCGCCTTTAACCTCCTGTTTGGCCCAGTTTGCAATTTCTGCGAAAGATGAACAGGAATAACGAGAACAAATGAGAGACTAGCTGGAGGTGTCTGGACGGGCAAATTTAACTCTCATTTCCCACCAGGAAGAGGAATTAACCAAAGGCTCAGCGTGCCGTGCCGGAACCAGTTAGGGCCTGAAACCATCCTGCGGTGTTGCGGCCAACTCACAAGAAAGCGAGTTGAAGAAAGGAGCTCAGGGGCACTGTAATTCACAAACCTGCAGAGTTATAAATGACAGCTATCGTCCAAAAATATACTGAAGTAAGGCTGCCAAGAGGACTTGAAAGCGGGGCAGAATTGCAGGAAACCGATTTCAGGAGGTAGACTGGAATTGCATTGAAAGCATAGGAAAAGAGGCAGAACGTCCACAATGATGCACTTGGCCAAAAAGGGCGTATGCGTTTTTTCCTGAATATATTCAGGAAAAAACGCATACGCCCTTTTTGGCCAACCAAGCAAGCTTGCAAAGGAAATCTGCACTACAATGAAGTCTCACTTCCCCCCGGTCAAAAGGGCCATCTGAAAAAAGTGTAAAATCCAGAAAGGCAGGACAGGCCATGGAGAACTGGGAGCCTTGTTATGCTGATGGGCGGGATGTAAATTGCCAACAGACACTTGGGAGAAGTGTATGGTGTTTCCTGAAACATCTAAAAAACAAAGCAACAGAGCCTAGGGCACTTCCACTTATGGTCCTATAGCTTAGGGAAATTAAAATCAAAAAGACACAGCCACCCCAAAGTTTGGGACGCCTCTGTTTACAAGAACCTCGTTTACCGTACACGTTCAACATCGCAGAAAGTGAAAAATGGATAAAGAAGTTGTGGTATTTACTTACAAAGCAATATCACTCAGCAATGAAATCTATGTCATCAGGCCCTTAGCAGCACAATGAGTGGATTCAGGTATGATGATTCTAACTGAAATAAGTCACACAGAAAAAGAAACATCATAAGATATCACTAATACACGGAATGTAAACTTGGCTACACAGGAACTGAATTCCAAAACAGAACAGGGTCTCAAATTTAGAAAACCAACTTATGCTTGCTTAAGGGGAAAGGTGAGTTGGGGTGCTGCATAAAACCAGAGATTGAAATGAGCACAGATAACGTTCTATAAGGCAAATATGGAATAGACAAGAGCTACTCCTTGCTCAACGAAATGGACTCAACACCCCATATTCAACGCCTAGGAATATACCTGCCTAGTAAGAATCATAAAAGCAATGGATTTATATATCTCTGTAAGAGAATCAAGAGTGTGTACAGCGGCATTAAAGCAGTGAAAATCAGCTAAATCCCATATTAAAAATAAATTTCTTAAACAAAACACAATGACAGTGAAATAGAGAGCAATACTTAAGTAATTCATTCAAGGCTTCTGATGCAACCTGCATTTACCATATCTACACCCAGAGCTGGGTGACACATAAGGCTGGACACTTGGGGCTCATAAGATTGGTGAGGTTCGGTGAGCAAATGCAGACCCTTTGAAGTCATATTGCATGGTACCCATTCCATGGGTCTCAACTCTCCAGGTTTAAGGGATTCTTCCTTTAGCTAAAACATGCATGTGGAACCCAGAGTATGATCCACCGTGTAATCGAGAAACGTGTTCAAATGTGTCTCACTTTTCGTTCCCTGGTACTCGGGTGCAACATTCCAGACACTTTACTAACACTCTCCCGACTTGGAGAGTCAGTCCCTTTAACCTCCTGTTTGGCTCAGTTTGCAATTTCTGCGAAAGATGAACAGGAATAGGGAGAACCAATGAGAGACTAGCTGGAGGTGTCTGGACGGGCAAATTTAACTCTCATTTCCCACAGGGAAGAGGAATAAACCAAAGGCTCAGCATGCCGTGCCGGAACCAGATTAGGGCCTGAAGCAATCCTGCGGTGTTGTGGCCAGCTCAAAAGAAAGCGAGTTGAAGAAAGGAGCTCAGGGGCACTGTAATTCACAAACCTGCAGATTTATAAATGACAGCTATTGTCCGAAAATATACTGAAGTAGGGCTGCCAAGAGGACTTGAATGCGGGGCAGAATTGCAGGAAACCGATTTCAGGAGGAATCGGAATTGGATTGCATTTAAAACACAGGAAAAGAGGAAGAACTTCGACAATGTTGCACTTGGTCAAAAAGGGCGTATGTGTTTTTTCCTGAATATATTCAGGAAAAAACGCATACGCCCTTTTTGGCCAACCAAGCAAGCTTGCAAAGGAAATCTGCACTACAATGAAGTCTCACTTCCCCCCGGTCAAAAGGGCCATCTGAAAAAAGTGTAAAATCCAGAAAGGCAGAACAGGCCACGGAGAACTGGGAGCCTTGTTATGCTGATGGGCGGGATGTAAATTCCCAACAGCCGCTCTGTAGAAGTGTATGGTGTTTCCTGAAACATCTAAAAAACAAAGCAACAGAGCCTAGGGCACTTCCACTTATGGTCCTATAGCTTAGGGAAATTAAAATCAAAAAGACACAGCCACCCCAAAATTTGGGACGGCTCTTTTTACAGGAATCTCTTCTGCGGCACAAGTTAAATATCCCAGAGAGCAAATAATGGATAAAGAAGTTGCGGTACTTATGTACAACAGAATACCACTCAGCAATGAAATCTATGTCACCAGGCCCGTACCAGCATAATGAGTGGATTGAGGCACGATGATTCTAAGTGAAATAAGTCACACAGAAAAAGAAACATCATAAGGTATCACTAATACACGGAATGTGAACTTGGCTACACATGAACTGAATTACAAAACAGAACAGGGTCTCAAATTTAGAAAACCAACTTATGCTTGCTTAAGGGGGAAGGTGAGTTGGGGTGCTGCATAAAAGCAGAGTTTGAAATTAGCACAGATACCGTTCCATAAGCCAAATATGTAATAGACAAGGCCTACCCCTTGCTCAACGAAATGGATTCAACAATGAGGTATCACCTCACACCTGGTAGAATAAGCATCATAGAAAATCTACAAACAAAAAATGCTGGAAAGGGTGTGGAGAAAAGGAACCCTCTTCCACTATTGTTGGGAATATAAATTGATACAGTCATTATGGAGAACAATATGGAATTTCTTAAGAAACTAACAATAGAATTACCATATGATACAGCAATCCCAGTACTGGACATATACCCAGACAAAACCATAAATCAAAAAGAGTCATTCACCGCAATGCTCATTGCATCACTATTTACAATATCGAGGTAATGGAAGCAACCTAAATGCCCACAGACAGACGAATGCATAAAGCTGTGGTACATATATAAAATGGAATATTACTAAGCCATGAAAAGGAATGAAATTGGGTCATTTGTAGAGACGTCGATGGATCTAGAGACTGTCATACAGAGTGAAGTAAGTCAGAAAGAGAAAAACAAATCTTGTATATTCATGCATATATGTGGAACCTAGAAAAACTGTACAGATTAACCATTTTGCAAGGCATAAATAGAGCAACAGATGTAGACAACAAACGTATGGACAACAAGGGGGGAAAGCTGTTGGGGGGGTGGTGGTGGGAGGAGTTGAGAGACTGGGATTGGCATGTATACATTTATATGTATAAAATAGATAACCAATAAGAACCTGCTGTATAAAAATATAAAATAAAATTCAAAATTAAAAAGAAATAAAATTTAAAAAATAAAACAGAAAAAACAATTATTCCCTGCACATACATGTATTTATATGAATAAATTATTTCCATGCTTATATCTGTAAATACAAAAAAGAGGAATAAAATCTACCTTGAACCAAAAACGAAAAAGAGAAAAAAACACAGAACCCACCAGTTACACAGAGGAAAACCGTATCAGGGTACTTGCTCCAGTTGTAAACAATTCTGAAGTTGGTCAGTGGTGGGGAATCGTCTCCCATTCAGCCAGCAGCCCCCACGCAACAAGCGTCCTCATTGCAAAGCTGGGACACCGTGCCGAGGCATCTGTGAGTAAACGTGAGCTGAGCCCCAGGCCAGTTGCTGCTGAACTATTCCCACCCGTCCCAGGTAAAACACCTGAATATATACAAGGACTTGAAAGCCTAGAGGAAGGGCCATAGAGCCACACGAGTGACAGCATGCCGGCCGACTTGGTGCCTGCAGGCCAGCCAGGATGGTCCTGGCCCTGGGTGCTCTTCTGGAAGATTTCCATTTCCCTGCCTGAGATACCCGTCCTGTCCCTGCCCCCACTGCTTTTTTCCTTCCTCACCTCTGCCCAGGGAGAAATTCCAGCAGCAGGTATGGGTGACACATCCTCTTCTTTAGCAGGTGGCAACCTGGCAACTGCTGCAGAAAGTCCAGCAGAGCCCCACTCACACTGGGCCACCCACAAAGCCGTGGCCTCTCACTCCCTCCCACCAGCCCAGCCCCGAGACTGCTGACAGGGCAGAGAAAATGGCGTCAGGCACGGCTGCAGGGGCTCTTGCTGCCTGGAGTGGTATTTATATTGATCTCAACCCAGGCACACCTGGGGAGGGCTGGCCGGCACGGTAAGGCTGCCCAGGTCAGCCAATCATCACCCCTCAGGGGCTCACAGTTGCAGAAAATGGAACTTGCTGAACCGGCCAGGTCCAAGGAACAGGTGTGGGCTCCTGAGAGTCAGGATAGACAAGGGACTGCAGCTTTGGCTTGTTTTCTAATCATTTTATCTGGCCCATGAGTGGGAGACAACTTCAAGAAAACCCTCTCCTAATGAGAGGAACCCAGGAGTCAGGGAGAGGAGGGGTGGGTGGTGGTTGGAGACAGAGGCCTGGTGCCCCGGGTGCAGTGGAAGTCTCTGGAAGACCAGGTGGAGGGAGGCCTCACGGAGTGATGCCCAGGGTCACAGACCTGTCGCAGCTGCTGTTTGTTAGTTCAAGTCCTGCTCTGAGGTGCTCTGTGTCAGCTCTGAGCGACAGGTGAACTGGGGGTGCTCTGCAATGAGGGCTATGTGCACGGTTCCTGTGTGCCCAGCCCTGCCACGGTACCTGCAAGGGTAGCTCTGTATCCTGGGAGGGGCCTGATCACAAGAGCCCCGTGGGCTGGGGTGGGGGTGGGGTACCTGCCCAGGTGAGCTCCATATTCTGCGATTGGTCTGACCACGAGAGCCCCATGGGCTGCTGGGGACCTGGTAAAGGATGTCAGGACAGTCAGTGAAGCCACCGAGGATATACCTCCAGTTGCTCCTAATTCCTACACCCTGCTGGTCATTCTACCAACCACCAGGACATGGTATTCTGTATTAGTCTTCAATGATGCCTTCTTTTGTATTCCATTAGTCCCAGAGTCACAAGAAATTTTGGCTTGTGAGTGGCAGGACTCAACATACAACTAAAACAATACTTCCGGGCCGTCTGGCCCCAAGGGTGCAAAAATTCCCACACCGTCTTTGGGGAAAGCTTAGCTAAAGACCTAAAAGTTCTACCTCTGGAAAAGGAAACCCTCCTTCAATATGCAGACGACATTCTGATCGCCAGCCCTACTAAGGAGGCCTCTGAACTACCAAGCCAATAAAGGATAGAAGTTGTCCAAGAAAAAGCTCAAATATCACAGACTGCGGTGACCTGCCTGGGCTTCATTCTCACACAAGGTCAGAGAAGCCCATCCCAGGAAAGGGAAGAAACCATTTTCAGCCTTACCCCTTTCTAAAACTAGAAGACAGCTTAGGGGTTCCTGCGGAGGCCAGGGTTTGCTGCTTCTGGATCCCTAACTACAGTCTACTAGCTGGGCCTCTATATGAAACACTGAAAGGAAAAGATGATGATCCTTTTGAATAGAATCCAGAAGTGGCCTTTCAAGAATGGAAAGAGCAGTCAATTCAGACCCTTGCCCTGGAACTCCCTAATTTAGATAAACCCTTTGACCTTTACATTCCCGGTGAAAGGTGAATCGCCATTGGAGAATTAGTGCAAAAACTGGGACCACTTGAAATGGAACAATGCAAGAATGCCATCCAGGTAGGATAAACTACGGTCACTAAGGAGCTTGGCCCACTGCCACATCTGGCCAAGATACTGGCGGTATCTAAAAACCTGGAAATCAGCAGCCCAAAAGGCCACCTCCCTCCTACGGGAAAAGGACCCCACGTGGTGATCCTAACCACCAACCATGCCCTGAAGTTGCAGGGTTCGCTCCGTGGGCACACCGACCTCGAGTGAGGAGGCCCTCCAACTCCAACATCCAGAGAGATAACCGGGGGCAACAGGGCACCATGACGACTCGTGTGAACATCACTTGACCTGGAGTTTCTCTCATAAAACAACAAGAGTGTGTCCCAAAAGAGTAGACTACTGCTTGCAGGACTTACTGCACCCAGAGGGGAGCTAATAATCTTGGCGGGGGAACAGTATACCACACTGTCACCATAGAAAAGCCTACAGACACCGTGATGATGGTGGCCAATAAGACCAGCTGGACTCCTGTTTACTTCAAAAGGCTGTTGACTCAGTAGCCATCATGGTCCTTATCACCACTGACCCTGGACTGTCTGGGAGTTGAGCGGGCAGGGCTCTGACACCTGGTGCTGTTTGTACGTTAATTCAGGGGCCTAATTGAAGAAAGCGCAGACTACTGGTCAGAGCATCTAGGCTGGCAGAAACGGTCAGCCTAAGGTGGCCGAACAAATGTGGGGCGGGGTGAAACCGGCCCCCACAGCGTCTCTGCACATCTCTTTCCTGGACCCTTAAAGGTCATTAGAATCTATAACACTTCCAATGCTGGTGCTCAGGTGGACGAGCAGGGAGGCAGGGGTCCTGGGGACAATCAACGTCACCGGGAGGCTGCTGGGGAGAAGCTCTGACCCTCGCCCCAGGGTATGAGGGCTCCCAACTCAGCACTCAGCAGTTACAGAAGAAGGGTCTGCACCCTCAGCACTCCAAGAATGAGGAACGGGACAAAAGGCAGAGGAGGGGTTTGTCCCCAGCAAAGCCCATTAAAAATCCCTGGGAGATAAAAATAGAATCTGGGCAATAAAGTCAAGTCTAACCTTTTTTATCCTTTGTGCTTTGTCTAATTTCACGTGCTCCTAGGGTCCCGCATGCAGAGGTTCCACACCCGGCACTTCAGACCAGATTTCCTAGTGCAGAATGGCTGGGTCGACACCTCAGCTCCTGGGGCCCAGTGCAGACTCCACGATATAGAGCCTGAGCTACAGCCAACCCGGCCCTCGAGAGCTCTGCCGCCTCCCTCCCTCCCACTGACTCTGACAGGATCTCTACACAGCAGCCCAGCCCACAGCCCACGGGGTAGTGCATGCTCTCACCTCTCCATTCTCTGATCAAAATATAAAGTTTCCTTTGCTTGTGAACCAAACTCAGTCTCGATCTGTTGGCCCCAATGACACTGGGCAGGGGGACACTTGTTGGGGTCCACTCTGGAGGATCAGTAACAGAAATTGAGACTATTGTAACCTCAATGAACAGATGTGTGAGCCAAACTGTAGTTAACATAGAACAGTGTATAAGGCTCGGGTAAAATAAGATGTTTCTAACACTTCCATTTGATATTTCCATCACTTTTTATAAGCAAGTTCAGTGAAAAGGTTTGTCTTATTCGTCAGGTCAATATTAGAGAAACGAAGTGATTTCTTTCCAAGGATGTACATCTAATAATCTTGGTTAAACCTTCAATCTTGTTTTAAATGCTTTTCCATTGAAAATGATACCTCTCTTTCAGCTCCCCCATTTCTGAGAAGTATAAAATCTTATAATTTATTATTACCAAAGGGGAAAGGTGGGAGGAGGGATAAATTAACAGTTTGGAATTAACACATACACACTGCTATGTATAAAATAGATCATCAACAAGGAACTACTGTATAGCACAGGGAACTACACTCAACATTTTGCAATAACCTATAAGGGGAAATAATCTGAAAAAGAATAGATATTTTTATTGACATCATCTATCAATGATAGTTAAAGTGTAGCCTAAGGGAAGCTGGTGGTGAGTGCTTCTGACCCTGAAGACTTCAATCATCTAAAGTTTGGACTCTGCCTACTTCCCAAGGCCCTTAATGAACATATGTGTAGCCGTAGCTTAAAAACTTCCCCAGTTTGGGTTTCGGGGAGACACTGATTTTGAAAAAGCCCTGGTGTTCTCCTTACATGAATGGGACTCTTCCTACTGCTAAAACATGTCTGTCACACCCAGAGGATGGTATACCGTCTGATCGGGAAGAGTTTGGAAAAGGCATCTCATCTCCTCATCTCCTGGTGCTCGGGTTCACCCCTCCAGCGTCTTTACTAACAGTCTCCCCACTTGGAGATGTCAGCACTGTCAACATCCTGTTGCGTACAGTTTGGAATTTGTCCAGAGGATGAAGCGGAAGGATGAGGAACAATGAGAGACAAGTCCTAGGTGTTCAGACAGGCACATGTCACTCTAATTTCCAATCAGGAAGACGAATTGACCAAAGGCTAGGGTTGCCCATGGAAACAGTATAGGGCTTGAGGAAATCCCGCTGCTTTGTGGCCAGTTCCCATAAACACAAGTTGAACAATGGAACTCAGGGGCAGTAAAATTCACAAAACTGCAGAGTTGAAAATATCCATCACTGAAAAATGTCTTGAGGAAAGTCAGAGAAAAGGACTTGTAAGCAAGGGAGAATGGCAGGAAAGGGATTTGAGGAGGTAGAAAGGACTCGCCATTAAGCACAAGAAAAGGAGCTGAACATTGCCAACATTGCCAACATTGCAGTTGGCCAAAAAGGGTGTATGCGTTTTTTTCTGTATATATTCAAGAAAAGGGCATACACTTTTTTAGCCAACCAAACAGGTGGGCACTGGAAGTCAATACTACAAAAGATATCACTTCGCATCAGTCAGAAGAGCCATCCTCATAAAGCGTAAACAACAGAAATGCAGGACAGGGCAACGAGAAGAGGGAGCCCTGTGAGACTTATAGTGGAAATGTATATTGCCAACGGCCATTCTGGAGAAGTGTATTGTGTTTACTAAAGCATCTAAAAAATGAGCTACAGAGCATAGGGCACTTGCACTCATGGGCGTATATCTTGGGAAAAACAAAAATCGAGAGGACACAGGCACCCCAATGTTTACCCCCTCTCTGTTTAAAAGATCCTCGACTAGGATATAACTTAAATGTCTCTGGAGGGAAAAAATGGATAGAGATGTGGTACTTAGGTAGAGTGGAATATTATTCAGCCTGGAAATCAATGAAATATGGCCAGTTGTAACAACTCCGGAGGAGTTACGTATGATCATTCTAAGTGACAGAATTCAAAAAGAAAAAGACACATATCATAAGATATCACTTAAAGGTGGAATCCAAAATGGCTACACATGAAATAAATTACAAAACAAAAACATAGTCAAATATGTAGAAAACACACATAAGGCTGCTAAACGGGAAAGGTGGGGAGGGGTGAGGCATCATCCAGGAGGTTGAAATTAGCAAAGATACCATTCCAAATACCAAACTGATAATCAACAAGGCCTACACGGTAGCTAAAAGAACTGCACTCAGCACACTCAAGTCACCGGAAAAGAATATATACGACTGGTAAGAATCTGAAAAAGAATTTATTGATGACTCTCTGTACGTGAATCAAGTGGATGTACAGCAGCAAGAAACAGAGCTTTGAAAATCAGCTGTAACCAATATAGTAATAAATTGAAAAAAATAAACGACAGAGAGACAGAGAAAACCTCTTACAACTTTTCCTCAGGGACGGTGATGCAACATGGATTGAACACATCTAGACCAACAGCAGGATGAGACATAAGGCTGGAAACTGTTTGCGCTAAGAGAAATGTGAGGTTGGGTGAGGAAATGCACACCCTTTAAAGTAATACTACCTGGTACCCATTCAATGGGTCCCAAATCTGCAGGTTCAAGGGATCTTCCTACAGCTAAAACATGCATGGAAAACCCAGAGGACTGTACACCATGTGATCGGGAGATGTGTCTAAAATGCACCTCATTTATCCTCTCCTGGTGCTCCTGTTCACCATTCCAGCCATGTTACTTAGAATCTCCCCACTTGGAGAATCAGCACATTTAAACTTCTGTTTCACACATTTTGCAAATTGTGAGGAGGATGAACGGGAAGAGGGGGAACCAATGAGAGAATAGTTGTAGGGGTTTGGACGGGCACATATCACTCTAATTTCCCATTAAGAATAAGAATTAAAGAAAGGCTCAGCCTGCCTCGCCGGAGCCAAAATAGGGCCTGAAGCAATCCTGCGGGTTTGAGGACAGCTCACAAAAGAGCAACTTAAAAAATGGAGCTCAGGGTCACTGCAATTCACAAACCTGCAGAGTTATAAATGAAAACTAACGTCCAAAAATATGTTGAGGTAAGGCAAAGAAGAGGATCTGAATGCAAGACAGAATTGCAAGAAACAGATTTCAAGAGATAGATTGGACTCGTCTTTAATGCACATGAAAAGCGGCAGAATTTCGACAATGATGCAGTTGGCCCAAAAGGGCGTATGCGTTTTTTCCTGATTATATCCAGGAAAAAACGCATACGCACTTTATGGGCAACGAAGCAAGTAAGCAATGCAAATGTGCACAACAAAGAAGTCTCACTTCCCACCGGTCAAAAGGGCCATCCTAAAAAAGTGTAAAATCCAGAAAGGCAGGACAGGCCATGGAGAACAGGGAGCCTTTATACGCTGATGGGCAGTGTGTGAACTGCCGAGAGCCACTCTGGAGAAGTGTATGGTGGTTCCTAAATCATCTAAAAAACAGAGCGACAGAGCATAGGACACTTCCAATCATGGGAGTATATCTAGGGAAGTCTAAAAATCAACAAGACACAAGCACACCACAGTTTAGGGCTACTCTGTTTACAAGAACCTCAACTTCAATACACCTTAAATATCCCAGGAAAGAGAACAATGGATAAAGAAGATGTGGTACTTATGTACAATGGAATATCTCTTCACCATGAAATCAATGTAATAAGGCTAGTAGAAGGATAAAGAGTGGATTTAGGTCCGATAATACTACTTGAAATAAGTCAAACAGAAAAAGAAACATATCATAAGATATCACTTATAGAGGGAGGGTAAATATGGCTGCACAAGAAATGAATTACAGAACAGAACAGTGTCTCACATTTAGAAAACACACTTATGTCAGCTTAAGGGGAAAGGAGAGGTGGGGTGATGCATAAAACCAGAGTTTGAAATTAGCACAGATACCGTTCAATAAACCAAATAGGTATTAGACAAGATCTACACCTTGCTCAATGAACTGGCCTCAACACACCCTATACACCGCAGAGAAATATATCTGAGTAATAAGAATCTTAAAACCCATGTATTGATATATCTCCATAAGGGAATCAAGTGTGTGCAGAGCGGCACAAACACAGCAGTGAAAATGAGCTAAACCCCATTATAGAAATAAATTTTAAAAAGAAAACGCTGAAACAATGAAAGGGAGAAAAATTCTTACAAAATTCGCTCAGGGGCTGTGATGCAACCTGGATTGCAACCTGGATTGACCACATATAAACCCACAGCTGGATAAGACATAAGGCTGGACACTTGGGGCTGAGAGGATTGGTGAGCTTTGGTGAGCAACTGCCGAAAGTTTAATGCAATACTTCATGCTACTCAGTCCAAGGGTCCCAACACTCCAGGTTGAAGGGAATCTTCCTACAGCTAAACCATGCTTGGGAAACCCAGCGACTGGTATACCATATGATCGGGAAAGGTTTCTAAAACGCACCTCATTTTTCCTCTCCTGGGGCTGCGGATCGACATTCCAGCCGCTTTACTAACAACATCCCCACATGGAGTCAATGCCTTTAAGTTCTGGTATCGCACAGTCTGCAGTTAGTGTGGAGGATGAATGGGAATAGGGGGAACCAGTGAGAAACAAGCTGTAGCGGTTTCAATGGGCACATGTCACTCTAATGCCACATCAGTAAGAAGAATTAACCAAAGGCACAGCAAGGTGCCCCAGAAGAAAAATAGGGCTTCAAGGAATCCTGTGGTTATGGGGCAAGACCACAAAAATAAGAGCTGAAAAGTGGGGCTAAGGGCCACCGCAATTCAAAAACCTGCAGAGTTATAAAGGCCAACTATTTTCAAAAAATATATTGAGGTAAGGCTATGAAGAGACATAGAAAGCAAGGCAGAATTGCAGGAAACCGATTTCAGGAGGTAGACTGGAATTGCATTGAAAACATATGAAGAGAGTCAGAACCTCGACAATGATGCACTTGGCCAAAAAGGGCCTATGTGTTTTTTCCTGAATATATTCAGGAAAAAACGCATACACACTTTTTGGCCAACCAAGCAAGCTTGCAAAGGAAATCTGCACTACAATGAAGTCTCACTTCCACCTGCTCAAAAGGGCCATCTGAAAAAAGTGTAAAATCCATAAAGGCACGACAGGGCATGGAAAACTGGGAGCCTTCTTATGCTGATGTGCGGGATGTAAATTGCCAACAGCCACTCTGGAGAAGTGTATGGTGTTTCCTGAAACATCTAAAAAACAAAGCAACAGAGCCTAGGGCACTTCCACTTATGGTCCTATAGCTTAGGGAAATTAAAATCAAAAAGATACAGCCACCCCAATGTTTGGGACGCCTCTGTTTACAAGAACCTCGTTTACTGTACAAGTTCAATATCACAGAAAGTGAAAAATGGATAAAGAACTTGTGGTACTTACGTACAATGCAGTATCACTCAGCAGTGAAATCTATGTCATCAGGCCCGTAGCAGCACAATGAGTGCATTCAGGTACGATGATTCTAACTGAAATAAGTCACACAGAAAAAGAAACATCATAAGATATCAGTAATACACGGAATGTAAACTTGGCTACACAGGAACTGAATTACAGAACAGAACAGGGTCTCAAATTTAGAAAACCAACTTATGCTTGTTTAAGGGTAAAGGTGAGTTGGGGTGCTGCATAAAACCAGAGATTGAAATGAGCACAGATAAAGTTCCTTAAGCCAAATATGGAATAGACAAGAGCTACTCCTTGCTCAACGAAATGGACTCAACACCGCATATTAAACGCCTAAGAATGTACCTGACTCTTAAGTATCTTAAAACCTATGGATTGCTATGTCTCCGAAAGAGAATCAAGCATGTGTACAGGGACATAAACGCAGCAGTGATAGGATTGGAGAGGTTCGGTGAGCAAATGAAGACCCTTTGAAGTCATATTGCATGGTACCCATTCCACGGGTTTCAACTACCCAGGTTTAAGGTATTCTTCCTTCAGCTAAAACATGCATGTGGAACCTAGAGTATGATCAACCATGTGATCGGGAGACGTGTTCAAATATGTCTCAGTTTTCGTACCCTGGTACTCGGGTGCAACATTCCAGACGCTTTACTAACACTCTCCCGACTTGGAGAGTCAGTTCCTTTAACCTCCTGTTTGGCCCAGTTTGCAATTTCTGCGGAAGATGAACAGGAATAGCGAGAACCAATGAGAGACTAGCTGGAGGTGTCTGGACGGGCAAATTTAACTCTCATTTCCCACCAGGAAGAGGAAAGAACCAAAGGCTCAGCGTGCCGTGCCGGAACCAGATTAGGGCCTGAAGCCATCCTGCGGTGTTGCGGCCAGCTCACAAGAAAGCGAGTTGAAGAAAGGAGCTCAGGGGCACTGTAATTCACAAACCTGCAGAGTTATAAATGACAACTATCGTCCAAAAATATACTGAAGTAAGGCTGCCAAGAGGACTTGAAAGCGGGGCAGAATTGCAGGAAACCGATTTCAGGAGGTAGACTGGAATTGCATTGAAAGCATAGGAAAAGAGGCAGAACGTCCACAATGATGCACTTGGCCAAAAAGGGCGTATGCGTTTTTTCCTGAATATATTCAGGAAAAAACGCATACGCCCTTTTTGGCCAACCAAGCAAGCTTGCAAAGGAAATCTGCACTACAATGAAGTCTCACTTCCCCCCCCTCCCGGCCAAAAGGGCCATCTGAAAAAAGTGTAAAATCCAGAAAGGCAGGACAGGCCATGGAGAACTGGGAGCCTTGTTATGCTGATGGGCGGGATGTAAATTGCCAACAGACACTCGGGAGAAGTGTATGGTGTTTCCTGAAACATCTAAAAAACAAAGCAACAGAGCCTAGGGCACTTCCACTTATGGTCCTATAGCTTAGGGAAATTAAAATCAAAACGATACAGCCACCCCAATGTTTGGGACGCCTCTGTTTACAAGAACCTCGTTTACTGTACAAGTTCAATATCACAGAAAGTGAAAAATGGATAAAGAACTTGTGGTACTTACGTACAATGCACTATCACTCAGCAGTGAAATCTATGTCATCAGGCCCGTAGCAGCACAATGAGTGGATTCAGGTACGATGATTCTAACTGAAATAAGTCACACAGAAAAAGAAACATCATAAGATATCAGTAATACACGGAATGTAAACTTGGCTACACAGGAACTGAATTACAGAACAGAACAGGGTCTCAAATTTAGAAAACCAACTTATGCTTGTTTAAGGGTAAAGGTGAGTTGGGGTGCTGCATAAAACCAGAGATTGAAATGAGCACAGATAAAGTTCCTTAAGCCAAATATGGAATAGACAAGAGCTACTCCTTGCTCAATGAAATGGACTCAACACCGCATATTAAACGCCTAAGAATGTACCTGACTAGTAAGTATCTTAAAACCTATGGATTGCTATGTCTCCGAAAGAGAATCAAGCATGTGTACAGGGGCATAAACGCAGCAGTGATAGGATTGGAAAGGTTCGGTGAGCAAATGAAGACCCTTTGAAGTCATATTGCATGGTACCCATTCCACGGGTTTCAACTACCCAGGTTTAAGGTATTCTTCCTTCAGCTAAAACATGCATGTGGAACCTAGAGTATGATCAACCATGTGATCGGGAGACGTGTTCAAATATGTCTCAGTTTTCGTACCCTGGTACTCGGGTGCAACATTCCAGACGCTTTACTAACACTCTCCCGACTTGGAGAGTCAGTCCCTTTAACCTCCTGTTTGGCCCAGTTTGCAATTTCTGCGGAAGATGAACAGGAATAGCGAGAACCAATGAGAGACTAGCTGGAGGTGTCTGGACGGGCAAATTTAACTCTCATTTCCCACCAGGAAGAGGAAAGAACCAAAGGCTCAGCGTGCCGTGCCGGAACCAGATTAGGGCCTGAAGCCATCCTGCGGTGTTGCGGCCAGCTCACAAGAAAGCGAGTTGAAGAAAGGAGCTCAGGGGCACTGTAATTCACAAACCTGCAGAGTTATAAATGACAACTATCGTCCAAAAATATACTGAAGTAAGGCTGCCAAGAGGACTTGAAAGCGGGGCAGAATTGCAGGAAACCGATTTCAGGAGGTAGACTGGAATTGCATTGAAAGCATAGGAAAAGAGGCAGAACGTCCACAATGATGCACTTGGCCAAAAAGGGCGTATGCGTTTTTTCCTGAATATATTCAGGAAAAAACGCATACGCCCTTTTTGGCCAACCAAGCAAGCTTGCAAAGGAAATCTGCACTACAATGAAGTCTCACTTCCCCCCGGTCAAAAGGGCCATCTGAAAAAAGTGTAAAATCCAGAAAGGCAGGACAGGCCATGGAGAACTGGGAGCCTTGTTATGCTGATGGGCGGGATGTAAATTGCCAACAGACACTCGGGAGAAGTGTATGGTGTTTCCTGAAACATCTAAAAAACAAAGCAACAGAGCCTAGGGCACTTCCACTTATGGTCCTATAGCTTAGGGAAATTAAAATCAAAAAGATACAGCCACCCCAATGTTTGGGACGCCTCTGTTTACAAGAACCTCGTTTACTGTACAAGTTCAATATCACAGAAAGTGAAAAATGGATAAAGAACTTGTGGTACTTACGTACAATGCAGTATCACTCAGCAGTGAAATCTATGTCATCAGGCCCGTAGCAGCACAATGAGTGGATTCAGGTACGATGATTCTAACTGAAATAAGTCACACAGAAAAAGAAACATCATAAGATATCAGTAATACACGGAATGTAAACTTGGCTACACAGGAACTGAATTACAGAACAGAACAGGGTCTCAAATTTAGAAAACCAACTTATGCTTGTTTAAGGGTAAAGGTGAGTTGGGGTGCTGCATAAAACCAGAGATTGAAATGAGCACAGATAAAGTTCCTTAAGCCACATATGGAATAGACAAGAGCTACTCCTTGCTCAATGAAATGGACTCAACACCGCATATTAAACGCCTAAGAATGTACCTGACTCTTAAGTATCTTAAAACCTATGGATTGCTATGTCTCCGAAAGAGAATCAAGCATGTGTACAGGGACATAAACGCAGCAGTGATAGGATTGGAGAGGTTCGGTGAGCAAATGAAGACCCTTTGAAGTCATATTGCATGGTACCCATTCCACGGGTTTCAACTACCCAGGTTTAAGGTATTCTTCCTTCAGCTAAAACATGCATGTGGAACCTAGAGTATGATCAACCATGTGATCGGGAGACGTGTTCAAATATGTCTCAGTTTTCGTACCCTGGTACTCGGGTGCAACATTCCAGACGCTTTACTAACACTCTCCCGACTTGGAGAGTCAGTCCCTTTAACCTCCTGTTTGGCCCAGTTTGCAATTTCTGCGGAAGATGAACAGGAATAGCGAGAACAAATGAGAGACTAGCTGGAGGTGTCTGGACGGGCAAATTTAACTCTCATTTCCCACCAGGAAGAGGAAAGAACCAAAGGCTCAGCGTGCCGTGCCGGAACCAGATTAGGGCCTGAAGCCATCCTGCGGTGTTGCGGCCAGCTCACAAGAAAGCGAGTTGAAGAAAGGAGCTCAGGGGCACTGTAATTCACAAACCTGCAGAGTTATAAATGACAACTATCGTCCAAAAATATACTGAAGTAAGGCTGCCAAGAGGACTTGAAAGCGGGGCAGAATTGCAGGAAACCGATTTCAGGAGGTAGACTGGAATTGCATTGAAAGCATAGGAAAAGAGGCAGAACGTCCACAATGATGCACTTGGCCAAAAAGGGCGTATGCGTTTTTTCCTGAATATATTCAGGAAAAAACGCATACGCCCTTTTTGGCCAACCAAGCAAGCTTGCAAAGGAAATCTGCACTACAATGAAGTCTCACTTCCCCCCGGTCACAAGGGCCATATGAAAAAAGTGTAAAATCCAGAAAGGCAGGACAGGCCATGGAGAACTGGGAGCCTTGTTATGCTGATGGGCGGGATGTAAGTTGCCAACAGACACTCGGGAGAAGTGTATGGTGTTTCCTGAAACGTCTAAAAAACAAAGCAACAGAGCCTAGGGCACTTCCACTTATGGTCCTATAGCTTAGGGAAATTAAAATCAAAAAGATACAGCCACCCCAATGTTTGGGACGCCTCAGTTTACAAGAACCTCGTTTACCGTACAAGTTCAATATCACAGAAAGTGAAAAATGGATAAAGAACTTGTGGTACTTACGTACAATGCAGTATCACTCAGCAGTGAAATCTATGTCATCAGGCCCATAGCAGCACAATGAGTGGATTCAGGTACGATGATTCTAACTGAAATAAGTCACACAGAAAAAGAAACATCATAAGATATCAGTAATACACGGAATGTAAACTTGGCTACACAGGAACTGAATTACAGAACAGAACAGGGTCTCAAATTTAGAAAACCAACTTATGCTTGTTTAAGGGTAAAGGTGAGTTGGGGTGCTGCATAAAACCAGAGATTGAAATGAGCACAGATAAAGTTCCTTAAGCCAAATATGGAATAGATAAGAGCTACTCCTTGCTCAACGAAATGGACTCAACACCGCATATTAAACGCCTAAGAATGTACCTGACTCTTAAGTATCTTAAAACCTATGGATTGCTATGTCTCCGAAAGAGAATCAAGCATGTGTACAGGGACATAAACGCAGCAGTGATAGGATTGGAGAGGTTCGGTGAGCAAATGAAGACCCTTTGAAGTCATATTGCATGGTACCCATTCCACGGGTTTCAACTACCCAGGTTTAAGGTATTCTTCCTTCAGCTAAAACATGCATGTGGAACCTAGAGTATGATCAACCATGTGATCGGGAGACGTGTTCAAATATGTCTCAGTTTTCGTACCCTGGTACTCCGGTGCAACATTCCAGACGCTTTACTAACACTCTCCCGACTTGGAGAGTCAGTCCCTTTAACCTCCTGTTTGGCCCAGTTTGCAATTTCTGCGGAAGATGAACAGGAATAGCGAGAACCAATGAGAGACTAGCTGGAGGTGTCTGGACGGGCAAATTTAACTCTAATTTCCCACCAGGAAGAGGAAATAACCAAAGGCTCAGCGTGCCGTGCCGGAACCAGATTAGGGCCTGAAGCCATCCTGCGGTGTTGCGGCCAGCTCACAAGAAAGCGAGTTGAAGAAAGGAGCTCAGGGGCACTGTAATTCACAAACCTGCAGAGTTATAAATGACAACTATCGTCCAAAAATATACTGAAGTAAGGCTGCCAAGAGGACTTGAAAGCGGGGCAGAATTGCAGGAAACCGATTTCAGGAGGTAGACTGGAATTGCATTGAAAGCATAGGAAAAGAGGCAGAACGTCCACAATGATGCACTTGGCCAAAAAGGGCGTATGCGTTTTTTCCTGAATATATTCAGGAAAAAACGCATACGCCCTTTTTGGCCAACCAAGCAAGCTTGCAAAGGAAATCTGCACTACAATGAAGTCTCACTTCCCCCCCCTCCCGGTCAAAAGGGCCATCTGAAAAAAGTGTAAAATCCAGAAAGGCAGGACAGGCCATGGAGAACTGGGAGCCTTGTTATGCTGATGGGCGGGATGTAAATTGCCAACAGACACTCGGGAGAAGTGTATGGTGTTTCCTGAAACATCTAAAAAACAAAGCAACAGAGCCTAGGGCACTTCCACTTATGGTCCTATAGCTTAGGGAAATTAAAATCAAAAAGACACAGCCACCCCAATGTTTGGGACGCCTCTGTTTACAAGAACCTCGTTTACCGTACAAGTTCAATATCACAGAAAGTGAAAAATGGATAAAGAACTTGTGGTACTTACGTACAATGCAGTATCACTCAGCAATGAAATCTATGTTATCAGGCCCGTAGTAGCACAATGAGTGGATTCAGGTACGATGATTCTAACTGAAATAAGTCACACAGAAAAAGAAACATCATAAGATATCAGTAATACACGGAATGTAAACTTGGCTACACAGGAACTGAATTACAGAACAGAATAGGGTCTCAAATTTAGAAAACCAACATATGCTTGCTTAAGGGGAAAGGTGAGTTGGGGTGCTGCATAAAACCAGAGATTGAAATGAGCACAGATAAAGTTCCTTAAGCCAAATATGGAATAGACAAGAGCTACTCCTTGCTCAACGAAATGGACTCAACACCCCATATTAAACGCTTAAGAATGTACCTGACTAGTAAGTATCTTAAAACCTATGGATTGCTATGTCTCCATAAGAGAATCAAGCGTGTGTACAGGGGCATAAACGCAGCAGTGATAGGATTGGAGAGGTTCGGTGAGCAAATGAAGACCCTTTGAAGTCATATTGCATGGTACACATTACACGGGTCTCAACTCTCCAGGTTTAAGGTATTCTTCCTTCAGCTAAATGATGCATGTGGAACCCAGAGTATGATCAACCGTGTGAACGGGAGACGTGTTCAAATATGTCTCAGTTTTCCTCCCCTGGTACTCGGGTGCAACATTCCAGACGCTTTACTAACACTCTCCCGACTTGGAGAGTCAGCGCCTTTAACCTCCTGTTTGGCCCAGTTTGCAATTTCGGCGGAAGATGAACAGGAATAGGGAGAACCAATGAGAGACTAGCTGGAGGTGTCTGGACGGGCAAATTTAACTCTCATTTCCCACCAGGAAGAGGAAATAACCAAAGGCTCAGCATGCCGTGCCGGAACCAGATTAGGGCCTGAAGCCATCCTGTGGTGTTGCGGCCAGCTCACAAGAAAGCGAGTTGAAGAAAGGAGCTCAGAGGCACTGTAATTCACAAACCTGCAGAGTTAAAAATGACAGCTATCGTCCAAAAATATACTGAAGTAAGGCTGCCAAGAGGACTTGAAAGCGGGGCAGAATTGCAGGAAACCGATTTCAGGAGGTAGACTGGAATTGCATTGAAAGCATAGGAAAAGAGGCAGAACGTCCACAATGATGCACTTGGCCAAAAAGGGCGTATGCGTTTTTTCCTGAATATATTCAGGAAAAAACGCATACGCCCTTTTTGGCCAACCAAGCAAGCTTGCAAAGGAAATCTGCACTACAATGAAGTCTCACTTCCCCCTGGTCAAAAGGGCCATCTGAAAAAAGTGTAAAATCCAGCAAGGCAGGACAGGCCATGGAGAACTGGGAGCCTTGTTATGCTGATGGGCGGGATGTAAATTGCCAACAGACACTCAGGAGAAGTGTATGGTGTTTCCTGAAACATCTAAAAAACAAAGCAACAGAGCCTAGGGCACTTCCACTTATGGTCCTATAGCTTAGGGAAATTAAAATCAAAAAGACACAGCCACTCCAAAATTTGGGGCGCCTCTGTTTACAAGAACCTCGTTTACAGTAGAAGTTCAACATCGCAGAAAGTGAAAAATGGATAAAGAAGTTGTGGTATTTACTTACAAAGCAATATCACTCAGCAATGAAATCTATGTCATCAGGCCCTTAGCAGCACAATGAGTGGATTCAGGTATGATGATTCTAACTGAAATAAGTCACACAGAAAAAGAAACATCATAAGATATCACTAATACACGGAATGTAAACTTGGCTACACAGGAACTGAATTCCAAAACAGAACAGCGTCTCAAATTTAGAAAACCAACTTATGCTTGCTTAAGGGGAAAGGTGAGTTGGGGTGCTGCATAAAACCAGAGATTGAAATGAGCACAGATAAAGTTCCTTAAGCCAAATATGCAATAGACAAGAGCTACTCCTTGCTCAAAGAAATGGACTCAACACCCCATATTAAACGCCTAAGAATGTACCTGACTAGTATCTTAAAACATATGGATTGCTATTTCTCCATAAGAGAATCAAGCGTGTGTACAGGGGCATTAACGCAGCAGTGATAGGATTGGACAGGTTCGGTGAGCAGATGAAGACCCTTTGAAGTCATATTGCATGGTACCCATTCCACGGGTTTCAACTACCCACGTTTAAGGTATTCTTCCTTCAGCGAAAACATGCATGTGGAACCCAGAGTATGATCAACCGTGTGAACGGGAGACGTGTTCAAATATGTCTCAGTTTTCCTCCCCTGGTACTCGGGTGCAACATTCCAGATGCTTAACTAACACTCTCCCCACTTGGAGAGTCAGCGCCTTTAACCTCCTGTTTGGCCCAGTTTGCAATTTCTGCGGAAGATGAACAGGAATAGGGAGAACCAATGAGAGACTAGCTGGAGGTGTCTGGACGGGCAAATTTAACTCTCATTTCCCACCAGGAAGAGGAAATAACCAAAGGCTCAGCGTGCCGTGCCGGAACCAGATTAGGGCCTGAAGCCATCCTGCGGTGTTGCGGCCAGGTCACAAGAAAGCGAGTTGAAGAAAGGAGCTCAGGGGCACTGTAATTCACAAACCTGCAGAGTTATAAATGACAGCTATCGTCCAAAAATATACTGAAGTAAGGCTGCCAAGAGGACTTGAAAGCGGGGCAGAATTGCAGGAAACCGATTTCAGGAGGTAGACTGGAATTGCATTGAAAGCATAGGAAAAGAGGCAGAACGTCCACAATGATGCACTTGGCCAAAAAGGGCGTATGCGTTTTTTCCTGAGTATATTCAGGAAAAAACGCATACGCCCTTTTTGGCCAACCAAGCAAGCTTGCAAAGGAAATCTGCACTACAATGAAGTCTCACTTCCCCCCGGTCAAAAGGGCCATCTGAAAAAAGTGTAAAATCCAGAAAGGCAGGACAGGCCATGGAGAACTGGGAGCCTTGTTATGCTGATGGGCGGGATGTAAATTGCCAACAGACACTCGGGAGAAGTGTATGGGGTTTCCTGAAACATCTAAAAAACAAAGCAACAGAGCCTAGGGCACTTCCGCTTATGGTCCTATAGCTTAGGGAAATTGAAATCAAAACGACACAGCCACCCCAAAGTTTGGGACGCCTCTGTTTACAAGAACCTCGTTTACAGTACATGTTCAACATCGCAGAAAGTGAAAAATGGATAAAGAAGTTGTGGTATTTACTTACAAAGCAATATCACTCAGCAATGAAATCTATGTCATCAGGCCCTTAGCAGCACAATGAGTGGATTCAGGTATGATGATTCTAACTGAAATAAGTCACACAGAAAAAGAAACATCATAAGATATCACTAATACACGGAATGTAAACTTGGCTACACAGGAACTGAATTCCAAAACAGAACAGCGTCTCAAATTTAGAAAACCAACTTATGCTTGCTTAAGGGGAAAGGTGAGTTGGGGTGCTGCATAAAACCAGAGATTGAAATGAGCACAGATAAAGTTCCTTAAGCCAAATATGGAATAGACAAGAGCTACTCCTTGCTCAACGAAATGGACTCAACACCCCATATTAAACGCCTAAGAATGTACCTGACTAGTAAGTATCTTAAAACCTATGGATTGCTATGTCTCCGAAAGAGAATCAAGCATGTGTACAGGGGCATAAACGCAGCAGTGATAGGATTGGGGAGGTTCGGTGAGCAAACGAAAACTCTTTGAAGTCATATTGTATGGTACCCATTACACGGGTCTCAACTCTCCAGGTTTAAGGTATTCTTCCTTCAGCTAAAACATGCATGTGGAACCCAGAGTATGATCAACCGTGTGAACGGGAGACGTGTTCAAATATGTCTCAGTTTTCCTCCCCTGGTACTCGGGTGCAACATTCCAGACGCTTTACTAACACTCTCCCCACTTGGAGAGTCAGTCCCTTTAACCTCCTGTTTGGTCAAGTTTGCAATTTCTGCGGAAGATGAACAGGAATAATGAGAACCAATGAGAGACTAGCTGGAGGTGTCTGGACGGGCAAATTTAACTCTCATTTCCCACCAGGAAGAGGAAATAACCAAAGGCGCAGCGTGCCGTGCCGGAACCAGATTAGGGCCTGAAGCCATCCTGCGGTGTTGCGGCCAGCTCACAAGAAAACGAGTTGAAGAAAGGAGCTCAGGGGCACTGTAATTCACAAACCTGCAGAGTTATAAATGACAGCTATCGTCCAAAAATATACTGAAGTAAGGCTGCCAAGAGAACTTGAAAGCGGGGCAGAATTGCAGGAAACCGATTTCAGGAGGTAGACTGGAATTGCATTGAAAGCATAGGAAAAGAGGCAGAACGTCCACAATGATGCACTTGGCCAAAAAGGGCGTATGCGTTTTTTCCTGAATATATTCAGGAAAAAACGCATACGCCCTTTTTGGCCAACCAAGCAAGCTTGCAAAGGAAATCTGCACTACAATGAAGTCTCACTTCCCCCCGGTCAAAAGGGCCATCTGAAAAAAGTGTAAAATCCAGAAAGGCAGGACAGGCCATGGAGAACTGGGAGCCTTGTTATGCTGATGGGCGGGATGTCAATTGCCAACAGACACTCGGGAGAAGTGTATGGTGTTTCCTGAAACATCTAAAAAACAAAGCAACAGAGCCTAGGGCACTTCCACTTATGGTCCTATAGCTTAGGGAAATTAAAATCAAAAAGACACAGTCACCCCAAAGTTTGGGACGCCTCTGTATACAAGAACCTCGTTTACCGTACAAGTTCAATATCACAGAAAGTGAAAAATGGATAAAGAACTTGTGGTAATTACGTACAATGCAGTATCACTCAGCAATGAAATCTATGTCATCAGGCCCGTAGCAGCATAATGAGTGGATTCAGGTATGATGATTCTAACTGAAATAAGTCACACAGAAAAAGAAACATCATAAGATATCACTAATACACGGAATGTAAACTTGGCTACACAGGAACTGAATTACAGAACAGAACAGGGTCTCAAATTTAGAAAACCAACTTATGCTTGTTTAAGGGTAAAGGTGAGTTGGGGTGCTGCATAAAACCAGAGATTGAAATGAGCACAGATAAAGTTCCTTAAGCCAAATATGGAATAGACAAGAGCTACTCCTTGCTCAACGAAATGGACTCAAAACCGCATATTAAACACCTAAGAATGTACCTGACTCGTAAGTATCTTAAAACCTATGGATTGCTATGTCTCCGAAAGAGAATCAAGCATGTGTACAGGGACATAAACGCAGCAGTGATAGGATTGGAGAGGTTCGGTGAGCAAATGAAGACCCTTTGAAGTCATATTGCATGGTACCCATTCCACGGGTTTCAACTACCCAGGTTTAAGGTATTCTTCCTTCAGCTAAAACATGCATGTGGAACCTAGAGTATGATCAACCATGTGATCGGGAGACGTGTTCAAATATGTCTCAGTTTTCGTACCCTGGTACTCGGGTGCAACATTCCAGACGCTTTACTAACACTCTCCCAACTTGGAGAGTCAGTCCCTTTAACCTCCTGTTTGGCCCAGTTTGCAATTTCTGCGGAAGATGAACAGGAATAGCGAGAACCAATGAGAGACTAGCTGGAGGTGTCTGGACGGGCAAATTTAACTCTCATTTCCCACCAGGAAGAGGAAATAACCAAAGGCTCAGCGTGCCGTGCCGGAACCAGATTAGGGCCTGAAGCCATCCTGCGGTGTTGCGGCCAGCTCACAAGAAAACGAGTTGAAGAAAGGAGCTCAGGGGCACTGTAATTCACAAACCTGCAGAGTTATAAATGACAACTATCGTCCAAAAATATACTGAAGTAAGGCTGCCAAGAGGACTTGAAAGCGGGGCAGAATTGCAGGAAACCGATTTCAGGAGGTAGACTGGAATTGCATTGAAAGCATAGGAAAAGAGGCAGAACGTCCACAATGATGCACTTGGCCAAAAAGGGCGTATGCGTTTTTTCCTGAATATATTCAGGAAAAAACGCATACGCCCTTTTTGGCCAACCAAGCAAGCTTGCAAAGGAAATCTGCACTACAATGAAGTCTCACTTCCCCCTGGTCAAAAGGGCCATCTGAAAAAAGTGTAAAATCCAGCAAGGCAAGACAGGCCATGGAGAACTGGGAGCCTTGTTATGCTGATGGGCGGGATGTAAATTGCCAACAGACACTCAGGAGAAGTGTATGGTGTTTCCTGAAACATCTAAAAAACAAAGCAACAGAGCCTAGGGCACTTCCACTTATGGTCCTATAGCTTAGGGAAATTAAAATCAAAAAGACACAGCCACTCCAAAATTTGGGGCGCCTCTGTTTACAAGAACCTCGTTTACAGTACAAGTTCAACATCGCAGAAAGTGAAAAATGGATAAAGAAGTTGTGGTATTTACTTACAAAGCAATATCACTCAGCAATGAAATCTATGTCATCAGGCCCTTAGCAGCACAATGAGTGGATTCAGGTATGATGATTCTAACTGAAATAAGTCACACAGAAAAAGAAACATCATAAGATATCACTAATACACGGAATGTAAACTTGGCTACACAGTAACTGAATTCCAAAACAGAACAGCGTCTCAAATTTAGAAAACCAACTTATGCTTGCTTAAGGGGAAAGGTGAGTTGGGGTGCTGCATAAAACCAGAGATTGAAATGAGCACAGATAAAGTTCCTTAAGCCAAATATGCAATAGACAAGAGCTACTCCTTGCTCAAAGAAATGGACTCAACACCCCATATTAAACGCCTAAGAATGTACCTGACTAGTATCTTAAAACATATGGATTGCTATTTCTCCATAAGAGAATCAAGCGTGTGTACAGGGGCATTAACGCAGCAGTGATAGGATTGGACAGGTTCGGTGAGCAGATGAAGACCCTTTGAAGTCATATTGCATGGTACCCATTCCACGGGTTTCAACTACCCACGTTTAAGGTATTCTTCCTTCAGCGAAAACATGCATGTGGAACCCAGAGTATGATCAACCGTGTGAACGGGAGACGTGTTCAAATATGTCTCAGTTTTCCTCCCCTGGTACTCGGGTGCAACATTCCAGATGCTTAACTAACACTCTCCCCACTTGGAGAGTCAGCGCCTTTAACCTCCTGTTTGGCCCAGTTTGCAATTTCTGCGGAAGATGAACAGGAATAGGGAGAACCAATGAGAGACTAGCTGGAGGTGTCTGGACGGGCAAATTTAACTCTCATTTCCCACCAGGAAGAGGAAATAACCAAAGGCTCAGCATGCCGTGCCGGAACCAGATTAGGGCCTGAAGCCATCCTGCGGTGTTGCGGCCAGGTCACAAGAAAGCGAGTTGAAGAAAGGAGCTCAGGGGCACTGTAATTCACAAACCTGCAGAGTTATAAATGACAGCTATCGTCCAAAAATATACTGAAGTAAGGCTGCCAAGAGGACTTGAAAGCGGGGCAGAATTGCAGGAAACCGATTTCAGGAGGTAGACTGGAATTGCATTGAAAGCATAGGAAAAGAGGCAGAACGTCCACAATGATGCACTTGGCCAAAAAGGGCGTATGCGTTTTTTCCTGAGTATATTCAGGAAAAAACGCATACGCCCTTTTTGGCCAACCAAGCAAGCTTGCAAAGGAAATCTGCACTACAATGAAGTCTCACTTCCCCCCGGTCAAAAGGGCCATCTGAAAAAAGTGTAAAATCCAGAAAGGCAAGACAGGCCATGGAGAACTGGGAGCCTTGTTATGCTGATGGGCGGGATGTAAATTGCCAACAGACACTCGGGAGAAGTGTATGGGGTTTCCTGAAACATCTAAAACACAAAGCAACAGAGCCTAGGGCACTTCCGCTTATGGTCCTATAGCTTAGGGAAATTAAAATCAAAAAGACACAGCCACCCCAAAGTTTGGGACGCCTCTGTTTACAAGAACCTCGTTTACAGTACAAGTTCAACATCGCAGAAAGTGAAAAATGGATAAAGAAGTTGTGGTATTTACTTACAAAGCAATATCACTCAGCAATGAATTCTATGTCATCAGGCCCTTAGCAGCACAATGAGTGGATTCAGGTATGATGCTTCTAACTGAAATAAGTCACACAGAAAAAGAAACATTATAAGATATCACTAATACATGGAATGTAAACTTGGCTACACAGGAACTGAATTCCAAAACAGAACATGGTCTCAAATTTAGAAAACCAACTTATGCTTGCTTAAGGGGAAAGGTGAGTTGGGGTGCTGCATAAAACCAGAGATTCAAATGAGCACAGATAAAGTTCCTTAAGCCAAATATGGAATAGACAAGAGCTACTCCTTGCTCAACGAAATGGACTCAACACCGCAAATTAAACGCCTAAGAATGTACCTGACTAGTAAGTATCTTAAAACCTATGGATTGCTATGTCTCCGAAAGAGAATCAAGCGAGTGTACAGGGGCATAAACGCAGCAGTGATAGGATTGGAGAGGTTCGGTGAGCAAATGAAGACCCTTTGAAGTCATATTGCATGGTACCCATTCCACGGGTTTCAACTACCCAGGTTTAAGGTATTCTTCCTTCAGCTAAAACATGCATGTGGAACCTAGAGTATGATCAACCATGTGATCGGGAGACGTGTTCAAATATGTCTCAGTTTTCCTCCCCTGGTACATGGGTGCAACATTCCAGACGCTTTACTAACACTCTCCCGACTTGGAGAGTCAGTCCCTTTAACCTCCTGTTTGGCCCAGTTTGCAATTTCTGCGGAAGATGAACAGGAATAGGGAGAACCAATGAGAGACTAGCTGGAGGTGTCTGGACGGGCAAATTTAACTCTCATTTCCCACCAGGAAGAAGAATTAACCAAAGGCTCAGCGTGCTGTGCCGGAACCAGATTAGGGCCTGAAGCCATCCTGCGGTGTTGCGGCCAGCTCACAAGAAAGCGAGTTGAAGAAAGGAGCTCAGGGGCACTGTAATTCACAAACCTGCAGAGTTATAAATGACAGCTATCGTCCCAAACTATACTAAAGTAAGGCTGCCAAGAGGACTTGAAAGCGGGGCAGAATTGCAGGAAACCGATTTCAGGAGGTAGACTGGAATTGCATTGAAAGCATAGGAAAAGAGGCAGAACGTCCACAATGATGCACTTGGCCAAAAAGGGCGTATGCGTTTTTTTCTGAATATATTCAGGAAAAAACGAATACGCCCTTTTTGGCCAACCAAGCAAACTTGCAAAGGAAATCTGCACTAAAATGAAGTCTCACTTCCCCCCGGTCAAAAGGGCCATCTGAAAAAAGTGTAAAATCCAGAAGGCAGGACAGGCCATGGAGAACTGGGAGCCTTGTTATGCTGATGGGCGGGATGTAAATTGCCAACAGACACTCGGGAGAAGTGTATGGTGTTTCCTGAAACATCTAAGAAAGAAAGCAACAGAGCCTAGGGCACTTCCACTTATGGTCCTATAGCTTAGGGAAATTGAAATCAAAACGACACAGCCACCCCAAAGTTTGGGACGCCTCTGTTTACAAGAACCTCGTTTACAGTACATGTTCAACATCGCAGAAAGTGAAAAATGGATAAAGAAGTTGTGGTATTTACTTACAAAGCAATATCACTCAGCAATGAAATCTATGTCATCAGGCCCTTAGCAGCACAATGAGTGGATTCAGGTATGATGATTCTAACTGAAATAAGTCACACAGAAAAAGAAACATCATAAGATATCACTAATACACGGAATGTAAACTTGGCTACACAGGAACTGAATTCCAAAACAGAACAGCGTCTCAAATTTAGAAAACCAACTTATGCTTGCTTAAGGGGAAAGGTGAGTTGGGGTGCTGCATAAAACCAGAGATTGAAATGAGCACAGATAAAGTTCCTTAAGCCAAATATGGAATAGACAAGAGCTACTCCTTGCTCAACGAAATGGACTCAACACCCCATATTAAACGCCTAAGAATGTACCTGACTAGTAAGTATCTTAAAACCTATGGATTGCTATGTCTCCGAAAGAGAATCAAGCATGTGTACAGGGGCATAAACGCAGCAGTGATAGGATTGGGGAGGTTCGGTGAGCAAACGAAAACTCTTTGAAGTCATATTGTATGGTACCCATTACACGGGTCTCAACTCTCCAGGTTTAAGGTATTCTTCCTTCAGCTAAAACATGCATGTGGAACCCAGAGTATGATCAACCGTGTGAACGGGAGACGTGTTCAAATATGTCTCAGTTTTCCTCCCCTGGTACTCGGGTGCAACATTCCAGACGCTTTACTAACACTCTCCCCACTTGGAGAGTCAGTCCCTTTAACCTCCTGTTTGGTCAAGTTTGCAATTTCTGCGGAAGATGAACAGGAATAATGAGAACCAATGAGAGACTAGCTGGAGGTGTCTGGACGGGCAAATTTAACTCTCATTTCCCACCAGGAAGAGGAAATAACCAAAGGCGCAGCGTGCCGTGCCGGAACCAGATTAGGGCCTGAAGCCATCCTGCGGTGTTGCGGCCAGCTCACAAGAAAACGAGTTGAAGAAAGGAGCTCAGGGGCACTGTAATTCACAAACCTGCAGAGTTATAAATGACAGCTATCGTCCAAAAATATACTGAAGTAAGGCTGCCAAGAGAACTTGAAAGCGGGGCAGAATTGCAGGAAACCGATTTCAGGAGGTAGACTGGAATTGCATTGAAAGCATAGGAAAAGAGGCAGAACGTCCACAATGATGCACTTGGCCAAAAAGGGCGTATGCGTTTTTTCCTGAATATATTCAGGAAAAAACGCATACGCCCTTTTTGGCCAACCAAGCAAGCTTGCAAAGGAAATCTGCACTACAATGAAGTCTCACTTCCCCCCGGTCAAAAGGGCCATCTGAAAAAAGTGTAAAATCCAGAAAGGCAGGACAGGCCATGGAGAACTGGGAGCCTTGTTATGCTGATGGGCGGGATGTCAATTGCCAACAGACACTCGGGAGAAGTGTATGGTGTTTCCTGAAACATCTAAAAAACAAAGCAACAGAGCCTAGGGCACTTCCACTTATGGTCCTATAGCTTAGGGAAATTAAAATCAAAAAGACACAGTCACCCCAAAGTTTGGGACGCCTCTGTATACAAGAACCTCGTTTACCGTACAAGTTCAATATCACAGAAAGTGAAAAATGGATAAAGAACTTGTGGTAATTACGTACAATGCAGTATCACTCAGCAATGAAATCTATGTCATCAGGCCCGTAGCAGCATAATGAGTGGATTCAGGTATGATGATTCTAACTGAAATAAGTCACACAGAAAAAGAAACATCATAAGATATCACTAATACACGGAATGTAAACTTGGCTACACAGGAACTGAATTACAGAACAGAACAGGGTCTCAAATTTAGAAAACCAACTTATGCTTGTTTAAGGGTAAAGGTGAGTTGGGGTGCTGCATAAAACCAGAGATTGAAATGAGCACAGATAAAGTTCCTTAAGCCAAATATGGAATAGACAAGAGCTACTCCTTGCTCAACGAAATGGACTCAAAACCGCATATTAAACACCTAAGAATGTACCTGACTCGTAAGTATCTTAAAACCTATGGATTGCTATGTCTCCGAAAGAGAATCAAGCATGTGTACAGGGACATAAACGCAGCAGTGATAGGATTGGAGAGGTTCGGTGAGCAAATGAAGACCCTTTGAAGTCATATTGCATGGTACCCATTCCACGGGTTTCAACTACCCAGGTTTAAGGTATTCTTCCTTCAGCTAAAACATGCATGTGGAACCTAGAGTATGATCAACCATGTGATCGGGAGACGTGTTCAAATATGTCTCAGTTTTCGTACCCTGGTACTCGGGTGCAACATTCCAGACGCTTTACTAACACTCTCCCAACTTGGAGAGTCAGTCCCTTTAACCTCCTGTTTGGCCCAGTTTGCAATTTCTGCGGAAGATGAACAGGAATAGCGAGAACCAATGAGAGACTAGCTGGAGGTGTCTGGACGGGCAAATTTAACTCTCATTTCCCACCAGGAAGAGGAAATAACCAAAGGCTCAGCGTGCCGTGCCGGAACCAGATTAGGGCCTGAAGCCATCCTGCGGTGTTGCGGCCAGGTCACAAGAAAGCGAGTTGAAGAAAGGAGCTCAGGGGCACTGTAATTCACAAACCTGCAGAGTTATAAATGACAGCTATCGTCCAAAAATATACTGAAGTAAGGCTGCCAAGAGGACTTGAAAGCGGGGCAGAATTGCAGGAAACCGATTTCAGGAGGTAGACTGGAATTGCATTGAAAGCATAGGAAAAGAGGCAGAACGTCCACAATGATGCACTTGGCCAAAAAGGGCGTATGCGTTTTTTCCTGAGTATATTCAGGAAAAAACGCATACGCCCTTTTTGGCCAACCAAGCAAGCTTGCAAAGGAAATCTGCACTACAATGAAGTCTCACTTCCCCCCGGTCAAAAGGGCCATCTGAAAAAAGTGTAAAATCCAGAAAGGCAGGACAGGCCATGGAGAACTGGGAGCCTTGTTATGCTGATGGGCGGGATGTAAATTGCCAACAGACACTCGGGAGAAGTGTATGGGGTTTCCTGAAACATCTAAAAAACAAAGCAACAGAGCCTAGGGCACTTCCGCTTATGGTCCTATAGCTTAGGGAAATTAAAATCAAAAAGACACAGCCACCCCAAAGTTTGGGACGCCTCTGTTTACAAGAACCTCGTTTACAGTACAAGTTCAACATCGCAGAAAGTGAAAAATGGATAAAGAAGTTGTGGTATTTACTTACAAAGCAATATCACTCAGCAATGAATTCTATGTCATCAGGCCCTTAGCAGCACAATGAGTGGATTCAGGTATGATGCTTCTAACTGAAATAAGTCACACAGAAAAAGAAACATTATAAGATATCACTAATACATGGAATGTAAACTTGGCTACACAGGAACTGAATTCCAAAACAGAACATGGTCTCAAATTTAGAAAACCAACTTATGCTTGCTTAAGGGGAAAGGTGAGTTGGGGTGCTGCATAAAACCAGAGATTTAAATGAGCACAGATAAAGTTCCTTAAGCCAAATATGGAATAGACAAGAGCTACTCCTTGCTCAACGAAATGGACTCAACACCGCAAATTAAACGCCTAAGAATGTACCTGACTAGTAAGTATCTTAAAACCTATGGATTGCTATGTCTCCGAAAGAGAATCAAGCGAGTGTACAGGGGCATAAACGCAGCAGTGATAGGATTGGAGAGGTTCGGTGAGCAAATGAAGACCCTTTGAAGTCATATTGCATGGTACCCATTCCACGGGTTTCAACTACCCAGGTTTAAGGTATTCTTCCTTCAGCTAAAACATGCATGTGGAACCTAGAGTATGATCAACCATGTGATCGGGAGACGTGTTCAAATATGTCTCAGTTTTCCTCCCCTGGTACATGGGTGCAACATTCCAGACGCTTTACTAACACTCTCCCGACTTGGAGAGTCAGTCCCTTTAACCTCCTGTTTGGCCCAGTTTGCAATTTCTGCGGAAGATGAACAGGAATAGGGAGAACCAATGAGAGACTAGCTGGAGGTGTCTGGACGGGCAAATTTAACTCTCATTTCCCACCAGGAAGAAGAATTAACCAAAGGCTCAGCGTGCTGTGCCGGAACCAGATTAGGGCCTGAAGCCATCCTGCGGTGTTGCGGCCAGCTCACAAGAAAGCGAGTTGAAGAAAGGAGCTCAGGGGCACTGTAATTCACAAACCTGCAGAGTTATAAATGACAGCTATCGTCCCAAACTATACTAAAGTAAGGCTGCCAAGAGGACTTGAAAGCGGGGCAGAATTGCAGGAAACCGATTTCAGGAGGTAGACTGGAATTGCATTGAAAGCATAGGAAAAGAGGCAGAACGTCCACAATGATGCACTTGGCCAAAAAGGGCGTATGCGTTTTTTTCTGAATATATTCAGGAAAAAACGCATACGCCCTTTTTGGCCAACCAAGCAAACTTGCAAAGGAAATCTGCACTAAAATGAAGTCTCACTTCCCCCCGGTCAAAAGGGCCATCTGAAAAAAGTGTAAAATCCAGAAGGCAGGACAGGCCATGGAGAACTGGGAGCCTTGTTATGCTGATGGGCGGGATGTAAATTGCCAACAGACACTCGGGAGAAGTGTATGGTGTTTCCTGAAACATCTAAGAAAGAAAGCAACAGAGCCTAGGGCACTTCCACTTATGGTCCTATAGCTTAGGGAAATTGAAATCAAAACGACACAGCCACCCCAAAGTTTGGGACGCCTCTGTTTACAAGAACCTCGTTTACAATACATGTTCAACATCGCAGAAAGTGAAAAATGGATAAAGAAGTTGTGGTATTTACTTACAAAGCAATATCACTCAGCAATGAAATCTATGTCATCAGGCCCTTAGCAGCACAATGAGTGGATTCAGGTATGATGATTCTAACTGAAATAAGTCACACAGAAAAAGAAACATCATAAGATATCACTAATACACGGAATGTAAACTTGGCTACACAGGAACTGAATTCCAAAACAGAACAGCGTCTCAAATTTAGAAAACCAACTTATGCTTGCTTAAGGGGAAAGGTGAGTTGGGGTGCTGCATAAAACCAGAGCTTGAAATGAGCACAGATAAAGTTCCTTAAGCCAAATATGGAATAGACAAGAGCTACTCCTTGCTCAACGAAATGGACTCAACACCCCATATTAAACGCCTAAGAATGTACCTGACTAGTAAGTATCTTAAAACCTATGGATTGCTATGTCTCCGAAAGAGAATCAAGCATGTGTACAGGGGCATAAACGCAGCAGTGATAGGATTGGGGAGGTTCGGTGAGCAAACGAAAACTCTTTGAAGTCATATTGTATGGTACCCATTACACGGGTCTCAACTCTCCAGGTTTAAGGTATTCTTCCTTCAGCTAAAACATGCATGTGGAACCCAGAGTATGATCAACCGTGTGAACGGGAGACGTGTTCAAATATGTCTCAGTTTTCCTCCCCTGGTACTCGGGTGCAACATTCCAGACGCTTTACTAACACTCTCCCCACTTGGAGAGTCAGTCCCTTTAACCTCCTGTTTGGTCAAGTTTGCAATTTCTGCGGAAGATGAACAGGAATAATGAGAACCAATGAGAGACTAGCTGGAGGTGTCTGGACGGGCAAATTTAACTCTCATTTCCCACCAGGAAGAGGAAATAACCAAAGGCGCAGCGTGCCGTGCCGGAACCAGATTAGGGCCTGAAGCCATCCTGCGGTGTTGCGGCCAGCTCACAAGAAAACGAGTTGAAGAAAGGAGCTCAGGGGCACTGTAATTCACAAACCTGCAGAGTTATAAATGACAGCTATCGTCCAAAAATATACTGAAGTAAGGCTGCCAAGAGAACTTGAAAGCGGGGCAGAATTGCAGGAAACCGATTTCAGGAGGTAGACTGGAATTGCATTGAAAGCATAGGAAAAGAGGCAGAACGTCCACAATGATGCACTTGGCCAAAAAGGGCGTATGCGTTTTTTCCTGAATATATTCAGGAAAAAACGCATACGCCCTTTTTGGCCAACCAAGCAAGCTTGCAAAGGAAATCTGCACTACAATGAAGTCTCACTTCCCCCCGGTCAAAAGGGCCATCTGAAAAAAGTGTAAAATCCAGAAAGGCAGGACAGGCCATGGAGAACTGGGAGCCTTGTTATGCTGATGGGCGGGATGTCAATTGCCAACAGACACTCGGGAGAAGTGTATGGTGTTTCCTGAAACATCTAAAAAACAAAGCAACAGAGCCTAGGGCACTTCCACTTATGGTCCTATAGCTTAGGGAAATTAAAATCAAAAAGACACAGTCACCCCAAAGTTTGGGACGCCTCTGTATACAAGAACCTCGTTTACCGTACAAGTTGAATATCACAGAAAGTGAAAAATGGATAAAGAACTTGTGGTAATTACGTACAATGCAGTATCACTCAGCAATGAAATCTATGTCATCAGGCCCGTAGCAGCATAATGAGTGGATTCAGGTATGATGATTCTAACTGAAATAAGTCACACAGAAAAAGAAACATCATAAGATATCACTAATACACGGAATGTAAACTTGGCTACACAGGAACTGAATTACAGAACAGAACAGGGTCTCAAATTTAGAAAACCAACTTATGCTTGTTTAAGGGTAAAGGTGAGTTGGGGTGCTGCATAAAACCAGAGATTGAAATGAGCACAGATAAAGTTCCTTAAGCCAAATATGGAATAGACAAGAGCTACTCCTTGCTCAACGAAATGGACTCAAAACCGCATATTAAACACCTAAGAATGTACCTGACTCGTAAGTATCTTAAAACCTATGGATTGCTATGTCTCCGAAAGAGAATCAAGCATGTGTACAGGGACATAAACGCAGCAGTGATAGGATTGGAGAGGTTCGGTGAGCAAATGAAGACCCTTTGAAGTCATATTGCATGGTACCCATTCCACGGGTTTCAACTACCCAGGTTTAAGGTATTCTTCCTTCAGCTAAAACATGCATGTGGAACCTAGAGTATGATCAACCATGTGATCGGGAGACGTGTTCAAATATGTCTCAGTTTTCGTACCCTGGTACTCGGGTGCAACATTCCAGACGCTTTACTAACACTCTCCCAACTTGGAGAGTCAGTCCCTTTAACCTCCTGTTTGGCCCAGTTTGCAATTTCTGCGGAAGATGAACAGGAATAGCGAGAACCAATGAGAGACTAGCTGGAGGTGTCTGGACGGGCAAATTTAACTCTCATTTCCCACCAGGAAGAGGAAATAACCAAAGGCTCACCGTGCCGTGCCGGAACCAGATTAGGGCCTGAAGCCATCCTGCGGTGTTGCGGCCAGCTCACAAGAAAACGAGTTGAAGAAAGGAGCTCAGGGGCACTGTAATTCACAAACCTGCAGAGTTATAAATGACAACTATCGTCCAAAAATATACTGAAGTAAGGCTGCCAAGAGGACTTGAAAGCGGGGCAGAATTGCAGGAAACCGATTTCAGGAGGTAGACTGGAATTGCATTGAAAGCATAGGAAAAGAGGCAGAACGTCCACAATGATGCACTTGGCCAAAAAGGGCGTATGCGTTTTTTCCTGAATATATTCAGGAAAAAACGCATACGCCCTTTTTGGCCAACCAAGCAAGCTTGCAAAGGAAATCTGCACTACAATGAAGTCTCACTTCCCCCCGGTCAAAAGGGCCATCTGAAAAAAGTGTAAAATCCAGAAAGGCAGGACAGGCCATGGAGAACTGGGAGCCTTGTTATGCTGATGGGCGGGATGTCAATTGCCAACAGACACTCGGGAGAAGTGTATGGTGTTTCCTGAAACATCTAAAAAACAAAGCAACAGAGCCTAGGGCACTTCCACTTATGGTCCTATAGCTTAGGGAAATTAAAATCAAAAAGATACAGCCACCCCAATGTTTGGGACGCCTCTGTTTACAAGAACCTCGTTTACCGTACAAGTTCAATATCACAGAAAGTGAAAAATGGATAAAGAACTTGTGGTACTTACGTACAATGCAGTATCACTCAGCAGTGAAATCTATGTCAACAGGCCCGTAGCAGCACAATGAGTGGATTCAGGTACGATGATTCTAACTGAAATAAGTCACACAGAAAAAGAAACATCATAAGATATCAGTAATACACGGAATGTAAACTTGGCTACACAGGAACTGAATTACAGAACAGAACAGGGTCTCAAATTTAGAAAACCAACTTATGCTTGTTTAAGGGTAAAGGTGAGTTGGGGTGCTGCATAAAACCAGAGATTGAAATGAGCACAGATAAAGTTCCTTAAGCCAAATATGGAATAGACAAGAGCTACTCCTTGCTCAACGAAATGGACTCAACACCGCATATTAAACGCCTAAGAATGTACCTGACTCTTAAGTATCTTAAAACCTATGGATTGCTATGTCTCTGAAAGAGAATCAAGTGTGTGTACAGGGACATAAACGCAGCAGTGATAGGATTGGAGAGGTTCGGTGAGCAAATGAAGACCCTTTGAAGTCATATTGCATGGTACCCATTCCACGGGTTTCAACTACCCAGGTTTAAGGTATTCTTCCTTCAGCTAAAACATGCATGTGGAACCTAGAGTATGATCAACCATGTGATCGGGAGACGTGTTCAAATATGTCTCAGTTTTCGTACCCTGGTACTCGGGTGCAACATTCCAGACGCTTTACTAACACTCTCCCGACTTGGAGAGTCAGTCCCTTTAACCTCCTGTTTGGCCCAGTTTGCAATTTCTGCGGAAGATGAACAGGAATAGCGAGAACCAATGAGAGACTAGCTGGAGGTGTCTGGACGGGCAAATTTAACTCTCATTTCCCACCAGGAAGAGGAAATAACCAAAGGCTCAGCGTGCCGTGCCGGAACCAGATTAGGGCCTGAAGCCATCCTGCGGTGTTGCGGCCAGCTCACAAGAAAACGAGTTGAAGAAAGGAGCTCAGGGGCACTGTAATTCACAAACCTGCAGAGTTATAAATGACAACTATCGTCCAAAAATATACTGAAGTAAGGCTGCCAAGAGGACTTGAAAGCGGGGCAGAATTGCAGGAAACCGATTTCAGGAGGTAGACTGGCATTGCATTGAAAGCATAGGAAAAGAGGCAGAACGTCCACAATGATGCACTTGGCCAAAAAGGGCGTATGCGTTTTTTCCTGAATATATTCAGGAAAAAACGCATACGCCCTTTTTGGCCAACCAAGCAAGCTTGGAAAGGAAACCTGCACTACAATGAAGTCTCACTTCCCCCAGGTCAAAAGGGCCATCTGAAAAAAGTGTAAAATCCAGAAAGGCAGGACAGGCCATGGAGAACTGGGAGCCTTGTTATGCTGATGGGCGGGATGTCAATTGCCAACAGACACTCGGGAGAAGTGTATGGTGTTTCCTGAAACATCTAAAAAACAAAGCAACAGAGCCTAGGGCACTTCCACTTATGGTCCTATAGCTTAGGGAAATTAAAATCAAAAAGATACAGCCACCCCAATGTTTGGGACGCCTCTGTTTACAAGAACCTCGTTTACCGTACAAGTTCAATATCACAGAAAGTGAAAAATGGATAAAGAACTTGTGGTACTTACGTACAATGCAGTATCACTCAGCAGTGAAATCTATGTCATCAGGCCCGTAGCAGCACAATGAGTGGATTCAGGTACGATGATTCTAACTGAAATAAGTCACACAGAAAAAGAAACATCATAAGATATCAGTAATACACGGAATGTAAACTTGGCTACACAGGAACTGAATTACAGAACAGAACAGGGTCTCAAATTTAGAAAACCAACTTATGCTTGTTTAAGGGTAAAGGTGAGTTGGGGTGCTGCATAAAACCAGAGATTGAAATGAGCACAGATAAAGTTCCTTAAGCCAAATATGGAATAGACAAGAGCTACTCCTTGCTCAACGAAATGGACTCAACACCGCATATTAAACGCCTAAGAATGTACCTGACTCTTAAGTATCTTAAAACCTATGGATTGCTATGTCTCCGAAAGAGAATCAAGCGTGTGTACAGGGACATAAACGCAGCAGTGATAGGATTGGAGAGGTTCGGTGAGCAAATGAAGACCCTTTGAAGTCATATTGCATGGTACCCATTCCACGGGTTTCAACTACCCAGGTTTAAGGTATTCTTCCTTCAGCTAAAACATGCATGTGGAACCTAGAGTATGATCAACCATGTGATCGGGAGACGTGTTCAAATATGTCTCAGTTTTCGTACCCTGGTACTCGGGTGCAACATTCCAGACGCTTTACTAACACTCTCCCGACTTGGAGAGTCAGTCCCTTTAACCTCCTGTTTGGCCCAGTTTGCAATTTCTGCGGAAGATGAACAGGAATAGTGAGAACCAATGAGAGACTAGCTGGAGGTGACTGGACGGGCAAATTTAACTCTCATTTCCCACCAGGAAGAGGAAATAACCAAAGGCTCAGCGTGCCGTGCCAGAACCAGATTAGGGCCTGAAGCCATCCTGCGGTGTTGCGGCCAGCTCACAAGAAAACGAGTTGAAGAAAGGAGCTCAGGGGCACTGTAATTCACAAACCTGCAGAGTTATAAATGACAACTATCGTCCAAAAATATACTGAAGTAAGGCTGCCAAGAGGACTTGAAAGCGGGGCAGAATTGCAGGAAACCGATTTCAGGAGGTAGACTGGAATTGCATTGAAAGCATAGGAAAAGAGGCAGAACGTCCACAATGATGCACTTGGCCAAAAAGGGCGTATGCGTTTTTTCCTGAATATATTCAGGAATAAACGCATACGCCCTTTTTGGCCAAGGAAGCAAGCTTGCAAAGAAATCTGCACTACAATGAAGTCTCACTTCCCCCCGGTCAAAAGGGCCATCTGAAAAAAGTGTAAAATCCAGAAAGGCAGGACAGGCCATGGAGAACTGGGAGCCTTGTTATGCTGATGGGCGGGATGTCAATTGCCAACAGACACTCGGGAGAAGTGTATGGTGTTTCCTGAAACATCTAAAAAACAAAGCAACAGAGCCTAGGGCACTTCCACTTATGGTCCTATAGCTTAGGGAAATTAAAATCAAAAAGACACAGCCACCCCAATGTTTGGGACGCCTCTGTTTACAAGAACCTCGTTTACCGTACAAGTTCAATATCACAGAAAGTGAAAAATGGATAAAGAACTTGTGGTACTTACGTACAATGCAGTATCACTCAGCAGTGAAATCTATGTCATCAGGCCCGTAGCAGCACAATGAGTGGATTCAGGTACGATGATTCTAACTGAAATAAGTCACACAGAAAAAGAAACATCATAAGATATCAGTAATACACGGAATGTAAACTTGGCTACACAGGAACTGAATTACAGAACAGAACAGGGTCTCAAATTTAGAAAACCAACTTATGCTTGTTTAAGGGTAAAGGTGAGTTGGGGTGCTGCATAAAACCAGAGATTGAAATGAGCACAGATAAAGTTCCTTAAGCCAAATATGGAATAGACAAGAGCTACTCCTTGCTCAACGAAATGGACTCAACACCGCATATTAAACGCCTAAGAATGTACCTGACTCTTAAGTATCTTAAAACCTATGGATTGCTATGTCTCCGAAAGAGAATCAAGCGTGTGTACAGGGACATAAACGCAGCAGTGATAGGATTGGAGAGGTTCGGTGAGCAAATGAAGACCCTTTGAAGTCATATTGCATGGTACCCATTCCACGGGTTTCAACTACCCAGGTTTAAGGTATTCTTCCTTCAGCTAAAACATGCATGTGGAACCTAGAGTATGATCAACCATGTGATCGGGAGACGTGTTCAAATATGTCTCAGTTTTCGTACCCTGGTACTCGGGTGCAACATTCCAGACGCTTTACTAACACTCTCCCGACTTGGAGAGTCAGTCCCTTTAACCTCCTGTTTGGCCCAGTTTGCAATTTCTGCGGAAGATGAACAGGAATAGCGAGAACCAATGAGAGACTAGCTGGAGGTGTCTGGACGGGCAAATTTAACTCTCATTTCCCACCAGGAAGAGGAAATAACCAAAGGCTCAGCGTGCCGTGCCGGAACCAGATTAGGGCCTGAAGCCATCCTGCGGTGTTGCGGCCAGCTCACAAGAAAACGAGTTGAAGAAAGGAGCTCAGGGGCACTGTAATTCACAAACCTGCAGAGTTATAAATGACAACTATCGTCCAAAAATATACTGAAGTAAGGCTGCCAAGAGGACTTGAAAGCGGGGCAGAATTGCAGGAAACCGATTTCAGGAGGTAGACTGGAATTGCATTGAAAGCATAGGAAAAGAGGCAGAACGTCCACAATGATGCACTTGGCCAAAAAGGGCGTATGCGTTTTTTCCTGAATATATTCAGGAAAAAACGCATACGCCCTTTTTGGCCAACCAAGCAAGCTTGCAAAGGAAATCTGCACTACAATGAAGTCTCACTTCCCCCCGGTCAAAAGGGCCATCTGAAAAAAGTGTAAAATCCAGAAAGGCAGGACAGGCCATGGAGAACTGGGAGCCTTGTTATGCTGATGGGCGGGATGTCAATTGCCAACAGACACTCGGGAGAAGTGTATGGTGTTTCCTGAAACATCTAAAAAGCAAAGCAACAGAGCCTAGGGCACTTCCACTTATGGTCCTATAGCTTAGGGAAATTAAAATCAAAAAGACACAGCCACCCCAATGTTTGGGACGCCTCTGTTTACAAGAACCTCGTTTACCGTACAAGTTCAATATCACAGAAAGTGAAAAATGGATAAAGAACTTGTGGTACTTACGTACAATGCAGTATCACTCAGCAGTGAAATCTATGTCATCAGGCCCGTAGCAGCACAATGAGTGGATTCAGGTACGATGATTCTAACTGAAATAAGTCACACAGAAAAAGAAACATCATAAGATATCAGTAATACACGGAATGTAAACTTGGCTACACAGGAACTGAATTACAGAACAGAACAGGGTCTCAAATTTAGAAAACCAACTTATGCTTGTTTAAGGGTAAAGGTGAGTTGGGGTGCTGCATAAAACCAGAGATTGAAATGAGCACAGATAAAGTTCCTTAAGCCAAATATGGAATAGACAAGAGCTACTCCTTGCTCAACGAAATGGACTCAACACCGCATATTAAACGCCTAAGAATGTACCTGACTCTTAAGTATCTTAAAACCGATGGATTGCTATGTCTCCGAAAGAGAATCAAGCGTGTGTACAGGGACATAAATGCAGCAGTGATAGGATTGGAGAGGTTCGGTGAGCAAATGAAGACCCTTTGAAGTCATATTGCATGGTACCCATTCCACGGGTTTCAACTACCCAGGTTTAAGGTATTCTTCCTTCAGCTAAAACATGCATGTGGAAGCTAGAGTATGATCAACCATGTGATCGGGAGACGTGTTCAAATATGTCTCAGTTTTCGTACCCTGGTACTCGGGTGCAACATTCCAGACGCTTTACTAACACTCTCCCGACTTGGAGAGTCAGTCCCTTTAACCTCCTGTTTGGCCCAGTTTGCAATTTCTGCGGAAGATGAACAGGAATAGCGAGAACCAATGAGAGACTAGCTGGAGGTGTCTGGACGGGCAAATTTAACTCTCATTTCCCACCAGGAAGAGGAAATAACCAAAGGCTCAGCGTGCCGTGCCGGAACCAGATTAGGGCCTGAAGCCATCCTGCGGTGTTGCGGCCAGCTCACAAGAAAACGAGTTGAAGAAAGGAGCTCAGGGGCACTGTAATTCACAAACCTGCAGAGTTATAAATGACAACTATCGTCCAAAAATATACTGAAGTAAGGCTGCCAAGAGGACTTGAAAGCGGGGCAGAATTGCAGGAAACCGATTTCAGGAGGTAGACTGGAATTGCATTGAAAGCATAGGAAAAGAGGCAGAACGTCCACAATGATGCACTTGGCCAAAAAGGGCGTATGCGTTTTTTCCTGAATATATTCAGGAAAAAACGCATACGCCCTTTTTGGCCAACCAAGCAAGCTTGCAAAGGAAATCTGCACTACAATGAAGTCTCACTTCCCCCCGGTCAAAAGGGCCATCTGAAAAAAGTGTAAAATCCAGAAAGGCAGGACAGGCCATGGAGAACTGGGAGCCTTGTTATGCTGATGGGCGGGATGTCAATTGCCAACAGACACTCGGGAGAAGTGTATGGTGTTTCCTGAAACATCTAAAAAACAAAGCAACAGAGCCTAGGGCACTTCCACTTATGGTCCTATAGCTTAGGGAAATTAAAATCAAAACGATACAGCCACCCCAAAGTTTGGGACGCCTCTGTTTACAAGAACCTCGTTTACCGTACAAGTTCAATATCACAGAAAGTGAAAAATGGATAAAGAACTTGTGGTACTTAAGTAAAATGCAGTATCACTCAGCAATGAAATCTATGTCATCAGGCCCTTAGCAGCACAATGAGTGGATTCAGGTACGATGATTCTAACTGAAATAAGTCACACAGAAAAAGAAACATCATAAGATATCACTAATACACGGAATGTAAACTTGGCTACACAGGAACTGAATTCCAAAACAGAATAGTGTCTCAAATTTAGAAAACCAACTTCTCCTTGCTTAAGGGGAAAGGTGAGTTGGGGTGCTGCATAAAACCAGAGATTGAAATGAGCACAGATAAAGTTCCTTAAGCCAAATATGGAATAGACAAGAGCTACTCCATGCTCAACGAAATGGACTCAACACCGCATATTAAACGCCTAAGAATGTACCTGACTAGTAAGTATCTTAAAACCTATGGATTGCTATGTCTCCGAAAGAGAATCAAGCATGTGTACAGGGGAATAAACGCAGCAGTGATAGGATTGGAGAGGTTCGGTGAGCAAATGAAGACCCTTTGAAGTCATATTTCATGGTACCCATTCCACGGGTTTCAACTACCCAGGTTTAAGGTATTCTTCCTTCAGCTAAAACATGCATGTGGAACCCAGAGTATGATCAACCGTGTGAACAGGAGACGTGTTCAAATATGTCTCAGTTTTCCTCCCCTGGTACTCGGGTGCAACATTCCAGACGCTTTACTAACACTCTCCCCACTTGGAGAGTCAGCGCCTTTAACCTCCTATTTGGCCCAGTTTGCAATTTCTGCGGAAGATTAACAGGAATAGCGAGAACCAATGAGAGACTAGCTGGAGGTGTCTGGACGGGCAAATTTAACCCTCATTTCCCACCAGGAAGAGGAACTAACCAAAGGCTCAGCGTGCCGTGCCAGAACCAGATTAGGGCCTGAAGCCATCCTGCGGTGTTGCGGCCAGCTCAAAAGAAAACGAGTTGAAGAAAGGAGCTCAGGGGCACTGTAATTCACAAACCTGCAGAGTTATAAATGACAGCTATCGTCCAAAAATATACTGAAGTAAGGCTGCCAAGAGGACTTGAAAGCGGGGCAGAATTGCAGGAAACCGATTTCAGGAGGTAGACTGGAATTGCATTGAAAGCATAGGAAAAGAGGCAGAACGTCCACAATGATGCACTTGGCCAAAAAGGGCGTATGCGTTTTTTCCTGAATATATTCAGGAAAAAACGCATACGCCCTTTTTGGCCAACCAAGCAAGCTTGCAAAGGAAATCTGCACTACAATGAAGTCTCACTTCCCCCCGGTCAAAAGGGCCATCTGAAAAAAGTGTAAAATCCAGAAAGGCAGGACAGGCCATGGAGAACTGGGAGCCTTGTTATGCTGATGGGCGGGATGTAAATTGCCAACAGCCACTCGGGAGAAGTGTATGGTGTTTCCTGAAACATCTAAAAAACAAAGCAACAGAGCCTAGGGCACTTCCACTTATGGTCCTATAGCTTAGGGAAATTAAAATCAAAAAGACACAGCCACCCCAAAGTTTGGGACGCCTCTGTTTACAAGAACCTCGTTTACCGTACAAGTTCAATATAACAGAAAGTGAAAAATGGATAAAGAACTTGTGGTACTTACGTACAATGCAGTATCACTCAGCAATGAAATCTATGTCATCAGGCCCGTAGCAGCATAATGAGTGGATTCAGGTATGATGATTCTAACTGAAATAAGTCACACAGAAAAGGAAACATCGTAAGATATCACTAATACACGGAATGTAAACTGGGCTACACAGGAACTGAATTCCAAAACAGAACAGGGTCTCAAATTTAGAAAACAAACTTATGCTTGCTTAAGGGGAAAGGTGAGTTGGGGTGCTGCATAAAACCAGAGATTGAAATGAGCACAGATAAAGTTCCTTAAGCCAAATACGGAATAGACAAGAGCTACTCCTTGCTCAACGAAATGGACTCAACACCGCATATTAAACGCCTAAGAATGTACCTGACTAGTAAGTATCTTAAAACCTATGGATTGCTATGTCTCCGAAAGAGAATCAAGCATGTGTACAGGGGCATAAATGCAGCAGTGATAGGATTGGAGAGGTTCGGTGAGCAAATGAAGACCCTTTGAAGTCATATTGCAAGGTACCCATTCCACGGGTTTTAACTACCCAGGTTTAAGGTATTCTTCCTTCAGCTAAAACATGCATGTGGAACCCAGAGTATGATCAACCGTGTGAACGGGAGACGTGTTCAAATATGTCTCAGTTTTCCTCCCCTGGTACTCGGGTGCAACATTCCAGACGCTTTACTAACACTCTCCGCACTTGGAGAGTCAACGCCTTTAAACTCCTGTTTGGCCCAGTTTGCAATTTCTGCGGAAGATGAACAGGAATAGGGAGAACCAATGAGAGACTAGCTGGAGGTGTCTGGACGGGCAAATTTAACTCTCGTTTCCCACCAGGAAGAGGAATTAACCAAAGGCTCAGCGTGCCGTGCCGGAACCAGATTAGGGCCTGAAGCCATCCTGCGCTGTTGCGGCCAGCTCACAAGAAAGCGAGTTGAAGAAAGGAGCTCAGGGGCACTGTAATTCACAAACCTGCAGAGTTATAAATGACAGCTATCGTCCAAAAATATACTGAAGTAAGGCTGCCAAGAGGACTTGAAAGCGGGGCAGAATTGCAGGAAACCGATTTCAGGAGGTAGACTGGAATTGCATTGAAAGCATAGGAAAAGAGGCAGAACGTCCACAATGATGCACTTGGCCAAAAAGGGCGTATGCGTTTTTTCCTGAATATATTCAGGAAAAACGCATACGCCCTTTTTGGCCAACCAAGCAAGCTTGCAAAGGAAATCTGCACTACAATGAAGTCTCACTTCCCCCCGGTCAAAAGGGCCATCTGAAAAAAGTGTAAAATCCAGAAAGGCAGGACAGGCCATGGAGAACTGGGAGCCTTGTTATGCTGATGGGCGGGATGTAAATTGCCAACAGACACTGGGGAGAAGTGTATGGTGTTTCCTGAAACATCTAAAAAACAAAGCAACAGAGCCTAGGGCACTTCCACTTATGGTCCTATAGCTTAGGGAAATTAAAATCAAAAAGACACAGCCACCCCAAAGTTTGGGACGCCTCTGTTTACAAGAACCTCGTTTACCGTACAAGTTCAATATCACAGAAATTGAAAAATGGATAAAGAATTTGTGGTACTTACGTACAATCCAGTATCACTCAGCAATGAAATCTATGTCATCAGGCCCGTAGCAGCATAATGAGTGGATTCAGGTACGATGATTCTAACTGAAATAAGTCACACAGAAAAGGAAACATCATAAGATATCACTAATACACGGAATGTAAACTGGGCTACACAGGAACTGAATTCCAAAACAGAACAGGTTCTCAAATTTAGAAAACCAACTTATGCTTGCTTAAGGGGAAAGGTGAGTTGGGGTGCTGCATAAAAGCAGAGATTGTAATGAGCACAGATAAAGTTCCTTAAGCCAAATACGGAATAGACAGGAGCTACTCCTTGCTCAACGAAATGGACTCAACACCGCATATTAAACGCCTAAGAATGTACCTGACTAGTAAGTATCTTAAAACCTATGGATTGCTATGTCTCCGAAAGAGAATCAAGCATGTGTACAGGGGCATAAACGCAGCAGTGATAGGATTGGAGAGGTTCGGTGAGCAAATGAAGACCCTTTGAAGTCATATTGCATGGTACCCATTCCACGGGTCTCAACTACCCAGGTTTAAGGTATTCTTCCTTCAGCTATAACATGCATGTGGAACCCAGAGTATGATCAACCGTGTGAATGGGAGACGTGTTCAAATATGTCTCAGTTTTCCTCCCCTGGTACTCGGGTGCAACATTCCAGACGCTTTACTAACACTCTCCCCACTTGGAGAGTCAGCGCCTTTAACCTCCTGTTTGGCCCAGTTTGCAATTTCTGCGGAAGATGAACAGGAATAGGGAGAACCAATGAGAGACTAGCTGGAGGTGTCTGGACGGGCAAATTTAACTCTCGTTTCCAACCAGGAAGAGGAATTAACCAAAGGCTCAGCGTGCCGTGCCGGAACCAGATTAGGGCCTGAAGCCATCCTGCGCTGTTGCGGCCAGCTCACAAGAAAGCGAGTTGAAGAAAGGAGCTCAGGGGCACTGTAATTCACAAACCTGCAGAGTTATAAATGACAGCTATCGTCCAAAAATATACTGAAGTAAGGCTGCCAAGAGGACTTGAAAGCGGGGCAGAATTGCAGGAAACCGATTTCAGGAGGTAGACTGGAATTGCATTGAAAGCATAGGAAAAGAGGCAGAACGTCCACAATGATGCACTTGGCCAAAAAGGGCGTATGCGTTTTTTCCTGAATATATTCAGGAAAAAACGCATACGCCCTTTTTGGCCAACCAAGCAAGCTTGCAAAGGAAATCTGCACTACAATGAAGTCTCACTTCCCCCCGGTCAAAAGGGCCATCTGAAAAAAGTGTAAAATCCAGAAAGGCAGGACAGGCCATGGAGAACTGGGAGCCTTGTTATGCTGATGGGCGGGATGTAAATTGCCAACAGACACTTGGGAGAAGTGTATGGTGTTTCCTGAAACATCTAAAAAACAAAGCAACAGAGCCTAGGGCACTTCCACTTATGGTCCTATAGCTTAGGGACATTAAAATCAAAAAGACACAGCCACCCCAAAGTTGGGGACGCCTCTGTTTACAAGAACCTTGTTTACAGTACAAGTTGAACATCGCAGAAAGTGAAAAATGGATAAAGAAGTTGTGGTATTTACTTACAAAGCAATATCACTCAGCAATGAAATCTATGTCATCAGGCCCTTAGCAGCACAATGAGTGGATTCAGGTATGATGATTCTAACTGAAATAAGTCACACAGAAAAAGAAACATCATAAGTTATCACTAATACACGGAATGTAAACTTGGCTACACAGGAACTGAATTCCAAAACAGAACAGGGTCTCAAATTTAGAAAACCAACTTATGCTTGCTTAAGGGGAAAGGTGAGTTGGGGTGCTGCATAAAACCAGGGATTGAAATGAGCACAGATAACGTTCTATAAGGCAAATATGGAATAGAAAAGAGCTACTCCTTGCTCAACGAAATGGACTCAACACCCCATATTCAACGCCTAGGAATATACCTGCCTAGTAAGAATCATAAAAGCAATGGATTTATATATCTCTGTAAGAGAATCAAGAGTGTGTACAGCGGCATTAAAGCAGTGAAAATCAGCTAAATCCCATATTAAAAATAAATTTCTTAAACAAAACACAATGACAGTGAAATAGAGAGCAATACTTAAGTAATCCATTCAAGGCTTCTGATGCAACCTGCATTTACCATATCTACACCCAGAGCTGGGTGACACATAAGGCTGGACACTTGGGGCTCATAAGATTGGTGAGGTTCGGTGAGCAAATGCAGACCCTTTGAAGTCATATTGCATGGTATCCATTCCATGGGTCTCAACTCTCCAGGTTTAAGGGATTCTTCCTTCAGCTAAAACATGCATGTGGAACCCAGAGTATGATCCACCGTGTGATCGAGAAACGTGTTCAAATGTGTCTCACTTTTCGTTCCCTGGTACTCGGGTGCAACATTCCAGACACTTTACTAACACTCTCCCCACTTGGAGAGTCAGCGCCTTTAACCTCCTATTTGGCCCAGTTTGCAATTTCTGCGGAAGATGAACAGGAATAGCGAGAACCAATGAGAGACTAGCTGGAGGTGTCTGGACGGGCAAATTTAACCCTCATTTCCCACCAGGAAGAGGAACTAACCAAAGGCTCAGCGTGCCGTGCCAGAACCAGATTAGGGCCTGAAGCCATCCTGCGGTGTTGCGGCCAGCTCAAAAGAAAACGAGTTGAAGAAAGGAGCTCAGGGGCACTGTAATTCACAAACCTGCAGAGTTATAAATGACAGCTATCGTCCAAAAATATACTGAAGTAAGGCTGCCAAGAGGACTTGAAAGCGGGGCAGAATTGCAGGAAACCGATTTCAGGAGGTAGACTGGAATTGCATTGAAAGCATAGGAAAAGAGGCAGAACGTCCACAATGATGCACTTGGCCAAAAAGGGCGTATGCGTTTTTTCCTGAATATATTCAGGAAAAAACGCATACGCCCTTTTTGGCCAACCAAGCAAGCTTGCAAAGGAAATCTGCACTACAATGAAGTCTCACTTCCCCCCGGTCAAAAGGGCCATCTGAAAAAAGTGTAAAATCCAGAAAGGCAGGACAGGCCATGGAGAACTGGGAGCCTTGGTATGCTGATGGGCGGGATGTAAATTGCCAACAGACACTTGGGAAAAGTGTATGGTGTTTCCTGAAACATCTAAAAAACAAAGCAACAGAGCCTAGGGCACTTCCACTTATGGTCTTATAGCTTAGGGAAATTAAAATCAAAAAGACACAGCCACCCCAAAGTTTGGGACGCCTCTGTTTACAAGAACCTCGTTTACAGTACAAGTTCAACATCGCAGAAAGTGAAAAATGGATAAAGAAGTTGTGGTATTTATTTACAAAGCAATATCACTCAGCAATGAAATCTATGTCATCAGGCCCTTAGCAGCACAATGAGTGGATTCAGGTATGATGATTCTAACTGAAATAAGTCACACAGAAAAAGAAACATCATAAGATATCAGTAATATACGGAATGTAAACTTGGCTACACAGGAACTGAATTACAGAACAGAACAGGGTCTCAAATTTAGAAAACCAACTTATGCTTGCTTAAGGGGAAAGGTGAGTTGGGGTGCTGCATAAAACCAGAGATTGCAATGAGCACAGATAAAGTTCCTTAAGCCAAATATGGAATAGACAAGAGCTACTCCTTGCTCAACGAAATGGACTCAACACCCCATATTAAACGCCTAAGAATGTACCTGACTAGTAAGTATCTGAAAACCTATGGAATGCTATGTCTACAAAAGAGAATCAAGCATGTGTACAGGGGCATAAAAGCAGCAGTGATAGGATTGGAGAGGTTCGGTGAGCAAATGAAGACCCTTTGAAGGCATATTGCATGGTACCCATTCCAAGGGTTTCAACTACCCAGGTTTAAGGTATTCTTCCTTCAGCTAAAACATGCATGTGGAACCCAGAGTATGATCCACCATGTGAACGGGAGACGTGTTCAAATATGTCTCAGTTTTACTCCCCTGGTACTCGGGTGCAACATTCCAGACGCTTTACTAACACTCTCCCGACTTTGAGAGTCAGTCCCTTTAACCTCCTGTTTGGCCCAGTTTGCAATTTCAGCGGAAGATGAACAGGAATAGCGAGAACCAATGAGAGACTAGCTGGAGGTGTCTGGACGGGCAAATTTAACTCTCGTTTCCCACCAGGAAGAGGAATTAACCAAAGGCTCAGCGTGCCGTGCCGGAACCAGATTAGGGCCTGAAGCCATCCTGCGGTGTTGCGGCCAGGTCACAAGAAAGTGAGTTGAAGAAAGGAGCTCAGGGGCACTGTAATTCACAAACCTGCAGAGTTATAAATGCCAGCTATCGTCCAAAAATATACTGAAGTAAGGCTGCCAAGAGGACTTGAAAGCGGGGCAGAATTGCAGGAAACCGATTTCAGGAGGTAGACTGGAATTGCATTGAAAGCATAGGAAAAGAGACAGAACGTCCACAATGATGCACTTGGCCAAAAAGGGCGTATGCGTTTTTTCCTGAATATATTCAGGAAAAAACGCATACGCCCTTTTTGGCCAACCAAGCAAACTTGCAAAGGAAATCTGCACTACAATGAAGTCTCACTTCCCCCCGGTCAAAAGGGCCATCTGAAAAAAGTGTAAAATCCAGAAAGGCAGGACAGGCCATGGAGAACTGGGAGCCTTGTTATGCTGATGGGCGGGATGTAAATTGCCAACAGACACTCGCTAGAAGTGTATGGTGTTTCCTGAAACATCTAAAAAACAAAGCAACAGAGCCTAGGGCACTTCCACTTATGGTCCTATAGCTTAGGGAAATTAAAATCAAAAAGACACAGCCACCCCAAATTTTGGGACGCCTCTGTTTACAAGAACCTCGTTTACAGTACAAGTTCAACATCGCAGAAAGTGAAAAATGGATAAAGAAGTTGTGGTATTTACTTACAAAGCAATATCACTCAGCAATGAAATCTATGTCATCAGGCCCTTAGCAGCACAATGAGTGGATTCAGGTATGATGATTCTAACTGAAATAAGTCACACAGAAAAAGAAACATCATAAGATATCACTAATACACGGAATGTAAGCTTGGCTACACAGGAACTGAATTCCAAAACACAACAGGGTCTCAAATTTAGAAAACCAACTTATGCTTGCTTAAGGGGAAAGGTGAGTTGGGGTGCTGCATAAAACCAGAGATTGAAATGAGCACAGATAAAGTTCCTTAAGCCAAATATGGAATAGACAAGAGCTACTCCTTGCTCAACAAAATGGACTCAACACCCCATATTAAACGCCTAAGAATGTACCTGACTAGTAAGTATCATAAAACCTATGGATTGCTATGTCTCCAAAAGAGAATCAAGCGTGTGTACAGGGGCATGAACACTGCAGTGATAGGATTGGAGAGGTTCGGTGAGCAAATGAAGACCCTTTGAAATCATATTGCATGGTACCCATTTCACGGGTCTCAACTCTCCAGGTTTAAGGTATTCTTCCTTCAGCTAAAACATGCATGTGGAACCCAGAGTATGATCAACCGTGTGAACGGGAGACGTGTTCAAATATGTCTCAGTTTTCCTCCCCTGGTACTCGGGTGCAACATTCCAGACGCTTTACTAACACTCTCCCGACATGGAGAGTCAGTCCCTTTAACCTCCTGTTTGGCCCAGTTTGTAATTTCTGCGGAAGATGAACAGGAATAGGGAGAACCAATGAGAGACTAGCTGGAGGTGTCTGGACGGGCAAATTTAACTCTCATTTCCCACCAGGAAGAGGAATTAACCAAAGGCTCAGCGTGCCTTGCCGGAACCAGATTAGGGCCTGAAGCCATCCTGCGGTGTTGCGGCCAGGTCACAAGAAAGCGAGTTGAAGAAAGGAGCTCAGGGGCACTGTAATTCACAAACCTGCAGAGTTATAAATGACAGCTATCGTCCAAAAATATACTGAAGTAAGGCTGCCAAGAGGACTTGAAAGCGGGGCAGAATTGCAGGAAACCGATTTCAGGAGGTAGACTGGAATTGCATTGAAAGCATAGGAAAAGAGGCAGAACGTCCACAATGATGCACTTGGCCAAAAAGGGCGTATGCGTTTTTTCCTGAATATATTCAGGAAAAAACGCATACGCCCTTTTTGGCCAACCAAGCAAGCTTGCAAAGGAAATCTGCACTACAATGAAGTCTCACTTCCCCCCGGTCAAAAGGGCCATCTGAAAAAAGTGTAAAATCCAGAAAGGCAGGACAGGCCATGGAGAACTGGGAGCCTTGTTATGCTGATGGGCGGGATGTCAATTGCCAACAGACACTCGGGAGAAGTGTATGGTGTTTCCTGAAACATCTAAGAAACAAAGCAACAGAGCCTAGGGCACTTCCACTTATGGTCCTATAGCTTAGGGAAATTAAAATCAAAAAGACACAGCCACCCCAAAGTTTGGGACGCCTCTGTTTACAAGAACCTTGTTTACAGTACAAGTTCAACATTGCAGAAAGTTAAAAATGGATAAAGAAGTTGTGGTATTTACATACAAAGCAATATCACTCAGCAATGAAATCTATGTCATCAGGCCCTTAGCAGCACAATGAGTGGATTCAGGTATGATGATTCTAACTGAAATAAGTCACACAGAAAAAGAAACATCATAAGATATCAGTAATACATAGAATGTAAACTTGGCTACACAGGAACTGAATTACAGAACAGAACAGGGTCTCAAATTTAGAAAACCAACTTATGCTTGCTTAAGGGGAAAGGTGAGTTGGGGTGCTGCATAAAAGCAGAGATTGAAATGAGCACAGATAAAGTTCCTTAAGCCAAATACGGAATAGACAGGAGCTACTCCTTGCTCAACGAAATGGACTCAACACCGCATATTAAACGCCTAAGAATGTACCTGACTAGTAAGTATCTTAAAACCTATGGATTGCTATGTCTCCGAAAGAGAATCAAGCATGTGTACAGGGGCATAAACGCAGCAGTGATAGGATTGTAGAGGTTCGGTGAGCAAATGAAGACCCTTTGAAGTCATATTGCATGGTACCCATTCCAAGGGTTTCAACTACCCAGGTTTAAAGTATTCTTCCTTCAGCTAAAACATGCATGTGGAACCTAGAGTATGATCAACCATGTGATCGGGAGACGTGTTCAAATATGTCTCAGCTTTCGTACCCTGGTACTCGGGTGCAACATTCCAGACGCTTTACTAACACTCTCCCGACATGGAGAGTCAGTCCCTTTAACCTCCTGTTTGGCCCAGTTTGTAATTTCTGCGGAAGATGAACAGGAATAGGGAGAACCAATGAGAGACTAGCTGGAGGTGTCTGGACGGGCAAATTTAACTCCCATTTCCCACCAGGAAGAGGAATTAACCAAAGGCTCAGCGTGCCGTGCCGGAACCAAATTAGGGCCTGAAGCCATCCTGTGGTGTTGCGGCCAGCTCAAAAGAAAGCGAGTTGAAGAAAGGAGCTCAGGGGCACTGTAATTCACAAACCTGCAGAGTTATAAATGACAGCTATCGTCCAAAAATATACTGAAGTAAGGCTGCCAAGAGGACTTGAAAGCGGGGCAGAATTGCAGGAAACCGATTTCAGGAGGTAGACTGGAATTGCATTGAAAGCATAGGAAAAGAGGCAGAACGTCCACAATGATGCACTTGGCCAAAAAGGGCGTATGCGTTTTTTCCTGAATATATTCAGGAAAAAACGCATACGCCCTTTTTGGCCAACCAAGCAAGCTTGCAAAGGAAATCTGCACTACAATGAAGTCTCACTTCCCCCCGGTCAAAAGGGCCATCTGAAAAAAGTGTAAAATCCAGAAAGGCAGGACAGGCCATGGAGAACTGGGAGCCTTGTTATGCTGATGGGCGGGATGTAAATTGCCAACAGCCACTCGGGAGAAGTGTATGGTGTTTCCTGAAACATCTAAAAAACAAAGCAACAGAGCCTAGGGCACTTCCACTTATGGTCCTATAGCTTAGGGAAATTAAAATCAAAAAGACACAGCCACCCCAAAGTTTGGGACGCCTCTGTTTACAAGAACCTCGTTTACCGTACAAGTTCAATATAACAGAAAGTGAAAAATGGATAAAGAACTTGTGGTACTTACGTACAATGCAGTATCACTCAGCAATGAAATCTATGTCATCAGGCCCGTAGCAGCATAATGAGTGGATTCAGGTATGATGATTCTAACTGAAATAAGTCACACAGAAAAGAAAACATCATAAGATATCACTAATACACGGAATGTAAACTGGGCTACACAGGAACTGAATTCCAAAACAGAACAGGGTCTCAAATTTAGAAAACAAACTTATGCTTGCTTAAGGGGAAAGGTGAGTTGGGGTGCTGCATAAAACCAGAGATTGAAATGAGCACAGATAAAGTTCCTTAAGCCAAATACGGAATAGACAAGAGCTACTCCTTGCTCAACGAAATGGACTCAACACCGGATATTAAACGCCTAAGAATGTACCTGACTAGTAAGTATCTTAAAACCTATGGATTGCTATGTCTCCGAAAGAGAATCAAGCATGTGTACAGGGGCATAAACGCAGCAGTGATAGGATTGGAGAGGTTCGGTGAGCAAATGAAGACCCTTTGAAGTCATATTGCAAGGTACCCATTCCACGGGTTTTAACTACCCAGGTTTAAGGTATTCTTCCTTCAGCTAAAACATGCATGTGGAACCCAGAGTATGATCAACCGTGTGAACGGGAGACGTGTTCAAATATGTCTCAGTTTTCCTCCCCTGGTACTCGGGTGCAACATTCCAGACGCTTTACTAACACTCTCCGCACTTGGAGAGTCAACGCCTTTAAACTCCTGTTTGACCCAGTTTGCAATTTCTGCGGAAGATGAACAGGAATAGGGAGAACCAATGAGAGACTAGCTGGAGGTGTCTGGACGGGCAAATTTAACTCTCGTTTCCCACCAGGAAGAGGAATTAACCAAAGGCTCAGGGTGTCGTGCCGGAACCAGATTAGGGCCTGAAGCCATCCTGCGGTGTTGCGGCCAGGTCACAAGAAAGCGAGTTGAAGAAAGGAGCTCAGGGGCACTGTAATTCACAAACCTGCAGAGTTATAAATGACAGCTATCGTCCAAAAATATACTGAAGTAAGGCTGCCAAGAGGACTTGAAAGCGGAGCAGAATTGCAGGAAACCGATTTCAGGTGGTAGACTGGAATTGCATTGAAAGCATAGGAAAACAGGCAGAACGTCCACAATGATGCACTTGGCCAAAAAGGGCGTATGCGTTTTTTCCTGAATATATTCAGGAAAAAACGCATACGCCCTTTTTGGCCAACCAAGCAAGCTTGCAAAGGAAATCTGCACTACAATGAAGTCTCACTTCCCCCCGGTCAAAAGGGCCATCTGAAAAAAGTGTAAAATCCAGAAAGGCAGGACAGGCCATGGAGAACTGGGAGCCTTGTTATGCTGATGGGCGGGATGTAAATTGCCAACAGACACTCGGGAGAAGTGTATGGTGTTTCCTGAAACATCTAAAAAACAAAGCAACAGAGCCTAGGGCACTTCCACTTATGGTCCTATAGCTTAGGGAAATTAAAATCAAAAAGACACAGCCACCCCAAAGTTTGGGACGCCTCTGTTTACAAGAACCTTGTTTACAGTACAAGTTCAACATCGCAGAAAGTGAAAAATGGATAAAGAAGTTGTGGTATTTACTTACAAAGCAATATCACTCAGCAATGAAATCTATGTCATCAGGCCCTTAGCAGCACAATGAGTGGATTCAGGTATGATGATTCTAACTGAAATAAGTCACACAGAAAAAGAAACATCATAAGATATCAGTAATACACGGAATGTAAACTTGGCTACAAAGGAACTGAATTACAGAACAGAACAGGGTCTCAAATTTAGAAAACCAACTTATGCTTGCTTAAGGGGAAAGGTGAGTTGGGGTGCTGCATAAAAGCAGAGATTGAAATGAGCACAGATAAAGTTCCTTAAGCCAAATACGGAATAGACAGGAGCTACTCCTTGCTCAACGAAATGGACTCAACACCGCATATTAAACGCCTAAGAATGTACCTGACTAGTAAGTATCTTAAAACCTATGGATTGCTATGTCTCCGAAAGAGAATCAAGCATGTGTACAGGGGCATAAACGCAGCAGTGATAGGATTGGAGAGGTTCGGTGAGCAAATGAAGACCCTTTGAAGTCATATTGCATGGTACCCATTCCACGGGTTTCAACTACCCAGGTTTAAGGTATTCTTCCTTCAGCTAAAACATGCATGTCGAACCTAGAGTATGATCAACCATGTTATCGGGAGACGTGTTCAAATATGTCTCAGTTTTCGTACCCTGGTACTCGGGTGAAACATTCCAGACGCTTTACTAACACTCACCCGACATGGAGAGTCAGTCCCTTTAACCTCCTGTTTGGCCCAGTTTGTAATTTCTGCGGAAGATGAACAGGAATAGGGAGAACCAATGAGAGACTAGCTGGAGGTGTCTGGACGGGCAAATTTAACTCTCGTTTCCCACCAGGAAGAGGAATTAACCAAAGGCTCAGCGTGCCGTGCCGGAACCAGATTAGGGCCTGAAGCCATCCTGCGCTGTTGCGGCCAGCTCACAAGAAAGCGAGTTGAAGAAAGGAGCTCAGGGGCACTGTAATTCACAAACCTGCAGAGTTATAAATGACAGCTATCGTCCAAAAATATACTGAAGTAAGGCTGCCAAGAGGACTTGAAAGCGGAGCAGAATTGCAGGAAACCGATTTCAGGAGGTAGACTGGAATTGCATTGAAAGCATAGGAAAAGAGGCAGAACGTCAACAATGATGCACTTGGCCAAAAAGGGCGTATGCGTTTTTTCCTGAATATATTCAGGAAAAAACACATACGCCCTTTTTGGCCAACCAAGCAAGCTTGCAAAGGAAATCTGCACTACAATGAAGTCTCACTTCCCCCCGGTCAAAAGGGCCATCTGAAAAAAGTGTAAAATCCAGAAAGGCAGGACAGGCCATGGAGAAATGGGAGCCTTGTTATGCTGATGGGCGGGATGTAAATTGCCAACAGCCACTCGGGAGAAGTGTATGGTGTTTCCTGAAACATCTAAAAAACAAAGCAACAGAGCCTAGGGCACTTCCACTTATGGTCCTATAGCTTAGGGAAATTAAAATCAAAAAGACACAGCCACCCCAAAGTTTGGGACGCCTCTGTTTACAAGAACCTCGTTTACCGTACAAGTTCAATATCACAGAAAGTGAAAAATGGATAAAGAACTTGTGGTACTTACGTACAATGCAGTATCACTCAGGATGAAATCTATGTCATCAGGCCCGTAGCAGCATAATGAGTGGATTCAGGTACGATGATTCTAACTGAAATAATTCACACAGAAAAAGAAACATCATAAGATATCACTAATACACGGAATGTAAACTGGGCTACACAGGAACTGAATTCCAAAACAGAACAGGGTCTCAAATTTAGAAAACCAACTTATGCTTGCTTAAGGGGAAAGGTGAGTTGGGGTGCTGCATAAAACCAGAGATTGAAATGAGCACAGATAAAGTTCCTTAAGCCAAATACGGAATAGACAAGAGCTACTCCATGCTCAACGAAATGGACTCAACACCGCATATTAAACGCCTAAGAATGTACCTGACTAGTAAGTATCTTAAAACCTATGGATTGCTATGTCTCCGAAAGAGAATCAAGCATGTGTACAGGGACATAAACGCAGCAGTGATAGGATTGGAGAGGTTCGGTGAGCAAATGAAGACCCTTTGAAGTCATATTGCATGGTACCCATTCCACGGGTTTCAACTACCCAGGTTTAAGGTATTCTTCCTTCAGCTAAAACATGCATGTGGAACCCAGAGTATGATCAACCGTGTGAACGGGAGACGTGTTCAAATATGTCTCAGTTTTCCTCCCCTGGTACTCGGGTGCAACATTCCAGACGCTTTACTAACACTCTCCCCACTTGGAGAGTCAGCGCCTTTAACCTCCTGTTTGGCCCAGTTTGCAATTTCTGCGGAAGATGAACAGGAATAGGGAGAACCAATGAGAGACTAGCTGGAGGTGTCTGGACGGGCAAATTTAACTCTCGTTTCCCACCAGGAAGAGGAATTAACCAAAGGCTCAGCGTGCCGTGCCGGAACCAGATTAGGGCCTGAAGCCATCCTGCGGTGTTGCGGCCAGGTCACAAGAAAGCGAGTTGAAGAAAGGAGCTCAGGGGCACTGTAATTCACAAACCTGCAGAGTTATAAATGACAGCTCTCGTCCAAAAATATACTGAAGTAAGGCTGCCAAGAGGACTTGAAAGCGGGGCAGAATTGCAGGAAACCGATTTCAGGAGGTAGACTGGAATTGCATTGAAAGCATAGGAAAAGAGGCAGAACGTCCACAATGATGCACTTGGCCAAAAAGGGCGTATGCGTTTTTTCCTGAATATATTCAGGAAAAACGCATACGCCCTTTTTGGCCAACCAAGCAAGCTTGCAAAGGAAATCTGCACTACAATGAAGTCTCACTTCCCCCCGGTCAAAAGGGCCATCTGAAAAAAGTGTAAAATCCAGAAAGGCAGGACAGGCCATGGAGAACTGGGAGCCTTGTTATGCTGATGGGCGGGATGTAAATTGCCAACAGACACTCGGGAGAAGTGTATGGTGTTTCCTGAAACATCTAAAAAACAAAGCAACAGAGCCTAGGGCACTTCCACTTATGGTCCTATAGCTTAGGGAAATTAAAATCAAAAAGACACAGCCACCCCAAAGTTTGGGACGCCTCTGTTTACAAGAACCTCGTTTACCGTACAAGTTCAATATCACAGAAATTGAAAAATGGATAAAGAATTTGTGGTACTTACGTACAATCCAGTATCACTCAGCAATGAAATCTATGTCATCAGGCCCGTAGCAGCATAATGAGTGGATTCAGGTACGATGATTCTAACTGAAATAAGTCACACAGAAAAGGAAACATCATAAGATATCACTAATACACGGAATGTAAACTGGGCTACACAGGAACTGAATTCCAAAACAGAACAGGTTCTCAAATTTAGAAAACCAACTTATGCTTGCTTAAGGGGAAAGGTGAGTTGGGGTGCTGCATAAAAGCAGAGATTGTAATGAGCACAGATAAAGTTCCTTAAGCCAAATACGGAATAGACAGGAGCTACTCCTTGCTCAACGAAATGGACTCAACACCGCATATTAAACGCCTAAGAATGTACCTGACTAGTAAGTATCTTAAAACCTATGGATTGCTATGTCTCCGAAAGAGAATCAAGCATGTGTACAGGGGCATAAACGCAGCAGTGATAGGATTGGAGAGGTTCGGTGAGCAAATGAAGACCCTTTGAAGTCATATTGCATGGTACCCATTCCACGGGTCTCAACTACCCAGGTTTAAGGTATTCTTCCTTCAGCTATAACATGCATGTGGAACCCAGAGTATGATCAACCGTGTGAATGGGAGACGTGTTCAAATATGTCTCAGTTTTCCTCCCCTGGTACTCGGGTGCAACATTCCAGACGCTTTACTAACACTCTCCCCACTTGGAGAGTCAGCGCCTTTAACCTCCTGTTTGGCCCAGTTTGCAATTTCTGCGGAAGATGAACAGGAATAGGGAGAACCAATGAGAGACTAGCTGGAGGTGTCTGGACGGGCAAATTTAACTCTCGTTTCCAACCAGGAAGAGGAATTAACCAAAGGCTCAGCGTGCCCTGCCGGAACCAGATTAGGGCCTGAAGCCATCCTGCGCTGTTGCGGCCAGCTCACAAGAAAGCGAGTTGAAGAAAGGAGCTCAGGGGCACTGTAATTCACAAACCTGCAGAGTTATAAATGACAGCTATCGTCCAAAAATATACTGAAGTAAGGCTGCCAAGAGGACTTGAAAGCGGGGCAGAATTGCAGGAAACCGATTTCAGGAGGTAGACTGGAATTGCATTGAAAGCATAGGAAAAGAGGCAGAACGTCCACAATGATGCACTTGGCCAAAAAGGGCGTATGCGTTTTTTCCTGAATATATTCAGGAAAAAACGCATACGCCCTTTTTGGCCAACCAAGCAAGCTTGCAAAGGAAATCTGCACTACAATGAAGTCTCACTTCCCCCCGGTCAAAAGGGCCATCTGAAAAAAGTGTAAAATCCAGAAAGGCAGGACAGGCCATGGAGAACTGGGAGCCTTGTTATGCTGATGGGCGGGATGTAAATTGCCAACAGACACTTGGGAGAAGTGTATGGTGTTTCCTGAAACATCTAAAAAACAAAGCAACAGAGCCTAGGGCACTTCCACTTATGGTCCTATAGCTTAGGGACATTAAAATCAAAAAGACACAGCCACCCCAAAGTTGGGGACGCCTCTGTTTACAAGAACCTTGTTTACAGTACAAGTTGAACATCGCAGAAAGTGAAAAATGGATAAAGAAGTTGTGGTATTTACTTACAAAGCAATATCACTCAGCAATGAAATCTATGTCATCAGGCCCTTAGCAGCACAATGAGTGGATTCAGGTATGATGATTCTAACTGAAATAAGTCATACAGAAAAAGAAACATCATAAGGTATCACTAATACACGGAATGTAAACTTGACTACACAGGAACTGAATTCCAAAACAGAACAGGGTCTCAAATTTAGAAAACCAACTTATGCTTGCTTAAGGGGAAAGGTGAGTTGGGGTGCTGCATAAAACCAGGGATTGAAATGAGCACAGATAACGTTCTATAAGGCAAATATGGAATAGAAAAGAGCTACTCCTTGCTCAACGAAATGGACTCAACACCCCATATTCAACGCCTAGGAATATACCTGCCTAGTAAGAATCATAAAAGCAATGGATTTATATATCTCTGTAAGAGAATCAAGAGTGTGTACAGCGGCATTAAAGCAGTGAAAATCAGCTAAATCCCATATTAAAAATAAATTTCTTAAACAAAACACAATGACAGTGAAATAGAGAGCAATACTTAAGTAATCCATTCAAGGCTTCTGATGCAACCTGCATTTACCATATCTACACCCAGAGCTGGGTGACACATAAGGCTGGACACTTGGGGCTCATAAGATTGGTGAGGTTCGGTGAGCAAATGCAGACCCTTTGAAGTCATATTGCATGGTATCCATTCCATGGGTCTCAACTCTCCAGGTTTAAGGGATTCTTCCTTCAGCTAAAACATGCATGTGGAACCCAGAGTATGATCCACCGTGTGATCGAGAAACGTGTTCAAATGTGTCTCACTTTTCGTTCCCTGGTACTCGGGTGCAACATTCCAGACACTTTACTAACACTCTCCCGACTTGGAGAGTCAGTCCCTTTAACCTCCTGTTTGGCCCAGTTTGCAATTTCTGCGGAAGATGAACAGGAATAGGGAGAACCAATGAGAGACTAGCTGGAGGTGTCTGGACGGGCAAATTTAACTCTCATTTCCCACAGGGAAGAGGAATAAACCAAAGGCTCAGCATGCCGTGCCGGAACCAGATTAGGGCCTGAAGCAATCCTGCGGTGTTGTGGCCAGCTCAAAAGAAAGCGAGTTGAAGAAAGGAGCTCAGGGGCACTGTAATTCACAAACCTGCAGATTTATAAATGACAGCTATTGTCCGAAAATATACTGAAGTAGGGCTGCCAAGAGGACTTGAATGCGGGGCAGAATTGCAGGAAACCGATTTCAGGAGGAATCGGAATTGGATTGCATTTAAAACACAGGAAAAGAGGAAGAACGTCGACAATGATGCACTTGGCCAAAAAGGGCGTATGCGTTTTTTCCTGAATATATTCAGGAAAAAACGCATACGCCCATTTTGGCCAACCAAGCAAGCTTGCAAAGGAAATCTGCACTACAATGAAGTCTCACTTCCCCCCCCCCCCCGGTCAAAAGGGCCATCTGAAAAAAGTGTAAAATCCAGAAAGGCAGAACAGGCCATGGAGAACTGGGAGCCTTGTTATGCTGATGGGCGGGATGTAAATTCCCAACAGCCCCTCTGTAGAAGTGTATGGTGTTTCCTGAAACATCTAAAAAACAAAGCAACAGAGCCTAGGGCACTTCCACTTATGGTCCTATAGCTTAGGGACATTAAAATCAAAAAGACACAGCCACCCCAAAATTTGGGACGGCTCTTTTTACAGGAATCTCTTCTGCGGCACAAGTTAAATATCCCAGAGAGCAAATAATGGATAAAGAAGTTGCGGTACTTATGTACAACAGAATACCACTCAGCAATGAAATCTATGTCACCAGGCCCGTACCAGCATAATGAGTGGATTGAGGCACGATGATTCTAAGTGAAATAAGTCACACAGAAAAAGAAACATCATAAGGTATCACTAATACACGGAATGTGAACTTGGCTACACATGAACTGAATTCCAAAACAGAACAGGGTCTCAAATTTAGAAAACCAACTTATGCTTGCTTAAGGGGGAAGGTGAGTTGGGGTGCTGCATAAAAGCAGAGTTTGAAATTTGCACAGATACCGTTCCATAAGCCAAATATGTAATAGACAAGACCTACCCCTTGCTCAACGAAATGGATTCAACAATGAGGTATCACCTCACACCTGGTAGAATAGGCATCATAGAAAATCTACAAACAAAAAATGCTGGAAAGGGTGTGGAGAAAAGGAACCCTCTTCCACTATTGTTGGGAATATAAATTGATACAGTCATTATGGAGAACAATATGGAATTTCTTAAGAAACTAACAATAGAATTACCATATGATACAGCAATCCCAGTACTGGACATATACCCAGACAAAACCATAAATCAAAAAGAGTCATTCACCGCAATGCTCATTGCATCACTATTTACAATATCGAGGTAATGGAAGCAACCTAAATGCCCACAGACAGACGAATGCATAAAGCTCTGGTACATATATAAAATGGAATATTACTAAGCCATGAAAAGGAATGAAATTGGGTCATTTGTAGAGACGTCGATGGATCTAGAGACTGTCATACAGAGTGAAGTAAGTCAGAAAGAGAAAAACAAATCTTGTATATTCATGCATATATGTGGAACCTAGAAAAACTGTACAGATTAACCATTTTGCAAGGCATAAATAGAGCAACAGATGTAGACAACAAACGTATGGACAACAAGGGGGGAAAGCTGTTGGGGGGGTGGTGGTGGGAGGAGTTGAGAGACTGGGATTGGCATGTATACATTTATATGTATAAAATAGATAACCAATAAGAACCTGCTGTATAAAAATATAAAATAAAATTCAAAATTAAAAAGAAATAAAATTTAAAAAATAAAACAGAAAAAACAATTATTCCCTGCACATACATGTATTTATATGAATAAATTATTTCCATGCTTATATCTGTAAATACAAAAAAGAGGAATAAAATCTACCTTGAACCAAAAACGAAAAAGAGAAAAAAACACAGAACCCACCAGTTACACAGAGGAAAACCGTATCAGGGCACTTGCTCCAGTTGTAAACAATTCTGAAGTTGGTCAGTGGTGGGGAATCGTCTCCCATTCAGCCAGCAGCCCCCACGCAACAAGCGTCCTCATTGCAAAGCTGGGGCACCGTGCCGAGGCATCTGTGAGTAAACGTGAGCTGAGCCCCAGGCCAGTTGCTGCTGAACTATTCCCACCCGTCCCAGGTAAAACACCTGAATATATACAAGGACTTGAAAGCCTAGAGGAAGGGCCATAGAGCCACACGAGTGACAGCATGCCGGCCGACTTGGTGCCTGCAGGCCAGCCAGGATGGTCCTGGCCCTGGGTGCTCTTCTGGAAGATTTCCATTTCCCTGCCTGAGATACCCGTCCTGTCCCTGCCCCCACTGCTTTTTTCCTTCCTCACCTCTGCCCAGGGAGAAATTCCAGCAGCAGGTATGGGTGACACATCCTCTTCTTTAGCAGGTGGCAGCCTGGCAACTGCTGCAGAAAGTCCAGCAGAGCCCCACTCACACTGGGCCACCCACAAAGCCGTGGCCTCTCACTCCCTCCCACCAGCCCAGCCCCGAGACTGCTGACAGGGCAGAGAAAATGGCGTCAGGCACGGCTGCAGGGGCTCTTGCTGCCTGGAGTGGTATTTATATTGATCTCAACCCAGGCACACCTGGGGAGGGCTGGCCGGCACGGTAAGGCTGCCCAGGTCAGCCAATCATCACCCCTCAGGGGCTCACAGTTGCAGAAAATGGAACTTGCTGAACCGGCCAGGTCCAAGGAACAGGTGTGGGCTCCTGAGAGTCAGGATAGACAAGGGGCTGCAGCTTTGGCTTGTTTTCTAATCATTTTATCTGGCCCATGAGTGGGAGACAACTTCAAGAAAACCCTCTCCTAATGAGAGGAACCCAGGAGTCAGGGAGAGGAGGGGTGGGTGGTGGTTGGAGACAGAGGCCTGGTGCCCCGGGTGCAGTGGAAGTCTCTGGAAGACCAGGTGGAGGGAGGCCTCACGGAGTGATGCCCAGGGTCACAGACCTGTCGCAGCTGCTGTTTGTTAGTTCAAGTCCTGCTCTGAGGTGCTCTGTGTCAGCTCTGAGCGACAGGTGAGCTGGGGGTGCTCTGCAATGAGGGCTATGTGCACGGTTCCTGTGTGCCCAGCCCTGCCACGGTACCTGCAAGGGTAGCTCTGTATCCTGGGAGGGGCCTGATCACAAGAGCCCCGTGGGCTGGGGTGGGGGTGGGGTACCTGCCCAGGTGAGCTCCATATTCTGCGATTGGTCTGACCACGAGAGCCCCATGGGCTGCTGGGGACCTGGTAAAGGATGTCAGGACAGTCAGTGAAGCCACCGAGGATATACCTCCAGTTGCTCCTAATTCCTACACCCTGCTGGTCATTCTACCAACCACCAGGACATGGTATTCTGTATTAGTCTTCAATGATGCCTTCTTTTGTATTCCATTAGTCCCAGAGTCACAAGAAATTTTGGCTTGTGAGTGGCAGGACTCAACATACAACTAAAACAATACTTCCGGGCCGTCTGGCCCCAAGGGTGCAAAAATTCCCACACCGTCTTTGGGGAAAGCTTAGCTAAAGACCTAAAAGTTCTACCTCTGGAAAAGGAAACCCTCCTTCAATATGCAGACGACATTCTGATCGCCAGCCCTACTAAGGAGGCCTCTGAACTACCAAGCCAATAAAGGATAGAAGTTGTCCAAGAAAAAGCTCAAATATCACAGACTGCGGTGACCTGCCTGGGCTTCATTCTCACACAAGGTCAGAGAAGCCCATCCCAGGAAAGGGAAGAAACCATTTTCAGCCTTACCCCTTTCTAAAACTAGAAGACAGCTTAGGGGTTCCTGCGGAGGCCAGGGTTTGCTGCTTCTGGATCCCTAACTACAGTCTACTAGCTGGGCCTCTATATGAAACACTGAAAGGAAAAGATGATGATCCTTTTGAATAGAATCCAGAAGTGGCCTTTCAAGAATGGAAAGAGCAGTCAATTCAGACCCTTGCCCTGGAACTCCCTAATTTAGCTAAACCCTTTGGCCTTTACATTCCCGGTGAAAGGTGAATCGCCATTGGAGAATTAGTGCAAAAACTGGGACCACTTGAAATGGAACAATGCAAGAATGCCATCCAGGTAGGATAAACTACGGTCACGAAGGGGCTTGGCCCACTGCCACATCTGGCCAAGATACTGGCGGTATCTAAAAACCTGGAAATCAGCAGCCCAAAAGGCCACCTCCCTCCTAAGGGAAAAGGACCCCACGTGGTGATCCTAACCACCAACCATGCCCTGAAGTTGCAGGGTTCGCTCCGTGGGCACACCGACCTCGAGTGAGGAGACCCTCCAACTCCAACATCCAGAGAGATAACCGGGGGCAACAGGGCACCATGACGACTCGTGTGAACATCACTTGACCTGGAGTTTCTCTCATAAAACAACAAGAGTGTGTCCCAAAAGAGTAGACTACTGCTTGCAGGACTTACTGCACCCAGAGGGGAGCTAATAATCTTGGCGGGGGAACCGTATACCACACTGTCACCATAGAAAAGCCTACAGACACCGTGATGATGGTGGCCAATAAGACCGGCTGGACTCCTGTTTACTTCCAAAGGCTGTTGACTCAGTAGCCATCATGGTCCTTATCACCACTGACCCTGGACTGTCTGGGAGTTGAGCGGGCAGGGCTCTGACACCTGGTGCTGTTTGTACGTTAATTCAGGGGCCTAATTGAAGAAAGCGCAGACTACTGGTCAGAGCATCTAGGCTGGCAGAAACGGTCAGCCTAAGGTGGCCGAACAAATGTGGGGCGGGGTGAAACCGGCCCCCACAGCGTCTCTGCACATCTCTTTCCTGGACCCTTAAAGGTCATTAGAATCTATAACACTTCCAATGCTGGTGCTCAGGTGGACGAGCAGGGAGGCAGGGGTCCTGGGGACAATCAACGTCACCGGGAGGCTGCTGGGGAGAAGCTCTGACCCTCGCCCCAGGGTATGAGGGCTCCCAACTCAGCACTCAGCAGTTACAGAAGAAGGGTCTGCACCCTCAGCACTCCAAGAATGAGGAACGGGACAAAAGGCAGAGGAGGGGTTTGTCCCCAGCAAAGCCCATTAAAAATCCCTGGGAGATAAAAATAGAATCTGGGCAATAAAGTCAAGTCTAACCTTTTCTATCCTTTGTGCTTTGTCTAATTTCATGTGCTCCTAGGGTCCCGCATGCAGAGGTTCCACACCCGGCACTTCAGACCAGATTTCCTAGTGCAGAATGGCTGGGTCGACACCTCAGCTCCTGGGGCCCAGTGCAGACTCCACGATATAGAGCCTGAGCTACAGCCAACCCGGCCCTCGAGAGCTCCGCCGCCTCCCTCCCTCCCACTGACTCTGACAGGATCTCTACACAGCAGCCCAGCCCACAGCCCACGGGGTAGTGCATGCTCTCACCTCTCCATTCTCTGATCAAAATATAAAGTTTCCTTTGCTTGTGAACCAAACTCAGTCTCGATCTGTTGGCCCCAATGACACTGGGCAGGGGGACACTTGTTGGGGTCCACTCTGGAGGATCAGTAACAGAAATTGAGACTATTGTAACCTCAATGAACAGATGTGTGAGCCAAACTGTAGTTAACATAGAACAGTGTATAAGGCTCGGGTAAAATAAGATGTTTCTAACACTTCCATTTGATATTTCCATCACTTTTTATAAGCAAGTTCAGTGAAAAGGTTTGTCTTATTCGTCAGGTCAATATTAGAGAAACGAAGTGATTTCTTTCCAAGGATGTACATCTAATAATCTTGGTTAAACCTTCAATCTTGTTTTAAATGCTTTTCCATTGAAAATGATACCTCTCTTTCAGCTCCCCCATTTCTGAGAAGTATAAAATCTTATAATTTATTATTACCAAAGGGGAAAGGTGGGAGGAGGGATAAATTAACAGTTTGGAATTAACACATACACACTGCTATGTATAAAATAGATCATCAACAAGGAACTACTGTATAGCACAGGGAACTACACTCAACATTTTGCAATAACCTATAAGGGGAAATAATCTGAAAAAGAATAGATATTTTTATTGACATCATCTATCAATGATAGTTAAAGTGTAGCCTAAGGGAAGCTGGTGGTGAGTGCTTCTGACCCTGAAGACTTCAATCATCTAAAGTTTGGACTCTGCCTACTTCCCAAGGCCCTTAATGAACATATGTGTAGCCGTAGCTTAAAAACTTCCCCAGTTTGGTTTTCGGGGAGACACTGATTTTGAAAAAGCCCTGGTGTTCTCCTTACATGAATGGGACTCTTCCTACTGCTAAAACATGTCTGTCACACCCAGAGGATGGTATACCGTCTGATCGGGAAGAGTTTGGAAAAGGCATCTCATCTCCTCATCTCCTGGTGCTCGGGTTCACCCCTCCAGCGTCTTTACTAACAGTCTCCCCACTTGGAGATGTCAGCACTGTCAACATCCTGTTGCGTACAGTTTGGAATTTGTCCAGAGGATGAAGTGGAAGGATGAGGAACAATGAGAGACAAGTCCTAGGTGTTCAGACAGGCACATGTCACTCTAATTTCCAATCAGGAAGACGAATTGACCAAAGGCTAGGGTTGCCCATGGAAACAGTATAGGGCTTGAGGAAATCCCGCTGCTTTGTGGCCAGTTCCCATAAACACAAGTTGAACAATGGAACTCAGGGGCAGTAAAATTCACAAAACTGCAGAGTTGAAAATATCCATCACTGAAAAATGTCTTGAGGAAAGTCAGAGAAAAGGACTTGTAAGCAAGGGAGAATGGCAGGAAAGGGATTTGAGGAGGTAGAAAGGACTCGCCATTAAGCACAAGAAAAGGAGCTGAACATTGCCAACATTGCAGTTGGCCAAAAAGGGTGTATGCGTTTTTTTTCTGTATATATTCAAGAAAAGGGCATACACTTTTTTAGCCAACCAAACAGGTGGGCACTGGAAGTCAATACTACAAAAGATATCACTTCGCATCAGTCAGAAGAGCCATCCTCATAAAGCGTAAACAACAGAAATGCAGGACAGGGCAACGAGAAGAGGGAGCCCTGTGAGACTTATAGTGGAAATGTATATTGCCAACGGCCATTCTGGAGAAGTGTATTGTGTTTACTAAAGCATCTAAAAAATGAGCTACAGAGCATAGGGCACTTGCACTCATGGGCGTATATCTTGGGAAAAACAAAAATCGAGAGGACACAGGCACCCCAATGTTTACCCCCTCTCTGTTTAAAAGATCCTCGACTAGGATATAACTTAAATGTCTCTGGAGGGAAAAAATGGATAGAGATGTGGTACTTAGGTAGAGTGGAATATTATTCAGCCTGGAAATCAATGAAATATGGCCAGTTGTAACAACTCCGGAGGAGTTACGTATGATCATTCTAAGTGACAGAATTCAAAAAGAAAAAGACACATATCATAAGATATCACTTAAAGGTGGAATCCAAAATGGCTACACATGAAATAAATTACAAAACAAAAACATAGTCAAATATGTAGAAAACACGCATAAGGCTGCTAAACGGGAAAGGTGGGGAGGGGTGAGGCATCATCCAGGAGGTTGAAATTAGCAAAGATACCATTCCAAATACCAAACTGATAATCAACAAGGCCTACACGGTAGCTAAAAGAACTGCACTCAGCACACTCAAGTCACCGGAAAAGAATATATACGACTGGTAAGAATCTGAAAAAGAATTTATTGATGACTCTCTGTACGTGAATCAAGTGGATGTACAGCAGCAAGAAACAGAGCTTTGAAAATCAGCTGTAACCAATATAGTAATAAATTGAAAAAAATAAACGACAGAGAGACAGAGAAAACCTCTTACAACTTTTCCTCAGGGACGGTGATGCAACATGGATTGAACACATCTAGACCCACAGCAGGATGAGACATAAGGCTGGAAACTGTTTGCGCTAAGAGAAATGTGAGGTTGGGTGAGGAAATGCACACCCTTTAAAGTAATACTACCTGGTACCCATTCAATGGGTCCCAAATCTGCAGGTTCAAGGGATCTTCCTACAGCTAAAACATGCATGGAAAACCCAGAGGACTGTACACCATGTGATCGGGAGATGTGTCTAAAATGCACCTCATTTATCCTCTCCTGGTGCTCCTGTTCACCATTCCAGCCATGTTACTTAGAATCTCCCCACTTGGAGAATCAGCACATTTAAACTTCTGTTTCACACATTTTGCAAATTGTGAGGAGGATGAACGGGAAGAGGGGGAACCAATGAGAGAATAGTTGTAGGGGTTTGGACGGGCACATATCACTCTAATTTCCCATTAAGAATAAGAATTAAAGAAAGGCTCAGCCTGCCTCGCCGGAGCCAAAATAGGGCCTGAAGCAATCCTGCGGGTTTGAGGACAGCTCACAAAAGAGCAACTTAAAAAATGGAGCTCAGGGTCACTGCAATTCACAAACCTGCAGAGTTATAAATGAAAACTAATGTCCAAAAATATGTTGAGGTAAGGCAAAGAAGAGGATCTGAATGCAAGACAGAATTGCAAGAAACAGATTTCAAGAGATAGATTGGACTCGTCTTTAACGCACATGAAAAGCGGCAGAATTTCGACAATGATGCAGTTGGCCCAAAAGGGCGTATGCGTTTTTTCCTGATTATATCCAGGAAAAAACGCATACGCACTTTATGGGCAACGAAGCAAGCAAGCAATGCAAATGTGCACAACAAAGAAGTCTCACTTCCCACCGGTCAAAAGGGCCATCCTAAAAAATTGTAAAAACCAGAAATGCAGGACAGGCCATGGAGAACAGGGAGCCTTTATACGCTGATGGGCAGTGTGTGAACTGCCGAGAGCCACTCTGGAGAAGTGTATGGTGGTTCCTAAATCATCTAAAAAACAGAGCTACAGAGCATAGGACACTTGCAATCATGGGAGTATATCTAGGGAAGTCTAAAAATCAACAAGACACAAGCACACCACAGTTTAGGGCTACTCTGTTTACAAGAACCTCAACTTCAGTACACCTTAAATATCCCAGGAAAGAGAACAATGGATAAAGAAGATGTGGTACTTATGTACAATGGAATATCTCTTCACCATGAAATCAATGTAATAAGGCTAGTAGAAGGATAAAGAGTGGATTTAGGTCCGATAATACTACTTGAAATAAGTCAAACAGAAAAAGAAACATATCATAAGATATCACTTATAGAGGGAGGGTAAATATGGCTGCACAAGAAATGAATTACAGAACAGAACAGTGTCTCACATTTAGAAAACACACTTATGTCAGCTTAAGGGGAAAGGAGAGGTGGGGTGATGCATAAAACCAGAGTTTGAAATTAGCACAGATACCGTTCAATAAACCAAATAGGTATTAGACAAGATCTACACCTTGCTCAATGAACTGGCCTCAACACACCCTATACACCGCAGAGAAATATATCTGAGTAATAAGAATCTTAAAACCCATGTATTGATATATCTCCATAAGGGAATCAAGTGTGTGCAGAGCGGCACAAACACAGCAGTGAAAATGAGCTAAACCCCATTATAGAAATAAATTTTAAAAACAAAACGCTGAAACAATGAAAGAGAGAAAAATTCTTACAAAATTCGCTCAGGGGCTGTGATGCAACCTGGATTGACCACATATAAAACCACAGCTGGATAAGACATAAGGCTGGACACTTGGGGCTGAGAGGATTGGTGAGCTTTGGTGAGCAACTGCCGAAAGTTTAATGCAATACTTCATGCTACTCAGTCCAAGGGTCCCAGAACTCCAGGTTGAAGGGAATCTTCCTACAGCTAAACCATGCTTGGGAAACCCAGCGACTGGTATACCATATGATCGGGAAAGGTTTCTAAAACGCACCTCATTTTTCCTCTCCTGGGGCTCCGGATCGACATTCCAGCCGCTTTACTAACAACATCCCCACATGGAGTCAATGCCTTTAAGTTCTGGTATCGCACAGTCTGCAGTTAGTGCGGAGGATGAATGTGAATGGGGGAACCAGTGAGAAACAAGCTGTAGTGGTTTCAATGGGCACATGTCACACTAATGTCACATCAGTAAGAAGAATTAACCAAAGGCACAGCAAGGTGCCCCAGAAGAAAAATAGGGCTTCAAGGAATCCTGTGGTTATGGGGCAAGACCACAAAAATAAGAGCTGAAAAGTGGGGCTAAGGGCCACTGCAATTCAAAAACGTGCAGAGTTATAAAGGCCAACTATTTTCAAAAAATATATTGAGGTAAGGCTATGAAGAGACATTGAAAGCAAGGCAGAATTGCAGGAAACCGATTTCAGGAGGTAGACTGGAATTGCACTGAAAACATATGAAGAGAGCCAGAACCTCGACAATGATGCACTTGGCCAAAAAGGGCGTATGTGTTTTTTCCTGAATATATTCAGGAAAAAACGCATACACACTTTTTGGTCAACCAAGCAAGCTTGCAAAGGAAATCTGCAGTACAATGAAGTCTCACTTACACCTGGTCAAAAGGGCAATCTGAAAAAAGTGTAAAATCCATAAAGGCACGACACGGCATGGAGAACTGGGAGCCTTCTGATGCTGATGGGCGGGATGTAAATTGCCAACAGCCACTCTGGAGAAGTGTATGGTGTTTCCCGAAACATCTAAAAAACAAAGCAACAGAGCCTAGGGCACTTCCACTTATGGTCCTATAGCTTAGGGAAATTAAAATCAAAAAGACACAGCCACCCCAAAGTTTGGGACGCCTCTGTTTACAAGAACCTCGTTTACAGTACAAGTTCAATATTGCAGAAAGTGAAAAATGGGTAAAGAAGTTGTGGTATTTACGTACAATGCAGTATCACTCAGCAATGAAATCTATGTCATCAGGCCCGTAGCAGCACAATGAGTGTATTCAGGTATGGTGATTCTAACTGAAATAAGTCACACAGAAAAAGAAACATTAAAAAATATCACTAATACACTGAATGTAAACTTGGCTACAGAGGAACTGAATTCCAAAACAGAACAGGGTCTCAAATTTAGAAAAGCAACTTATGCTTGCTTAAGGAGAAAGTTGAGTTGGGGTGCTGCATAAAACCAGAGATTGAAATGAGCACAGATAAAGTTCGTTAAGCCAAATATGGAATAGACAAGAGCTACTCCTTGCTCAATGAAATGGACTCAACACCGCATATTAAACGCCTAAGAATGTACCTGACTAGTAAGTATCTAAAAACCTATGGATTGCTATGTCTCAAAAAGAGAATCAAGCGTGTGTACAGGGGCATAAACGCAGCAGTGATAGGATTGGAGAGGTTCGGTGAGCAAATGAAGACCCTTTGAAGTCATATTGCATGGTACCCATTCCACGGGTCTCAACTCTCCAAGTTTAAGGTATTCTGACTTCAGCTAAAACATGCATGTGGAACCCAGAGTATGATCAACCGTGTGATCGGGAGACGTTTTCAGATATGTCTCAGTTTTCGTCCCCTGGTACTTGGGTGCAACATTCCAGACGCTTTACTAACAATCTCCCCACTTGGAGAGTCAGTGCCTTTAACCTCCTGTTTGGCCCAGTTTGCAATTTCTGCGGAAGATGAACAGGAATAGGGAGAACCAATGAGAGACTAGCTGGAGGTGTCTGGACGGGCAAATTTAACTCTCATTTCCCACCAGGAAGAGGAAATAACCAAAGGTTCAGCGTGCCGTGCCAGAACCAGATTAGGGCCTGAAGCAATCTTGCGGTGTTGCGGCCAGCTCACAAGAAAGCGAGTTGAAGAAAAGAGCTCAGGGGCACTGTAATTCACAAACCTGCAGAGTTATAAATGACAGCTATTGTCCAAAAATATACTGAAGTAAGGCTGCCAAGAGGACTTGAAAGCGGGGCAGAATTGCAGGAAACCGATTTCAGGAGGTAGACTGGAATTGCATTGAAAGCATAGGAAAAGAGGCAGAACGTCCACAATGATGCACTTGGCCACAAAGGGCGTATGCATTTTTCCTGAATATATTCAGGAAAAAACGCATACGCCATTTTTGGCCAACCAAGCAAGCTTGCAAAGGAAATCTGCACTACAATGAAGTCTCACTTTCCCCCGGTCAAAAGGGCCATCTGAAAAAAGTGTAAAATCCAGCAAGGCAGGACAGGCCATGGAGAACTGGGAGCCTTGTTATGCTGATGGGCGGGATGTACATTGCCAACAGACACTCGGGAGAAGTGTATGGTGTTTCCTGAAACATCTAAAAAACAAAGCAACAGAGCCTAGGGCACTTCCACTTATGGTCCTATAGCTTAGGGAAATTAAATTCAAAAAGACACAGCCATCCCAAAGTTTGGGACGGCTCTGTTTAAAACAACCTCGTTTACGGTACAAATTCAATATCACAGAAAGTGAGAAATGGATAAAGAAGTTGTGGTACTCATGTACAATGCAGAATCACTCAGCAATGAAATCTATGTCATCAGGCCCATAGCAGCATAATATGTGGATTCAGGTACGATGATTCGAACTGAAACAAGTCACACAGAAAAAGAAACATCATAAGATATCAGTAATACACGGAATGTAAACTTGGCTACACAGGAACTGAATTACAGAACAGAACAGGGTCTCAAATTTAGAAAACAAACTTATGCTTGCTTAAGGGGAAAGGTGAGTTGGGGTGCTGCATAAAACCAGAGATTGAAATGAGCACAGATAAAGTTCCTTAAGCCAAATATGGAATAGACAAGAGCTACTCCTTGCTCAACGAAATGGACTCAACACCCCATATTAAACGCCTAAGAATGTACCTGACTAGTAAGTATCTTAAAACCTATGGATTGCTATGTCTCCAAAAGAGAATCAAGCGTGTGTACAGGGGCATAAACGCAGCAGTGATAGGATTGGAGAGGTTCGGTGAGCAAATGAAGACCCTTTGAAGTCATATTGCATGGTACCCATTCCACGGGTCTCAACTCTCCAGGTTTAAGGTATTCTTCCTTCAGCTAAAACATGCATGTGGAACCCAGAGTATGATCAACCGTGTGATCGGGACACGTGTTCAAATATGTCTCAGTTTTCCTCCCCTGGTACTCGGGTGCAACATTCCAGACGCTTTACTAACACTCTCCCCACTTGGAGAGTCAGCGCCTTTAACCTCCTGTTTGGCCCAGTTTGCAATTTCTGCGGAAGATGAACAGGAATAGGGAGAACCAATGAGAGACTAGCTGGAGGTGTCTGGACGGGCAAATTTAACTCTCATTTCCCACCAGGAAGAGGAAATAACCAAAGGCTCAGCGTGCCGTGCCGGAACCAGATTAAGGCCTGAAGCCATCCTGTGGTGTTGCGGCCAGCTCACAAGAAAGCGAGTTGAAGAAAGGAGCTCAGGGGCACTGTAATTCACAAAACTGTAGAGTTATAAATGACAGCTATCGTCCAAAAATATACTGAAGTAAGGCTGCCAAGAGGACTTGAAAGCGGGGCAGAATTGCAGGAAACCGATTTCAGGAGGTAGACTGGAACTGCATTTCAAGCATAGGAAAAGAGACAGAACGTCCACAATGATGCACTTGGCCAAAAAGGGCGCATGCGTTTTTTCCTGAATATATTCAGGAAAAAACGCATACGCCCTTTTTGGCCAACCAAGCAAGCTTGCAAAGGAAATCTGCACTACAATGAAGTCTCACTTCCCCCCGGTCAAAAGGGCCATCTGAAAAAAGTGTAAAATCCAGAAAGGCAGGACAGGCCATGGAGAACTGGGAGCCTTGTTATGCTGATGGGCGGGATGTAAATTGCCAACAGACACTGGGGAGAAGTGTATGGTGTTTCCTGAAACATCTAAAAAACAAAGCAACAGAGCCTAGGGCACTTCCACTTATGGTCCTATAGCTTAGGAAAATTTAAATAAAAAAGACACAGCCACCCCAAAGTTTGGGACGCCTCTGTTTACAAGAACCTCGTTTACATTACAAGTTCAACATCACAGAAAGTGAAAAATGGATAAAGAAGTTGTGGTATTTACTTACAAAGCAATATCACTCAGCAATGAAATCTATGTCATCAGGCCCTTAGCAGCACAATGAGTGGATTCAGGTATGATGATTCTAACTGAAATAAGTCACACAGAAAAGGAAACATCATAAGATATCAGTAATACACGGAATGTAAACTTGGCTACACAGGAACTGAATTCCAAAACAGAACAGGGTCTCAAATTTAGAAAACCAACTTATGCTTGCTTAAGGGGAAAGGTGAGTTGGGGTGCTACATAAAATCAGAGATTGAAATGAGCACAGATAAAGTTCCTTAAGCCAAATATGGAATAGACAAGAGCTACTCCTTGCTCAACGAAATGGACTCAACACCCCATATTAAACGCCTAAGAATGTACCTGACTAGTAAGTATCTTAAAACCTATGGATTGCTATGTCTCCAAAAGAGAATCAAGCGTGTGTACAGGGGCATAAACGCAGCAGTGATAGGATTGGAGAGGTTCGGTGAGCAAATGAAGACCCTTTGAAGTCATATTGCATGGTACCCATTCCACGGGTCTCAACTCTCCAGGTTTAAGGTATTCTTCCTTCAGCGAAAACATGCATGTGGAACCCAGAGTATGATCAACCATGTGAATAGCAGACGTGTTCAAATATGTCTCAGTTTTCGTACCCTGGTACTCGGGTGCAACATTCCATACGCTTTACTAACACTCTCCCCACTTGGAGAGTCAGCGCCTTTAACCTCCTGTTTGGCCCAGTTTGCAATTTCTGCGGAAGATGAACAGGAATAGGGAGAACCAATGACAGACTAGCTGGAGGTGTCTCGACGGGCAAATTTAACTCTCATTTCCCACCAGGAAGAGGAAATAACCAAAGGCTCAGCGTGCCGTGCCGGAAACAGATTAGGGCCTGAAGCCATCCTGCGGTGTTGCGGCCAGCTCACCAGAAAGCGAGTTGAAGAAAGGAGCTCAGGGGCACTGTAATTCACAAACCTGCAGAGTTATAAATGACAGCTATCGTCCAAAAATATACTGAAGGAAGGCTGCCAAGAGGACTTGAAAGCGGGGCAGAATTGCAGGAAACCGATTTCAGGAGGTAGACTGGAATTGCATTGAAAGCATAGGAAAAGAAGCAGAACGTCCACAATGATGCACTTGGCCAAAAAGGGCGTATGCGTTTTTTCCTGAATATATTCAGGAAAAAACGCATACGCCCTTTTTGGCCAACCAAGCAAGCTTGCAAAGGAAATCTGCACTACAATGAAGTCTCACTTCCCCCCGGTCAAAAGGGCCATCTGAAAAAAGTGTAAAATCCAGAAAGGCAGGACAGGCCATGGAGAACTGGGAGCCTTGTTATGCTCATGGGCGGGATGTAAACTGCCAAGAGACACTCAGGAGAAGTGTATGGTGTTTCCTGAAACATCTAAAAAACAAAGCAACAGAGCCTAGGGCACTTCCACTTATGGTCCTATAGCTTAGGGAAATTAAAATCAAAAAGACACAGCCACCCCAAAGTTTGGGACGCCTCTGTTTGCAAGAACCTCGTTTACCGTACAAGTTCAGTGTCACAGAAAGTGAAAAATGGATAAAGAACTTGTGGTACTTACGTACAATGCAGTATCACTCAGCAATGAAATCTATGTCATCAGGCCCGTAGCAGCATAATGAGTGGATTCAGGTATGATGATTCTAACTGAAATAAGACACACAGAAAAAGAAACATCATAAGATATCACTAATACACGGAATGTAAACTTGGCTACACAGGAACTGAATTCCAAAACAGAACAGGGTCTCAAATTTAGAAAACCAACTTATGCTTGCTTAAGGGGAAAGGTGAGTTGGGGTGCTGCATAAAACCAGAGATTGAAATGAGCACAGATAAAGTTCCTTAAGCCAAATATGGAATAGACAAGAGCTACTCCTTGCTCAATGAAGTGGACTCAACATCGCATATTAAACACCTAAGAATGTACCTGACTAGTAAGTATCTTAAAACCTATGGACTGCTATGTCTCCGAAAGAGAATCAAGCATGTGTACAGGGGCATAAACGCAGCAGTGATAGGATTGGAGATCTTCGGTGAGCAAATGAAGACCCTTTGAAGTCATATTGCATGGTGCCCATTCCTCGGGGCTCAACTACCCAGGTTTAAGGTATTCTTCCTTCAGCTAAAACATGCATGTGGAACCTAGAGTATGATCAACAATGTGATCGGGAGACGTGTTCAAATATGTCTCAGTTTTTGTACCCTGGTACTCCGGTGCAACATTCCAGATGCTTTACTAACACTCTCCCGACTTGGAGAGTCAGTCCCTTTAACCTCCTGTTTGGCCCAGTTTGCAATTTCTGCGGAAGATGAACAGGAATAGGGAGAACCAATGAGAGACTAGCTGGAGGTGTCTGGACGGGCAAATTTAACTCTCATTTCCCACCAGGAAGAGGAATTAACCAAAGGCTCAGCATGCCGTGCCGGAACCAGATTAGGGCCTGAAGCCATCCTGCGGTGTTGCGGCCAGCTCACAAGAAAGCGAGTTGAAGAAAGGAGCTCAGGGGCACTGTAATTCACAAACCTGCAGAGTTATAAATGACAGCTATCGTCCCAAACTATACTAAAGTAAGGCTGCCAAGAGGACTTGAAAGCGGGGCAGAATTGCAGGAAACCGATTTCAGGAGGTAGACTGGAATTGCATTGAAAGCATAGGAAAAGAGGCAGAACGTCCACAATGATGCACTTGGCCAAAAAGGGCGTATGCGTTTTTTCCTGAATATATTCAGGAAAAAACGCATACGCCCTTTTTGGCCAACCAAGCAAATTTGCAAAGGAAATCTGCACTACAATGAAGTCTCACTTCCCCCCGGTCAAAAGTGCCATCGGAAAAAAGTGTAAAATCCAGAAAGGCAGGACAGGCCATGGAGAACTGGGAGCCTTGTTATGCTGATGGGCGGGATGTAAATTGCCAACAGACACTCGGGAGAAGTGTATGGTGTTTCCTGAAACATCTAAAAAACAAAGCAACAGAGCCTAGGGCACTTCCACTTATGGTCCTATAGGTTAGGAAAATTTAAATAAAAAAGACACAGCCACCCCAAAGTTTGGGACGCCTCTGTTTACAAGAACCTCGTTTACATTACAAGTTCAACATCACAGAAAGTGAAAAATGGATAAAGAAGTTGTGGTATTTACTTACAAAGCAATATCACTCAGCAATGAAATCTATGTCATCAGGCCCTTAGCAGCACAATGAGTGGATTCAGGTATGATGATTCTAACTGAAATAAGTCACACAGAAAAAGAAACATCATAAGATATCAGTAATACACGGAATGTAAACTTGGCTACACAGGAACTGAATTCCAAAACAGAACAGGGTCTCAAATTTAGAAAACCAACTTATGCTTGCTTAAGGGGAAAGGTGAGTTGGGGTGCTACATAAAACCAGAGATTGAAATGAGCACAGATAAAGTTCCTTAAGCCAAATATGGAATAGACAAGAGCTACTCCTTGCTCAACGAAATGGACTCAACACCCCATATTAAACGCTTAAGAATGTACCTGACAAGTAAGTATCTTAAAACCTATGGATTGCTATGTCTCCAAAAGAGAATCAAGCGTGTGTACAGGGGCATAAACGCAGCAGTGATAGGATTGGAGAGGTTCGGTGAGCAAATGAAGACCCTTTGAAGTCATATTGCATGGTACCCATTCCACGGGTCTCAACTCTCCAGGTTTAAGGTATTCTTCCTTCAGCTAAAACATGCATGTGGAACCCAGAGTATGATCAACCATGTGAATAGCAGACGTGTTCAAATATGTCTCAGTTTTCGTACCCTGGTACTCGGGTGCAACATTCCAGACGCTTTACTAACACTCTCCCCACTTGGAGAGTCAGCGCCTTTAACCTCCTGTTTGGCCCAGTTTGCAATTTCTGCGGAAGATGAACAGGAATAGGGAGAACCAATGACAGACTAGCTGGAGGTGTCTCGACGGGCAAATTTAACTCTCATTTCCCACCAGGAAGAGGAAATAACGAAAGGCTCAGCGTGCCGTCCCGGAAACAGATTAGGGCCTGAAGCCATCCTGCGGTGTTGCGGCCAGCTCACCAGAAAGCGAGTTGAAGAAAGGAGCTCAGGGGCACTGTAATTCACAAACATGCAGAGTTATAAATGACAGCTATCGTCCAAAAATATACTGAAGTAAGGCTGCCAAGAGGACTTGAAAGCGGGGCAGAATTGCAGGAAACCGATTTCAGGAGGTAGACTGGAATTGCATTGAAAGCATAGGAAAAGAAGCAGAACGTCCACAATGATGCACTTGGCCAAAAAGGGCGTATGCGTTTTTTCCTGAATATATTCAGGAAAAAACGCATACGCCCTTTTCGGCCAACCAAGCAAGCTTGCAAAGGAAATCTGCACTACAATGAAGTCTCACTTCCCCCCGGTCAAAAGGGCCATCTGAAAAAAGTGTAAAATCCAGAAAGGCAGGACACGCCATGGAGAACTGGGAGCCTTGTTATGCTGATGGGCGGGATGTAAACTGCCAACAGACACTTGGGAGAAGTGTATGGTGTTTCCTGAAACATCTAAAAAACAAAGCAACAGAGCCTAGGGCACTTCCACTTATGGTCCTATAGCTTAGGGAAATTAAAATCAAAAAGACACAGCCACCCCAAATTTGGGACGCCTCTGTTTACAAGAACCTCGTTTACCGTACAAGTTCAATATCACAGAAAGTGAAAAATGGATAAAGAACTTGTGGTACTTACGTACAATGCAGTATCACTCAGCAATGAAATCTATGTCATCAGGCCCATAGCAGCATAATGAGTGGATTCAGGTACGATGATTCTAACTGAAATAAGTCACACAGAAAAAGAAACATCATAAGATATCACTAATACACGGAATGTAAACTTGGCTACACAGGAACTGAATTCCAAAACAGAACAGGGTCTCAAATTTAGAAAACCAACTTATGCTTGCTTAAGGGGAAAGGTGAGTTGGGGTGCTGCATAAAACCAGAGATTGAAATGAGCACAGATAAAGTTCCTTAAGCCAAATATGGAATAGACAAGAGCTACTCCTTGCTCAACGAAATGGACTCAACACCCCATATTAAACGCCTAAGAATGTACCTGACTAGTAAGTATCTTAAAACCTATGGATTGCTATGTCTCCAAAAGAGAATCAAGCGTGTGTACAGGGACATAAACGCAGCAGTGATAGGATTGGAGAGTTTCGGTGAGCAAATGAAGACCCTTTCAAGTCATATTGCATGGTACCCATTCCACGGGTCTCAACTCTCCAGGTTTAAGGTATTCTTCCTTCAGCTAAAACATGCATGTGGAACCCAGAGTATGATCAACCGTGTGAACGGGAGACGTGTTCAAATATGTCTCAGTTTTCTTCCCCTGGTACTCGGGTGCAACATTCCAGACGCCTTACTAACACTCTCCCGACTTGGAGAGTCAGTCCCTTTAACCTCCTGTTTGGCCCAGTTTGCAATTCCTGCGGAAGATGAACAGGAATAGGGAGAACCAATGAGAGACTAGCTGGAGGTGTCTGGACGGGCAAATTTAACTCTCATTTCCCACCAGGAAGAGGAAATAACCAAAGGCTCAGCGTGCCGTGCCGGAACCAGATTAGGGCCTGAAGCCATCCTGCGGTGTTGCGGCCAGGTCACAAGAAAGCGAGTTGAAGAAAGGAGCTCAGGGGCACTGTAATTCACAAACCTGCAGAGTTATAAATGACAGCTATCGTCCAAAAATATACTGAAGTAAGGCTGCCAAGAGGACTTGAAAGCGGGGCAGAATTGCAGGAAACCGATTTCAGGAGGTAGACTGGAATTGCATTGAAAGCATAGGAAAAGAGGCAGAACGTCCACAATGATGCACTTGGCCAAAAAGGGCGTATGCGTTTTTTCCTGAATATATTCAGGAAAAAACGCATACGCCCTTTTTGGCCAACCAAGCAAGCTTGCAAAGGAAATCTGCACTACAATGAAGTCTCACTTCCCCCCGGTCAAAAGGGCCATCTGAAAAAAGTGTAAAATCCAGAAAGGCAGGACAGGCCATGGAGAACTGGGAGCCTTGTTATGCTGATGGGCGGGATGTAAACTGCCAACAGACACTTGGGAGAAGTGTATGGTGTTTCCTGAAACATCTAAAAAACAAAGCAACAGAGCCTAGGGCACTTCCACTTATGGTCCTATAGCTTAGGGAAATTAAAATCAAAAAGACACAGCCACCCCAAATTTGGGACGCCTCTGTTTACAAGAACCTCGTTTACCGTACAAGTTCAATATCACAGAAAGTGAAAAATGGATAAAGAACTTGTGGTACTTACGTACAATGCAGTATCACTCAGCAATGAAATCTATGTCATCAGGCTCATAGCAGCATAATGAGTGGATTCAGGTACGATGATTCTAACTGAAATAAGTCACACAGAAAAAGAAACATCATAAGATATCACTAATACACGGAATGTAAACTTGGCTACACAGGAACTGAATTCCAAAACAGAACAGGGTCTCAAATTTAGAAAACCAACTTATGCTTGCTTAAGGGGAAAGGTGAGTTGGGGTGCTGCATAAAACCAGAGATTGAAATGAGCACAGATAAAGTTCCTTAAGCCAAATATGGAATAGACAAGAGCTACTCCTTGCTCAACGAAATGGACTCAACACCCCATATTAAACGCCTAAGAATGTACCTGACTAGTAAGTATCTTAAAACCTATGGATTGCTATGTCTCCAAAAGAGAATCAAGCGTGTGTACAGGGACATAAACGCAGCAGTGATAGGATTGGAGAGTTTCGGTGAGCAAATGAAGACCCTTTCAAGTCATATTGCATGGTACCCATTCCACGGGTCTCAACTCTCCAGGTTTAAGGTATTCTTCCTTCAGCTAAAACATGCATGTGGAACCCAGAGTATGATCAACCGTGTGAACGGGAGACGTGTTCAAATATGTCTCAGTTTTCTTCCCCTGGTACTCGGGTGCAACATTCCAGACGCCTTACTAACACTCTCCCGACTTGGAGAGTCAGTCCCTTTAACCTCCTGTTTGGCCCAGTTTGCAATTCCTGCGGAAGATGAACAGGAATAGGGAGAACCAATGAGAGACTAGCTGGAGGTGTCTGGACGGGCAAATTTAACTCTCATTTCCCACCAGGAAGAGGAAATAACCAAAGGCTCAGCGTGCCGTGCCGGAACCAGATTAGGGCCTGAAGCCATCCTGCGGTGTTGCGGCCAGGTCACAAGAAAGCGAGTTGAAGAAAGGAGCTCAGGGGCACTGTAATTCACAAACCTGCAGAGTTATAAATGACAGCTATCGTCCAAAAATATACTGAAGTAAGGCTGCCAAGAGGACTTGAAAGCGGGGCAGAATTGCAGGAAACCGATTTCAGGAGGTAGACTGGAATTGCATTGAAAGCATAGGAAAAGAGGCAGAACGTCCACAATGATGCACTTGGCCAAAAAGGGCGTATGCGTTTTTTCCTGAATATATTCAGGAAAAAACGCATACGCCCTTTTTGGCCAACCAAGCAAGCTTGCAAAGGAAATCTGCACTACAATGAAGTCTCACTTCCCCCCGGTCAAAAGGGCCATCTGAAAAAAGTGTAAAATCCAGAAAGGCAGGACAGGCCATGGAGAACTGGGAGCCTTGTTATGCTGATGGGCGGGATGTAAACTGCCAACAGACACTCAGGAGAAGTGTATGGTGTTTCCTGAAACATCTAAAAAACAAAGCAACAGAGCCTAGGGCACTTCCACTTATGGTCTTATAGCTTAGGGAAATTAAAATCAAAAAGACACAGCCACCCCAAAGTTTGGGACGCCTCTGTTTACAAGAACCTCGTTTACAGTACAAGTTCAACATCGCAGAAATTGAAAAATGGATAACGAAGTTGTGGTATTTACTTACAAAGCAATATCACTCAGCAATGAAATCTATGTCACCAGGCCCTTAGCAGCACAATGAGTGGATTCAGGTATGATGATTCTAACTGAAATAAGTCACACAGAAAAAGAAACATCATAAGATATCTCTAATACAAGGAATGTAAACTTGGCTACACAGGAACTGAATTACAAAACAGAACAGGGTCTCAAATTTAGAAAACCAACTTATGCTTGCTTAAGGGTAAAGGTGAGTTGGGGTGCTGCATAAAACCAGAGATTGAAATGAGCACAGATAAAGTTCCTTAAGCCAAATATGGAATAGACAAGAGCTACTCCTTGCTCAACGAAATGGACTCAACACCCCATATTAAACGCCTAAGAATGTACCTGACTAGTAAGTATCTTAAAACCTATGGATTGCTATGTCTCCAAAAGAGAATCAAGCGTGTGTACAGGGGCATAAACGCAGCAGTGATAGGATTGGAGAGGTTCGGTGAGCAAATGAAGACCCTTTGAAGTCATATTGCATGGTATCCATTCCACGGGTGTCAACTCTCCAGGTTTAAGGTATTCTTCCTTCAGCTAAAACATGCATGTGGAACCCAGAGTATGATCAACCGTGTGAACGGGAGACGTGTTCAAATATGTCTCAGTTTTCCTCCCCTGGTACTCGGGTGCAACATTCCAGACGCTTTACTAACACTCTCCCCACTTGGAGAGTCAGCCTCTTTAACCTCCTGTTTGGCCCAGTTTGCAATTTCTGTGGAAGATGAACAGGAATAGGGAGAACCAATGAGAGACTAGCTGGAGGTGTCTGGACGGGCAAATTTAACTCTCATTTCCCACCAGGAAGAGGAAATAACCAAAGGCTCAGCGTGCCGTGCCGGAACCAGATTAGGGCCTGAAGCCATCCTGCGGTGTTGCGGCCAGCTCACAAGAAAGAGAGTTGAAGAAAGGAGCTCAGGGGCACTGTAATTCACAAACCTGCAGAGTTATAAATGACAGCTATCGTCCAAAAATATACTGAAGTAAGGCTGCCAAGAGGACTTGAAAGCGGGGCAGAATTGCAGGAAACCGATTTCAGGAGGTAGACTGGAATTGCATTGAAAGCATAGGAAAAGAGGCAGAACGTCCACAATGATGCACTTGGCCAAAAAGGGCGTATGCGTTTTTTCCTGAATATATTCAGGAAAAAAGGCATACGCCCTTTTTGGCCAACCAAGCAAACTTGCAAAGGAAATCTGCACTACAATGAAGTCTCACTTCCCCCCGGTCAAAAGGGCCATCGGAAAAAAGTGTAAAATCCAGAAAGGCAGGACAGGCCATGGAGAACTGGGAGCCTTGTTATGCTGATGGGCGGGATGTAAATTGCCAACAGACACTCGGGAGAAGTGTATGGTGTTTCCTGAAACATCTAAAAAACAAAGCAACAGAGCCTAGGGCACTTCCACTTATCGTCCTATAGCTTACGGAAATTAAAATCAAAAAGACACAGCCACCCCAAAGTTTGGGACGCCTCTGTTTACAAGAACCTCATTTACAGTACAAGTTCAACATCGCAGAAAGTGAAAAATGGATAAAGAACTTGTGGTACTTACGTACAATGCAGTATCACTCAGCAATGAAATCTATGTCATCTGGTCCGTAGCAGCATAATGAGTGGATTCAGGTACGATGATTCTAACTGAAATAAGTCACACAGAAAAAGAAACATCATAAGATATCACTAATACACGGAATGTAAACTTGGCTACACAGGAACTGAATTCCAAAACAGAACAGGGTCTCAAATTTAGAAAACCAACTTATGCTTGCTTAAGGGTAAAGGTGAGTTGGGGTGCTGCATAAAACCAGAGATTGAAATGAGCACAGATAAAGTTCCTTAAGCCAAATATGGAATAGACAAGAGCTACTCCTTGCTCAACGAAATGGACTCAACACCCCATATTAAACGCCTAAGAATGTACCTGACTAGTAAGTATCTTAAAACCTATGGATTGCTATGTCTCCGAAAGAGAATCAAGCGTGTGTACAGGGGCATAAACGCAGCAGTGATAGGATTGGAGAGGTTCGGTGAGCAAATGAAGACCCTTTGAAGTCATATTGCATGGTACCCATTCCACGGGTCTCAACTCTCCAGGTTTAAGGTATTCTTCCTTCAGCTGAAACTTGCATGTGGAACCCAGAGTATGATCAACCATGTGATCGGGAGACGTGTTCAAATATGTCTCAGTTTTCGTACCCTGGTACTCGGGTGCAACATTCCAGACGCTTTACTAACACTCTCCCGACTTGGAGAGTCAGCCCCTTTAACCTCCTGTTTGGACCAGTTTGCAATTTCTGCGGAAGATGAACAGGAATAGGGAGAACCAATGAGAGACTAGCTGGAGGTGTCTGGACTGGCAAATTTAACTCTCAATTCCCACCAGGAAGAGGAAATAACCAAAGGCTCAGCGTGCCGTGCCGGAACCAGATTAGGGCCTGAAGCCATCCTGCGGTGTTGCGGCCAGCTCACAAGAAAGAGAGTTGAAGAAAGGAGCTCAGGGGCACTGTAATTCACAAACCTGCAGAGTTATAAATGACAGCTATCGTCCAAAAATATACTGAAGTAAGGCTGCCAAGAGGACTTGAAAGCGGGGCAGAATTGCAGGAAACCGATTTCAGGAGGTAGACTGGAATTGCATTGAAAGCATAGGAAAAGAGGCAGAACGTCCACAATGATGCACTTGGCCAAAAAGGGCGTATGCGTTTTTTCCTGAATATATTCAGGAAAAAACGCATACGCCCTTTTTGGCCAACCAAGCAAGCTTGCAAAGGAAATCTGCACTACAATGAAGTCTCACTTCCCCCCGGTCAAAAGGGCCATCTGAAAAAAGTGTAAAATCCAGAAAGGCAGGACAGGCCATGGAGAACTGGGAGCCTTGGTATGCTGATGGGCGGGATGTAAATTGCCAACAGACACTCGGGAGAAGTGTATGGTGTTTCCTGAAACATCTAAAAAACAAAGCAACAGAGCCTAGGGCACTTCCACTTATGGTCCTATAGCTTAGGGAAATTAAAATCAAAAAGACACAGCCACCCCAAAGTTTGGGACGCCTCTGTTTACAAGAACCTCATTTACAGTACAAGTTCAACATCGCAGAAAGTGAAAAATGGATAAAGAACTTGTGGTACTTACGTACAATGCAGTATCACTCAGCAATGAAATCTATGTCATCAGGCCCGTAGCAGCATAATGAGTGGATTCAGGTACGATGATTCTAACTGAAATAAGTCACACAGAAAAAGAAACATCATAAGATATCACTAATACACGGAATGTAAACTTGGCTACACAGGAACTGAATTCCAAAACAGAACAGGGTCTCAAATTTAGAAAACCAACTTATGCTTGCTTAAGGGGAAAGGTGAGTTGGGGTGCTGCATAAAACCAGAGATTGAAATGAGCACAGATAAAGTTCCTTAAGCCAAATATGGAATAGACAAGAGCTACTCCTTGCTCAACGAAATGGACTCAACACCCCATATTAAACGCCTAAGAATGTACCTGACTAGTAAGTATCTTAAAACCTATGGATTGCTATGTCTCCAAAAGAGAATCAAGCGTGTGTACAGGGGCATAAACGCAGCAGTGATAGGATTGGAGAGGTTCGGTGAGCAAATGAAGACCCTTTGAAGTCATATTGCATGGTACCCATTCCACGGGTTTCAACTCTCCAGGTTTAAGGTATTCTTCCTTCAGCTAAAACATGCATGTGGAACCTAGAGTATGATCAACCATGTGATCGGGAGACGTGTTCAAATATGTCTCAGTTTTCGTACCCTGGTACTCGGGTGCAACATTCCAGACGCTTTACTAACACTCTCCCGACTTGGAGAGTCAGTCCCTTTAACCTCCTGTTTGGCCCAGTTTGCAATTTCTGTGGAAGATGAACAGGAATAGCGAGAACCAATGAGAGACTAGCTGGAGGTGTCTGGACGGGCAAATTTAACTCTCATTTCCCACCAGGAAGAGGAATTAACCAAAGGCTCAGCGTGCCGTGCCAGAACCAGATTAGGGCCTGAAGCCATCCTGCGGTGTTGCGGCCAGGTCACAAGAAAGCGAGTTGAAGAAAGGAGCTCAGGGGCACTGTAATTCACAAACCTGCAGAGTTATAAATGACAGCTATCGTCCAAAAATATACTGAAGTAAGGCTGCCAAGAGGACTTGAAAGCGGGGCAGAATTGCAGGAAACCGATTTCAGGAGGTAGACTGGAATTGCATTGAAAGCATAGGAAAAGAGGCAGAACGTCCACAATGATGCACTTGGCCAAAAAGGGCGTATGCGTTTTTTCCTGAATATATTCAGGAAAAAAGGCATACGCCCTTTTTGGCCAACCAAGCAAACTTGCAAAGGAAATCTGCACTACAATGAAGTCTCACTTCCCCCCGGTCAAAAGGGCCATCTGAAAAAAGTGTAAAATCCAGAAAGGCAGGACAGGCCATGGAGAACTGGGAGCCTTGTTATGCTGATGGGCGGGATGTAACTTGCCAACAGACACTCGGGAGAAGTGTATGGTGTTTCCTGAAACATCTAAAAAACAAAGCAACAGAGCCTAGGGCACTTCCACTTATGGTCCTATAGCTTAGGGAAATTAAAATCAAAAACACACAGCCACCCCGAAGTTTGGAACGCCTCTGTTTACAAGAACCTCATTTACAGTACAAGTTCAACATCGCAGAAAGTGAAAAATGGATAAAGAACTTGTGGTACTTACGTACAATGCAGTATCACTCAGCAATGAAATCTATGTCATCTGACCCGTAGCAGCATAATGAGTGGATTCAGGTACGATGATTCTAACTGAAATAAGTCACACAGAAAAAGAAACATCATAAGATATCACTAATACACGGAATGTAAACTTGGCTACACAGGAATTGAATTACAGAACAGAACAGGGTCTCAAATTTAGAAAACCAACTTATGCTTGCTTAAGGGTAAAGGTGAGTTGGGGTGCTGCATAAAACCAGAGATTGAAATGAGCACAGATAAAGTTCCTTAAGCCAAATATGGAATAGACAAGAGCTACTCCTTGCTCAACGAAATGGACTCAACACCCCATATTAAACGCCTAAGAATGTACCTGACTAGTAAGTATCTTAAAACCTATGGATTGCTATGTCTCCAAAAGAGAATCAAGTGTGTGTACAGGGGCATAAACGCAGCAGTGATAGGATTGGAGAGGTTCGGTGAGCAAATGAAGACCCTTTGAAGTCATATTGCATGGTACCCATTCCACGGGTCTCAACTCTCCAGGTTTAAGGTATTCTTCCTTCAGCTGAAACTTGCATGTGGAACCCAGAGTATGATCAACCATGTGATCGGGAGACGTGTTCAAATATGTCTCAGTTTTCGTACGCTGGTACTCGGGTGCAACATTCCAGACGCTTTACTAACACTCTCCCGACTTGGAGAGTCAGTCCCTTTAACCTCCTGTTTGGCCCAGTTTGCAATTTCTGCGGAAGATGAACAGGAATAGGGAGAACCAATGAGAGACTAGCTGTAGGTGTCTGGACTGGCAAATTTAACTCTCAATTCCCACCAGGAAGAGGAAATAACCAAAGGCTCAGCGTGCCGTGCCGGAACCAGATTAGGGCCTGAAGCCATCCTGCGGTGTTGCGGCCAGCTCACAAGAAAGAGAGTTGAAGAAAGGAGCTCAGGGGCACTGTAATTCACAAACCTGCAGAGTTATAAATGACAGCTATCGTCCAAAAATATACTGAAGTAAGGCTGCCAAGAGGACTTGAAAGCGGGGCAGAATTGCAGGAAACCGATTTCAGGAGGTAGACTGGAATTGCATTGAAAGCATAGGAAAAGAGGCAGAACGTCCACAATGATGCACTTGGCCAAAAAGGGCGTATGCGTTTTTTCCTGAATATATTCAGGAAAAAACGCATACGCCCTTTTTGGCCAACCAAGCAAGCTTGCAAAGGAAATCTGCACTACAATGAAGTCTCACTTCCCCCCGGTCAAAAGGGCCATCTGAAAAAAGTGTAAAATCCAGAAAGGCAGGACAGGCCATGGAGAACTGGGAGCCTTGGTATGCTGATGGGCGGGATGTAAATTGCCAACAGACACTCGGGAGAAGTGTATGGTGTTTCCTGAAACATCTAAAAAACAAAGCAACAGAGCCTAGGGCACTTCCACTTATGGTCCTATAGCTTAGGGAAATTAAAATCAAAAAGACACAGCCACCCCAAAGTTTGGGACGCCTCTGTTTACAAGAACCTCATTTACAGTACAAGTTCAACATCGCAGAAAGTGAAAAATGGATAAAGAACTTGTGGTACTTACGTACAATGCAGTATCACTCAGCAATGAAATCTATGTCATCAGGCCCGTAGCAGCATAATGAGTGGATTCAGGTACGATGATTCTAACTGAAATAAGTCACACAGAAAAAGAAACATCATAAGATATCACTAATACACGGAATGTAAACTTGGCTACACAGGAACTGAATTCCAAAACAGAACAGGGTCTCAAATTTAGAAAACCAACTTATGCTTGCTTAAGGGGAAAGGTGAGTTGGGGTGCTGCATAAAACCAGAGATTGAAATGAGCACAGATAAAGTTCCTTAAGCCAAATATGGAATAGACAAGAGCTACTCCTTGCTCAACGAAATGGACTCAACACCCCATATTAAACGCCTAAGAATGTACCTGACTAGTAAGTATCTTAAAACCTATGGATTGCTATGTCTCCAAAAGAGAATCAAGCGTGTGTACAGGGGCATAAACGCAGCAGTGATAGGATTGGAGAGGTTCGGTGAGCAAATGAAGACCCTTTGAAGTCATATTGCATGGTACCCATTCCACGGGTTTCAACTACCCAGGTTTAAGGTATTCTTCCTTCAGCTAAAACATGCATGTGGAACCTAGAGTATGATCAACCATGTGATCGGGAGACGTGTTCAAATATGTCTCAGTTTTCGTACCCTGGTACTCGGGTGCAACATTCCAGACGCTTTACTAACACTCTCCCGACTTGGAGAGTCAGTCCCTTTAACCTCCTGTTTGGCCCAGTTTGCAATTTCTGTGGAAGATGAACAGGAATAGCGAGAACCAATGAGAGACTAGCTGGAGGTGTCTGGACGGGCAAATTTAACTCTCATTTCTCACCAGGAAGAGGAATTAACCAAGGCTCAGCGTGCCGTGCCAGAACCAGATTAGGGCCTGAAGCCATCCTGCGGTGTTGCGGCCAGGTCACAAGAAAGCGAGTTGAAGAAAGGAGCTCAGGGGCACTGTAATTCACAAACCTGCAGAGTTATAAATGACAGCTATCGTCCAAAAATATACTGAAGTAAGGCTGCCAAGAGGACTTGAAAGCGGGGCAGAATTGCAGGAAACCGATTTCAGGAGGTAGACTGGAATTGCATTGAAAGCATAGGAAAAGAGGCAGAACGTCCACAATGATGCACTTGGCCAAAAAGGGCGTATGCGTTTTTTCCTGAATATATTCAGGAAAAAAGGCATACGCCCTTTTTGGCCAACCAAGCAAGCTTGCAAAGGAAATCTGCACTACAATGAAGTCTCACTTCCCCCCGGTCAAAAGGGCCATCTGAAAAAAGTGTAAAATCCAGAAAGGCAGGACAGGCCATGGAGAACTGGGAGCCTTGTTATGCTGATGGGCGGGATGTAACTTGCCAACAGACACTCGGGAGAAGTGTATGGTGTTTCCTGAAACATCTAAAAAACAAAGCAACAGAGCCTAGGGCACTTCCACTTATGGTCCTATAGCTTAGGGAAATTAAAATCAAAAAGACACAGCCACCCCAAAGTTTGGGACGCCTCTGTTTACAAGAACCTCATTTACAGTACAAGTTCAACATCGCAGAAAGTGAAAAATGGATAAAGAACTTGTGGTACTTACGTACAATGCAGTATCACTCAGCAATGAAATCTATGTCATCTGACCCGTAGGAGCATAATGAGTGGATTCAGGTACGATGATTCTAACTGAAATAAGTCACACAGAAAAAGAAACATCATAAGATATCACTAATACACGGAATGTAAACTTGGCTACACAGGAACTGAATTCCAAAACAGAACAGGGTCTCAAATTTAGAAAACCAACTTATGCTTGCTTAAGGGGAAAGGTGAGTTGGGGTGCTGCATAAAACCAGAGATTGAAATGAGCACAGATAAAGTTCCTTAAGCCAAATATGGAATAGACAAGAGCTACTCCTTGCTCAACGAAATGGACTCAACACCCCATATTAAACGCCTAAGAATGTACCTGACTAGTAAGTACCTTAAAACCTATGGATTGCTATGTCTCCAAAAGAGAATCAAGCGTGTGTACAGGGGCATAAACGCAGCAGTGATAGGATTGGAGACGTTTGGTGAGCAAATGAAGACCCTTTGAAGTCATATTGCATGGTACCCATTCCACGGGTTTCAACTACCCAGGTTAAAGGTATTCTTCCTTCAGCTAAAACATGCATGTGGAACCTAGAGTATGATCAACCATGTGATCGGGAGACGTGTTCAAATATGTCTCAGTTTTCGTATCCTGGTACTCGGGTGCAACATTCCAGACGCTTTACTAACACTGTCCCCACTTGGAGAGTCAGTCCCTTTAACCTCCTGTTTGGCCCAGTTTGCAATTCCTGCGGAAGATGAACAGGAATAGGGAGAACCAATGAGAGACTAGCTGGAGGTGTCTGGACGGGCAAATTTAACTCTCATTTCCCACCAGGAAGAGGAAATAACCAAAGGCTCAGCGTGCCGTGCCGGAACCAGATTAGGGCCTGAAGCCATCCTGCGGTGTTGCGGCCACCTCACAAGAAAGCGAGTTGAAGAAAGGACCTCAGGGGCACTGTAATTCACAAACCTGCAGAGTTATAAATGACAGCTATCGTCCCAAAATATACTGAAGTAAGGCTGCCAAGAGGATTTGAAATCGGGACAGAATTGCAGGAAACCGATTTCAGGAGGTAGACTGGAATTGCATTGAAAGCATAGGAAAAGAGGCAGAACGTCCACAATGATGCACTTGACCAAAAAGGGCGTATGCGTTTTTTCCTGAATATATTCAGGAAAAAAGGCATACGCCCTTTTTGGCCAACCAAGCAAGCTTGCAATGGAAATCTGCACTACAATGAAGTCTCACTTCCCCCCGGTCAAAAGGGCCATCTGAAAAAAGTGTAAAATCCAGAAAGGCAGGACAGGCCATGGAGAACTGGGAGCCTTGTTATGCTGATGGGCGGGATGTAAATTGCCAACAGACACTCGGGAGAAGTGTATGGTGTTTCCTGAAACATCTAAAAAACAAAGCAACAGAGCCTAGGGCACTTCCGCTTATGGTCCTATAGCTTAGGGAAATTAAAATCAAAAAGACACAGCCACCCCAAAGTTTGGGACGCCTCTGTTTACAAGAACCTCATTTACAGTACAAGTTCAACATCGCAGAAAGTGAAAAATGGATAAAGAACTTGTGGTACTTACGTACAATGCAGTATCACTCAGCAATGAAATCTATGTCATCTGGCCCGTAGCAGCATAATGAGTGGATTCAGGTACGATGATTCTAACTGAAATAAGTCACACAGAAAAAGAAACATCATAAGATATCACTAATACACGGAATGTAAACTTGGCTACACAGGAACTGAATTCCAAAACAGAACAGGGTCTCAAATTTAGAAAACCAACTTATGCTTGCTTAAGGGGAAAGGTGAGTTGGGGTGCTGCATAAAACCAGAGATTGAAATGAGCACAGATAAAGTTCCTTAAGCCAAATATGGAATAGACAAGAGCTACTCCTTGCTCAACGAAATGGACTCAACACCCCATATTAAACGCCTAAGAATGTACCTGACTAGTAAGTATCTTAAAACCTATGGATTGCTATGTCTCCAAAAGAGAATCAAGCGTGTGTACAGGGGCATAAACGCAGCAGTGATAGGATTGGAGAGGTTTGGTGAGCAAATGAAGACCCTTTGAAGTCATATTGCATGGTACCCATTCCACGGGTTTCAACTACCCAGGTTAAAGGTATTCTTCCTTCAGCTAAAACATGCATGTGGAACCTAGAGTATGATCAACCATGTGATCGGGAGACGTGTTCAAATATGTCTCAGTTTTCGTACCCTGGTACTCGGGTGCAACATTCCAGACGCTTTACTAACACTCTCCCGACTTGGAGAGTCAGTCCCTTTAACCTCCTGTTTGGCCCAGTTTGCAATTTCTGTGGAAGATGAACAGGAATAGCGAGAACCAATGAGAGACTAGCTGGAGGTGTCTGGACGGGCAAATTTAACTCTCATTTCCCACCAGGAAGAGGAATTAACCAAAGGCTCAGCGTGCCGTGCCAGAACCAGATTAGGGCCTGAAGCCATCCTGCGGTGTTGCGGCCAGGTCACAAGAAAGCGAGTTGAAGAAAGGAGCTCAGGGGCACTGTAATTCACAAACCTGCAGAGTTATAAATGACAGCTATCATCCAAAAATATACTGAAGTAAGGCTGCCAAGAGGACTTGAAAGCGGGGCAGAATTGCAGGAAACTGATTTCAGGAGGTAGACTGGAATTGCATTGAAAGCATAGGAAAAGAGGCAGAACGTCCACAATGATGCACTTGGCCAAAAAGGGCGTATGCGTTTTTTCCTGAATATATTCAGGAAAAAAGGCATACGCCCTTTTTGGCCAACCAAGCAAACTTGTAAAGGAAATCTGCACTACAATGAAGTCTCACTTCCCCCCGGTCAAAAGGGCCATCTGAAAAAAGTGTAAAATCCAGAAAGGCAGGACAGGCCATGGAGAACTGGGAGCCTTGTTATGCTGATGGGCGGGATGTAACTTGCCAACAGACACTCGGGAGAAGTGTATGGTGTTTCCTGAAACATCTAAAAAACAAAGCAACAGAGCCTAGGGCACTTCCACTTATCGTCCTATAGCTTAGGGAAATTAAAATCAAAAAGACACAGCCACCCCAAAGTTTGGGACGCCTCTGTTTACAAGAACCTCATTTACAGTACAAGTTCAACATCGCAGAAAGTGAAAAATGGATAAAGAACTTGTGGTACTTACGTACAATGCAGTATCACTCAGCAATGAAATCTATGTCATCTGACCCGTAGCAGCATAATGAGTGGATTCAGGTACGATGATTCTAACTGAAATAAGTCACACAGAAAAAGAAACATCATAAGATATCACTAATACACGGAATGTAAACTTGGCTACACAGGAACTGAATTCCAAAACAGAACAGGGTCTCAAATTTAGAAAACCAACTTATGCTTGCTTAAGGGGAAAGGTGAGTTGGGGTGCTGCATAAAACCAGAGATTGAAATGAGCACAGATAAAGTTCCTTAAGCCAAATATGGAATAGACAAGAGCTACTCCTTGCTCAACGAAATGGACTCAACACCCCATATTAAACGCCTAAGAATGTACCTGACTAGTAAGTACCTTAAAACCTATGGATTGCTATGTCTCCAAAAGAGAATCAAGCGTGTGTACAGGGGCATAAACGCAGCAGTGATAGGATTGGAGAGGTTCGGTGAGCAAATGAAGACCCTTTGAAGTCATATTGCATGGTACCCATTCCACGGGTTTCAACTACCCAGGTTAAAGGTATTCTTCCTTCAGCTAAAACATGCATGTGGAACCTAGAGTATGATCAACCATGTGATCGGGAGACGTGTTCAAATATGTCTCAGTTTTCGTACCCTGGTACTCGGGTGCAACATTCCAGACGCTTTACTAACACTCTCCCCACTTGGAGAGTCAGTCCCTTTAACCTCCTGTTTGGCCCAGTTTGCAATTCCTGCGGAAGATGAACAGGAATAGGGAGAACCAATGAGAGACTAGCTGGAGGTGTCTGGACGGGCAAATTTAACTCTCATTTCCCACCAGGAAGAGGAAATAACCAAAGGCTCAGCGTGCCGTGCCGGAACCAGATTAGGGCCTGAAGCCATCCTGCGGTGTTGCGGCCACCTCACAAGAAAGCGAGTTGAAGAAAGGACCTCAGGGGCACTGTAATTCACAAACCTGCAGAGTTATAAATGACAGCTATCGTCCAAAAATATACTGAAGTAAGGCTGCCAAGAGGACTTGAAATCGGGGCAGAATTGCAGGAAACCGATTTCAGGAGGTAGACTGGAATTGCATTGAAAGCATAGGAAAAGAGGCAGAACGTCCACAATGAGGCACTTGACCAAAAAGGGCGTATGCGTTTTTTCCTGAATATATTCAGGAAAAAAGGCATACGCCCTTTTTGGCCAACCAAGCAAGCTTGCAATGGAAATCTGCACTACAATGAAGTCTCACTTCCCCCTGGTCAAAAGGGCCATCTGAAAAAAGTGTAAAATCCAGAAAGGCAGGACAGGCCATGGAGAACTGGGAGCCTTGTTATGCTGATGGGCGGGATGTAAATTGCCAACAGACACTCGGGAGAAGTGTATGGTGTTTCCTGAAACATCTAAAAAACAAAGCAACAGAGCCTAGGGCACTTCCACTTATGGTCCTATAGCTTAGGGAAATTAAAATCAAAAAGACACAGCCACCCCAAAGTTTAGGACGCCTCTGTTTACAAGAACCTCATTTACAGTACAAGTTCAACATCGCAGAAAGTGAAAAATGGATAAAGAACTCGTGGTACTTACGTACAATGCAGTATCACTCAGCAATGAAATCTATGTCATCTGGCCCGTAGCAGCATAATGAGTGGATTCAGGTACGATGATTCTAACTGAAATAAGTCACACAGAAAAAGAAACATCATAAGATATCACTAATACACGGAATGTAAACTTGGCTACACAGGAACTGAATTCCAAAACAGAACAGGGTCTCAAATTTAGAAAACCAACTTATGCTTGCTTAAGGGGAAAGGTGAGTTGGGGTGCTGCATAAAACCAGAGATTGAAATGAGCACAGATAAAGTTCCTTAAGCCAAATATGGAATAGACAAGAGCTACTCCTTGCTCAACGAAATGGACTCAACACCCCATATTAAACGCCTAAGAATGTACCTGACTAGTAAGTATCTTAAAACCTATGGATTGCTATGTCTCCAAAAGAGAATCAAGCGTGTGTACAGGGGCATAAACGCAGCAGTGATAGGATTGGAGAGGTTCGGTGAGCAAATGAAGACCCTTTGAAGTCATATTGCATGGTACCCATTCCACGGGTCTCAACTCTCCAGGTTTAAGGTATTCTTCCTTCAGCTAAAACATGCATGTGGAACCCAGAGTATGATCAACCGTGTGAACGGGAGACGTGTTCAAATATGTCTCAGTTTTCCTCCCCTGGTACTCGGGTACAACATTCAAGATGCTTTACTAACACTCTCCCCACTTGGAGAGTCAGTCCCTTTAACCTCCTGTTTGGCCCAGTTTGCAATTTCTGCGGAAGATGAACAGGAATAGCGAGAACCAATGAGAGACTAGCTGGAGGTGTCTGGACGGGCAAATTTAACTCTCATTTCCCACCAGGAAGAGGAATTAACCAAAGGCTCAGCGTGCCATGCCGGAACCAGATTAGGGCCTGAAGCCATCCTGCGGTGTTGCGGCCAGGTCACAAGAAAGCGAGTTGAAGAAAGGAGCTCAGGGGCACTGTAATTCACAAACCTGCAGAGTTATAAATGACAGCTATCGTCCAAAAATATACTGAAGTAAGGCTGCCAAGAGGACTTGAAAGCGGGGCAGAATTGCAGGAAACCGATTTCAGGAGGTAGACTGGAATTGCATTGAAAGCATAGGAAAAGAGGCAGAACGTCCACAATGATGCACTTGGCCAAAAAGGGCGTATGCGTTTTTTCCTGAATATATTCAGGAAAAAACGCATACGCCCTTTTTGGCCAACCAAGCAAGCTTGCAAAGGAAATCTGCACTACAATGAAGTCTCACTTCCCCCCGGTCAAAAGGGCCATCTGAAAAAAGTGTAAAATCCAGAAAGGCAGGACAGGCCATGGAGAACTGGGAGCCTTGTTATGCTGATGGGCGGGATGTAAATTGCCAACAGACACTCGGGAGAAGTGTATGGTGTTTCCTGAAACATCTAAGAAACAAAGCAACAGAGCCTAGGGCACTTCCACTTATGGTCCTATAGCTTAGGGAAATTAAAACAAAAAAGACACAGCCAACCCAAAGTTTGGGAAGCCTCTGTTTACAAGAACCTCGTTTACCGTACAAGTTCAATATCACAGAAAGTGAAAAATGGATAAAGAACTTGTGGTACTTACGTACAATGCAGTATCACTCAGCAATGAAATCTATGTCATCAGGCCCGTAGCAGCATAATGAGTGGATTCAGGTACGATGATTCTAACTGAAATAAGTCACACAGAAAAAGAAACATCATAAGATATCAGTAATACACGGAATGTAAACTTGTCTACACAGGAACTGAATTCCAAAACAGAACAGGGTCTCAAATTTAGAAAACCAACTTATGCTTGCTTAAGGGGAAAGGTGAGTTGGGGTGCTGCATAAAACCAGAGATTGAAATGAGCACAGATAAAGTTCCTTAAGCCAAATATGAAATAGGCAAGAGCTACTCCTTGCTCAATGAAATGGACTCAACATCCCATATTAAACGCCTAAGAATGTACCTGACTAGTAAGCATCTTAAAACCTATGGATTGCTATGTCTCCAAAAGAGAATCAAGCGTGTGTACAGGGGCATAAACGCAGCAGTGATAGGATTGGAGAGGTTCGGTGAGCAAATGAAGACCCTTTGAAGTCATATTGCATGGTACCCATTACACGGGTTTCAGCTACCCAGGTTTAAGGTATTCTTCCTTCAGCTAAAACATGCATGTGGAACCCAGAGTATGATCAACCATGTGATCGGGAGACGTGTTCAAATATGTCTCAGTTTTCCTCCCCTGGTACTCGGGTGCAACATTCCAGACGCTTTACTAACACTCTCCCCACTTGGAGAGTCAGCGCCTTTAACCTCCTGTTTGGCCCAGTTTGCAATTTCTGCGGAAGATGAACAGGAATAGGGAGAACCAATGAGAGACTAGCTGGAGGTGTCTGGACGGGCAAATTTAACTCTCATTTCCCACCAGGAAGAGGAAATAACCAAAGGCTCAGCGTGCCGTGCCGGAATGAGATTAGGGCCTGAAGCCATCCTGCGGTGTTGAGGCCAGCTCAAAAGAAAGCGAGTTGAAGAAAGGAGCTCAGGGGCACTGTAATTCACAAACCTGCAGAGTTATAAATGACAGCTATCGTCCAAAAATATACTGAAGTAAGGCTGCCAAGAGGACTTGAAAGCGGGGCAGAATTGCAGGAACCCGATTTCAGGAGGTAGACTGGAATTGCATTGAAAGCATAGGAAAAGAGGCAGAACGTCCACAATGATGCACTTGGCCAAAAAGGGCGTATGCGTTTTTTCCTGAATATATTCAGGAAAAAAGGCATACGCCCTTTTTGGCCAACCAAGCAAGCTTGCAATGGAAATCTGCACTACAATGAAGTCTCACTTCCCCCCGGTCAAAAGGGCCATCTGAAAAAAGTGTAAAATCCAGAAAGGCAGGACAGGCCATGGAGAACTGGGAGCCTTGTTATGCTGATGGGCGGGATGTAAATTGCCAACAGACACTCGGGAGAAGTGTATGGTGTTTCCTGAAACATCTAAAAAACAAAGCAACAGAGCCTAGGGCACTTCCACTTATGGTCCTATAGCTTAGGGAAATTAAAATCAAAAAGACACAGCCACCCCAAAGTTTGGGACGCCTCTGTTTACAAGAACCTCATTTACAGTACAAGTTCAACATCGCAGAAAGTGAAAAATGGATAAAGAACTTGTGGTACTTACGTACAATGCAGTATCACTCAGCAATGAAATCTATGTCATCTGGCCCGTAGCAGCATAATGAGTGGATTCAGGTACGATGATTCTAACTGAAATAAGTCACACAGAAAAAGAAACATCATAAGATATCACTAATACCCGGAATGTAAACTTGGCTACACAGGAACTGAATTCCAAAACAGAACAGGGTCTCAAATTTAGAAAACCAACTTATGCTTGCTTAAGGGGAAAGGTGAGTTGGGGTGCTGCATAAAACCAGAGATTGAAATGAGCACAGATAAAGTTCCTTAAGCCAAATATGGAATAGACAAGAGCTACTCCTTGCTCAACGAAATGGACTCAACACCCCATATTAAACGCCTAAGAATGTACCTGACTAGTAAGTATCTTAAAACCTATGGATTGCTATGTCTCCAAAAGAGAATCAAGCGTGTGTACAGGGGCATAAACGCAGCAGTGATAGGATTGGAGAGGTTCGGTGAGCAAATGAAGACCCTTTGAAGTCATATTGCATGGTACCCATTCCACGGGTTTCAACTACCCAGGTTAAAGGTATTCTTCCTTCAGCTAAAACATGCATGTGGAACCTAGAGTATGATCAACCATGTGATCGGGAGACGTGTTCAAATATGTCTCAGTTTTCGTACCCTGGTACTCGGGTGCAACATTCCAGACGCTTTACTAACACTCTCCCGACTTGGAGAGTCAGTCCCTTTAACCTCCTGTTTGGCCCAGTTTGCAATTACTGTGGAAGATGAACAGGAATAGCGAGAACCAATGAGAGACTAGCTGGAGGTGTCTGGACGGGCAAATTTAACTCTCATTTCCCACCAGGAAGAGGAATTAACCAAAGGCTCAGCGTGCCGTGCCAGAACCAGATTAGGGCCTGAAGCCATCCTGCGGTGTTGCGGCCAGCTCACAAGAAAACGAGTTGAAGAAAGGAGCTCAGGGGCACTGTAATTCACAAACCTGCAGAGTTATAAATGACAGCTATCGTCCAAAAATATACTGAAGTAAGGCTGCCAAGAGGACTTGAAAGCGGGGCAGAATTGCAGGAAACCGATTTCAGGAGGTAGACTGGAATTGCATTGAAAGCATAGGAAAAGAGGCAGAACGTCCACAATGATGCACTTGGCCAAAAAGGGCGTATGCGTTTTTTCCTGAATATATTCAGGAAAAAAGGCATACGCCCTTTTTGGCCAACCAAGCAAACTTGCAAAGGAAATCTGCACTACAATGAAGTCTCACTTCCCCCCGGTCAAAAGGGCCATCTGAAAAAAGTGTAAAATCCAGAAAGGCAGGACAGGCCATGGAGAACTGGGAGCCTTGTTATGCTGATGGGCGGGATGTAACTTGCCAACAGACACTCGGGAGAAGTGTATGGTGTTTCCTGAAACATCTAAAAAACAAAGCAACAGAGCCTAGGGCACTTCCACTTATCGTCCTATAGCTTAGGGAAATTAAAATCAAAAAGACACAGCCACCCCAAAGTTTGGGACGCCTCTGTTTACAAGAACCTCATTTACAGTACAAGTTCAACATCCCAGAAAGTGAAAAATGGATAAAGAACTTGTGGTACTTACGTACAATGCAGTATCACTCAGCAATGAAATCTATGTCATCTGACCCGTAGCAGCATAATGAGTGGATTCAGGTACGATGATTCTAACTGAAATAAGTCACACAGAAAAAGAAACATCATAAGATATCACTAATACACGGAATGTAAACTTGGCTACACAGGAACTGAATTCCAAAACAGAACAGGGTCTCAAATTTAGAAAACCAACTTATGCTTGCTTAAGGGGAAAGGTGAGTTGGGGTGCTGCATAAAACCAGAGATTGAAATGAGCACAGATAAAGTTCCTTAAGCCAAATATGGAATAGACAAGAGCTACTCCTTGCTCAACGAAATGGACTCAACACCCCATATTAAACGCCTAAGAATGTACCTGACTAGTAAGTACCTTAAAACCTATGGATGGCTATGTCTCCAAAAGAGAATCAAGCGTGTGTACAGGGGCATAAACGCAGCAGTGATAGGATTGGAGAGGTTCGGTGAGCAAATGAAGACCCTTTGAAGTCATATTGCATGGTACCCATTCCACGGGTTTCAACTACCCAGGTTAAAGGTATTCTTCCTTCAGCTAAAACATGCATGTGGAACCTAGAGTATGATCAACCATGTGATCGGGAGACGTGTTCAAATATGTCTCAGTTTTCGTATCCTGGTACTCGGGTGCAACATTCCAGACGCTTTACTAACACTCTCCCCACTTGGAGAGTCAGTCCCTTTAACCTCCTGTTTGGCCCAGTTTGCAATTCCTGCGGAAGATGAACAGGAATAGGGAGAACCAATGAGAGACTAGCTGGAGGTGTCTGGACGGGCAAATTTAACTCTCATTTCCCACCAGGAAGAGGAAATAACCAAAGGCTCAGCGTGCCGTGCCGGAACCAGATTAGGGCCTGAAGCCATCCTGCGGTGTTGCGGCCACCTCACAAGAAAGCGAGTTGAAGAAAGGACCTCAGGGGCACTGTAATTCACAAACCTGCAGAGTTATAAATGACAGCTATCGTCCAAAAATATACTGAAGTAAGGCTGCCAAGAGGACTTGAAATCGGGACAGAATTGCAGGAAACCGATTTCAGGAGGTAGACTGGAATTGCATTGAAAGCATAGGAAAAGAGGCAGAACGTCCACAATGATGCACTTGACCAAAAAGGGCGTATGCGTTTTTTCCTGAATATATTCAGGAAAAAAGGCATACGCCCTTTTTGGCCAACCAAGCAAGCTTGCAATGGAAATCTGCACTACAATGAAGTCTCACTTCCACCCGGTCAAAAGGGCCATCTGAAAAAAGTGTAAAATCCAGAAAGGCAGGACAGGCCATGGAGAACTGGGAGCCTTGTTATGCTGATGGGCGGGATGTAAATTGCCAACAGACACTCGGGAGAAGTGTATGGTGTTTCCTGAAACATCTAAAAAACAAAGCAACAGAGCCTAGGGCACTTCCACTTATGGTCCTATAGCTTAGGGAAATTAAAATCAAAAAGACACAGCCACCCCAAAGTTTGGGACGCCTCTGTTTACAAGAACCTCATTTACAGTACAAGTTCAACATCGCAGAAAGTGAAAAATGGATAAAGAACTTGTGGTACTTACGTACAATGCAGTATCACTCAGCAATGAAATCTATGTCATCTGGCCCGTAGCAGCATAATGAGTGGATTCAGGTACGATGATTCTAACTGAAATAAGTCACACAGAAAAAGAAACATCATAAGATATCACTAATACACGGAATGTAAACTTGGCTACACAGGAACTGAATTCCAAAACAGAACAGGGTCTCAAATTTAGAAAACCAACTTATGCTTGCTTAAGGGGAAAGGTGAGTTGGGGTGCTGCATAAAACCAGAGATTGAAATGAGCACAGATAAAGTTCCTTAAGCCAAATATGGAATAGACAAGAGCTACTCCTTGCTCAACGAAATGGACTCAACACCCCATATTAAACGCCTAAGAATGTACCTGACTAGTAAGTATCTTAAAACCTATGGATTGCTATGTCTCCAAAAGAGAATCAAGCGTGTGTACAGGGGCATAAACGCAGCAGTGATAGGATTGGAGAGGTTCGGTGAGCAAATGAAGACCCTTTGAAGTCATATTGCATGGTACCCATTACACGGGTCTCAACTCTCCAGGTTTAAGGTATTCTTCCTTCAGCTAAAACATGCATGTGGAACCCAGAGTATGATCAACCGTGTGAACGGGAGACGTGTTCAAATATGTCTCAGTTTTCCTCCCCTGGTACTCGGGTGCAACATTCCAGATGCTTTACTAACACTCTCCCCACTTGGAGAGTCAGTCCCTTTAACCTCCTGTTTGGCCCAGTTTGCAATTTCTGCGGAAGATGAACAGGAATAGCGAGAACCAATGAGAGACTAGCTGGAGGTGTCTGGACGGGCAAATTTAACTCTCATTTCCCACCAAGAAGAGGAATTAACCAAAGGCTCAGCGTGCCGTGCCGGAACCAGATTAGGGCCTGAAGCCATCCTGCGGTGTTGCGGCCAGGTCACAAGAAAGCGAGTTGAAGAAAGGAGCTCAGGGGCACTGTAATTCACAAACCTGCAGAGTTATAAATGACAGCTATCGTCCAAAAATATACTGAAGTAAGGATGCCAAGAGGACTTGAAAGCGGGGCAGAATTGCAGGAAACCGATTTCAGGAGGTAGACTGGAATTGCATTGAAAGCATAGGAAAAGAGGCAGAACGTCCACAATGATGCACTTGGCCAAAAAGGGCGTATGCGTTTTTTCCTGAATATATTCAGGAAAAAACGCATACGCCCTTTTTGGCCAACCAAGCAAGCTTGCAAAGGAAATCTGCACTACAATGAAGTCTCACTTCCCCCCGGTCAAAAGGGCCATCTGAAAAAAGTGTAAAATCCAGAAAGGCAGGACAGGCCATGGAGAACTGGGAGCCTTGTTATGCTGATGGGCGGGATGTAAATTGCCAACAGACACTCGGGAGAAGTGTATGGTGTTTCCTGAAACATCTAAGAAACAAAGCAACAGAGCCTAGGGCACTTCCACTTATGGTCCTATAGCTTAGGGAAATTAAAACAAAAAAGACACAGCCAACCCAAAGTTTGGGAAGCCTCTGTTTACAAGAACCTCGTTTACCGTACAAGTTCAATATCACAGAAAGTGAAAAATGGATAAAGAACTTGTGGTACTTACGTACAATGCAGTATCACTCAGCAATGAAATCTATGTCATCAGGCCCGTAGCAGCATAATGAGTGGATTCAGGTACGATGATTCTAACTGAAATAAGTCACACAGAAAAAGAAACGTCATAAGATATCACTAATACAAGGAATGTAAACTTGGCTACACAGGAACTGAATTCCAAAACAGAACAAGATCTCAAATTTAGAAAACCAACTTATGCTTGCTTAAGGGGAAAGGTGAGTTGGGGTGCTGCATAAAACCAGAGATTGAAATGAGCACAGATAAAATTCCTTAAGCCAAATATGGAAGAGGCAAGAGCTACTCCTTGCTCAATGAAATGGACTCAACACCCCATATTAAACGCCTAAGAATGTACCTGACTAGTAAGCATCTTAAAACCTATGGATTGCTATGTCTCCAAAAGAGAATCAAGCGTGTGTACAGGGGCATAAACGCAGCAGTGATAGGATTGGAGAGGTTCGGTGAGCAAATGAAGACCCTTTGAAGTCATATTGCATGGTACCCATTACACGGGTTTCAGCTACCCAGGTTTAAGGTATTCTTCCTTCAGCTAAAACATGCATGTGGAACCCAGAGTATGATCAACCATGTGATCGGGAGACGTGTTCAAATATGTCTCAGTTTTCCTCCCCTGGTACTCGGGTGCAACATTCCAGACGCTTTACTAACACTCTCCCCACTTGGAGAGTCAGCGCCTTTAACCTCCTGTTTGGCCCAGTTTGCAATTTCTGCGGAAGATGAACAGGAATAGGGAGAACCAATGAGAGACTAGCTGGAGGTGTCTGGACGGGCAAATTTAACTCTCATTTCCCACCAGGAAGAGGAAATAACCAAAGGCTCAGCGTGCCGTGCCGGAATGAGATTAGGGCCTGAAGCCATCCTGCGGTGTTGCGGCCAGCTCAAAAGAAAGCGAGTTGAAGAAAGGAGCTCAGGGGCACTGTAATTCACAAACCTGCAGAGTTATAAATGACAGCTATCGTCCAAAAATATACTGAAGTAAGGCTGCCAAGAGGACTTGAAAGCGGGGCAGAATTGCAGGAAACCGATTTCAGGAGGTAGACTGGAATTGCATTGAAAGCATAGGAAAAGAGGCAGAACGTCCACAATGATGCACTTGGCCAAAAAGGGCGTATGCGTTTTTTCCTGAATATATTCAGGAAAAAAGGCATATGCCCTTTTTGGCCAACCAAGCAAGCTTGCAATGGAAATCTGCACTACAATGAAGTCTCACTTCCCCCCGGTCAAAAGGGCCATCTGAAAAAAGTGTAAAATCCAGAAAGGCAGGACAGGCCATGGAGAACTGGGAGCCTTGTTATGCTGATGGGCGGGATGTAAATTGCCAACAGACACTCGGGAGAAGTGTATGGTGTTTCCTGAAACATCTAAAAAACAAAGCAACAGAGCCTAGGGCACTTCCACTTATGGTCCTATAGCTTAGGGAAATTAAAATCAAAAAGACACAGCCACCCCAAAGTTTGGGACGCCTCTGTTTACAAGAACCTCATTTACAGTACAAGTTCAACATCGCAGAAAGTGAAAAATGGATAAAGAACTTGTGGTACTTACGTACAATGCAGTATCACTCAGCAATGAAATCTATGTCATCTGGCCCGTAGCAGCATAATGAGTGGATTCAGGTACGATGATTCTAACTGAAATAAGTCACACAGAAAAAGAAACATCATAAGATATCACTAATACACGGAATGTAAACTTGGCTACACAGGAACTGAATTCCAAAACAGAACAGGGTCTCAAATTTAGAAAACCAACTTATGCTTGCTTAAGGGGAAAGGTGAGTTGGGGTGCTGCATAAAACCAGAGATTGAAATGAGCACAGATAAAGTTCCTTAAGCCAAATATGGAATAGACAAGAGCTACTCCTTGCTCAACGAAATGGACTCAACACCCCATATTAAACGCCTAAGAATGTACCTGACTAGTAAGTATCTTAAAACCTATGGATTGCTATGTCTCCAAAAGAGAATCAAGCGTGTGTACAGGGGCATAAACGCAGCAGTGATAGGATTGGAGAGGTTCGGTGAGCAAATGAAGACCCTTTGAAGTCATATTGCATGGTACCCATTCCACGGGTTTCAACTACCCAGGTTAAAGGTATTCTTCCTTCAGCTAAAACATGCATGTGGAACCTAGAGTATGATCAACCATGTGATCGGGAGACGTGTTCAAATATGTCTCAGTTTTCGTACCTGGTACTCGGGTGCAACATTCCAGACGCTTTACTAACACTCTCCCGACTTGGAGAGTCAGTCCCTTTAACCTCCTGTTTGGCCCAGTTTGCAATTTCTGTGGAAGATGAACAGGAATAGCGAGAATCAATGAGAGACTAGCTGGAGGTGTCTGGACGGGCAAATTTAACTCTCATTTCCCACCAGGAAGACGAATTAACCAAAGGCTCAGCGTGCCGTGCCAGAACCAGATTAGGGCCTGAAGCCATCCTGCGGTGTTGCGGCCAGGTCACAAGAAAGCGAGTTGAAGAAAGGAGCTCAGGGGCACTGTAATTCACAAACCTGCAGAGTTATAAATGACAGCTATCGTCCAAAAATATACTGAAGTAAGGCTGCCAAGAGGACTTGAAAGCGGGGCAGAATTGCAGGAAACCTATTTCAGGAGGTAGACTGGAATTGCATTGAAAGCATAGGAAAAGAGGCAGAACGTCCACAATGATGCACTTGGCCAAAAAGGGCGTATGCGTTTTTTCCTGAATATATTCAGGAAAAAAGGCATACGCCCTTTTTGGCCAACCAAGCAAACTTGCAAAGGAAATCTGCACTACAATGAAGTCTCACTTCCCCCCGGTCAAAAGGGCCATCTGAAAAAAGTGTAAAATCCAGAAAGGCAGGACAGGCCATGGAGAACTGGGAGCCTTGTTATGCTGATGGGCGGGATGTAAATTGCCAACAGCCACTCGGGAGAAGTGTATGGTGTTTCCTGAAACATCTAAAAAACAAAGCAACAGAGCCTAGGGCACTTCCATTTATGGTCCTATAGCTTAGGGAAATTAAAATCAAAAAGACACAGCCACCCCAAAATTTGGGACGCCTATGTTTACAAGAACCTCGTTTACCATACAAGTTCAATATCACAGAAAGTGAAAAATGGATAAAGAAGCTGTGGTACTTACGTACAATGCAGTATCACTCAGCAATGAAATTTATGTCATCAGGCCCTTAGCAGCACAATGAGTGGATTCAGGTATGATGATTCTAACTGAAATAAGTCACACAGAAAAAGAAACATCATAAGATATCAGTAATACACGGAATGTAAACTTGGCTACACAGGAACTGAATTACAGAACAGAACAGGGTCTCAAATTTAGAAAACCAACTTATGCTTGCTTAAGGGGAAAGGTGAGTTGGGGTGCTGCATAAAACCAGAGATTGAAATGAGCACAGATAAAGTTCCTTAAGCCAAATATGGAATAGACAAGAGCTACTCCTTGCTCAACGAAATGGACTCAACACCGCCTATTAAACGCCTAAGAATGTACCTGACTAGTAAGTATCTTAAAACCTATGGATTGCTATGTCTCCGAAAGAAAATCAAGCATGTGTACAGGGGCATAAACGCAGCAGTGATAGGATTGGAGAGGTTCGGTGTGCAAATGAAGACCCTTTGAAGTCATATTGCATGGTATCCATTACACGGGTCTCAACTCTACAGGTTTAAGGTATTCTTCCTTCAGCTAAAACATGCATGTGGAACCCAGAGTATGATCAACCGTGTGAATGGGAGACGTGTTCAAATATGTCTCAGTTTTCGTACCCTGGTACTCGGGTGCAACATTCCAGACGCTTTACTAACACTCTCCCGACTTGGAGAGTCAGTCCCTTTAACCTCCTGTTTGGCCCAGTTTGCAATTTCTGCGGAAGATGAACAGGAATAGGGAGAACCAATGAGAGACTAGCTGGAGGTGTCTGGACGGGCAAATTTAACTCTCATTTCCCACTAGGAAGAGGAATTAACCAAAGGCTCAGCGTGCCATGCCGGAACCAGATTAGGGCCTGAAGCCATCCTGCGGTGTTGCGGCCAGGTCACAAGAAAGCGAGTTGAAGAAAGGAGCTCAGGGGCACTGTAATTCACAAACCTGCAGAGTTATAAATGACAGCTATCGTCCAAAAATATACTGAAGGAAGGCTGCCAAGAGGACTTGAAAGCGGGGCAGAATTGCAGGAAACTGATTTCAGGAGGTAGACTGGAATTGCATTGAAAGCATAGGAAAAGAGGCAGAACGTCCACAATGATGCACTTGGCCAAAAAGGGCGTATGCGTTTTTTCCTGAATATATTCAGGAAAAAACGCATACGCCCTTTTTGGCCAACCAAGCAAGCTTGCAAAGGAAATCTGCACTACAATGAAGTCTCACTTCCCCCCGGTCAAAAGGGCCATCTGAAAAAAGTGTAAAATCCAGAAAGGCAGGACAGGCCATGGAGAACTGGGAGCCTTGTTATGCTGATGGGCGGGATGTAAATTGCCAACAAACACTCGGGAGAAGAGTATGGTGTTTCCTGAAACATCTAAAAAACAAAGCAACAGAGCCTAGGGCACTTCCATTTATGGTCGTATAGCTTAGGGAAATTAAAATCAAAAAGACACAGCCACCCCAAAATTTGGGACGCCTATGTTTACAAGAACCTCGTTTACCGTACAAGTTCAATATCACAGAAAGTGAAAAATGGATAAAGAAGCTGTGGTACTTACGTACAATGCAGTATCACTCAGCAATGAAATTTATGTCATCAGGCCCTTAGCAGCACAATGAGTGGATTCAGGTATGATGATTCTAACTGAAATAAGTCACACAGAAAAAGAAACATCATAAGGTATTAGTAATACACGGAATGTAAACTGGGATACACAGGAACTGAATTACAGAACAGAACAGGGTCTCAAATTTAGAAAACCAACTTATGCTTGCTTAAGGGTAAAGGTGAGTTGGGGTGCTGCATAAAACCAGAGATTGAAATGAGCACAGATAAAGTTCCTTAAGCCAAATATGGAATAGACAAGAGCTACTCCTTGCTCAACGAAATGGACTCAACACCCCATATTAAACGCCTAAGAATGTACCTGACTAGTCAGTATCTTAAAACCTATGGATTGCTATGTCTCCGAAAGAGAATCAAGCATGTGTACAGGGGCACAAACGCAGCAGTGATAGGATTGGAGAGGTTCGGTGTGCAAATGAAGACCCTTTGAAGTCATATTGCATGGTATCTATTACACGGGTCTCAACTCTCCAGGTTTAAGGTATTCTTCCTTCAGATAAAACATGCATGTGGAACCCAGAGTATGATCAACCATGTGAATGGGAGACGTGTTCAAATATGTCTCAGTTTTCGTACCCTGGTACTCGGGTGCAACATTCCAGACGCTTTACTAACACTCTCCCGACTTGGAGAGTCAGTCCCTTTAACCTCCTGTTTGGCCCAGTTTGCAATTTCTGCGGAAGATGAACAGGAATAGCGAGAACCAATGAGAGACTAGCTGGAGGTGTCTGGACCGGCAAATTTAACTCTCATTTCCCACCAGGAAGAGGAATTAACCAAAGGCTCAGCGTGCCGTGCCAGAACCAGATTAGGGCCTGAAGCCATCCTGCGGTGTTGCGGCCAGGTCACAAGAAAGCGAGTTGAAGAAAGGAGCTCAGGGGCACTGTAATTCACAAACCTGCAGAGTTATAAATGACAGCTATCGTCCAAAAATATACTGAAGTAAGGCTGCCAAGAGGACTTGAAAGCGGGGCAGAATTGCAGGAAACCGATTTCAGGAGGTAGACTGGAATTGCATTTAAAGCATAGGAAAAGAGGCAGAACGTCCACAATGATGCACTTGGCCAAAAAGGGCATATGCATTTTTTCCTGAATATATTCAGGAAAAAACGCATACGCCCTTTTTGGCCAACCAAGCAAGCTTGCAAAGGAAATCTGCACTACAATGAAGTCTCACTTCCCCCCGGTCAAAAGGGCCATCTGAAAAAAGTGTAAAATCCAGAAAGGCAGGACAGGCCATGGAGAACTGGGAGCCTTGTTATGCTGATGGGCGGGATGTAAATTGCCAACAGACACTCGGGAGAAGTGTATGGTGTTTCCTAAAACATCTAAAAATCAAAGCAACAGAGCCTAGGGCACTTCCACTTAAGGTCCTATAGCTTAGGGAAATTAAAATCAAAAAGACACAGCCACCGCAAAGTTTGGGAGGCCTCTGTTTACATGAACCTCGTTTACAGTACAAGTTCAACATCGCAGAAAGTGAAAAATGGATAAAGAAGTTGTGGTATTTACTTACAAATCAATATCACTCAGCAATGAAATCTATGTCATCAGGCCCTTAGCAGCACAATGAGTGGATTCAGGTATGATGATTCTAACTGAAATAAGTCACACAGAAAAAGAAACATCATAAGATATCAGTAATACACGGAATGTAAACTTGGCTACACAGGAACTGAATTACAGAACACAACAGGGTCTCAAATTTAGAAAACCAACTTATGCTTGCTTAAGGGGAAAGGTGAGTTGGGGTGCTGCATAAAACCAGAGATTGAAATGAGCACAGATAAAGTTCCTTAAGCCAAATATGGAATAGACAAGAGCTACTCCTTGCTCAACGAAATGGACTCAACACCCCATATTAAACGCCTAAGAATGTACCTGACTAGTAAGTATCTTAAAACCTATGGATTGCTATGTCTCCGAAAGAGAATCAAGCATGTGTACAGGGGCATAAACGCAGCAGTGATAGGATTGGAGAGGTTCGGTGAGCAAATGAAGACCCTTTGAAGTCGTACTGCCTGGTACGCATTGCACGGGTTTCAATTACCCAGGTTTAAGGTATTCTTCCTTCAGCTAAAACATGCATGTGGAACCTAGAGTATGATCAACCATGTGATCGGGAGACGTGTTCAAATATGTCTCAGTTTTCGTACCCTGGTACTCGGGTGCAACATTCCAGACGCTTTACTAACACTCTCCCCACTTGGAGAGTCAGCGCCTTTAACCTCCTGTTTGGCCCAGTTTGCAATTTCTGCGGAAGATGAACAGGAATAGCAAGAACCAATGAGAGACTAGCTGGAGGTGTCTGGACGGGCAAATTTAACTCTCATTTCCTACCAGGAAGAGGAAATAACCAAAGGATCAGCGTGCCATGCCGGAACCAGATTAGAGCCTGAAGCCATCCTGCGGTGTTACGGCCAGCTCACAAGAAAGCGAGTTGAAGAAAGGAGCTCAGGGGCACTGTAATCCACAAACCTGCAGAGTTATAAATGACAGCTATCGTCCAAAAATATACTGAAGTAAGGCTGCCAAGAGGACTTGAAAGTGGGGCAGAATTGCAGGAAACCGATTTCAGGAGGTAGACTGGAATTGCATTGAAAGCATAGGAAAAGAGGCAGAACGTCCACAATGATGCACTTGGCCAAAAAGGGCGTATGCATTTTTTCCTGAATATATTCAGGAAAAAACGCATACGCCATTTTTTGGCCAACCAAGCAAGCTTGCAAAGGAAATCTGCACTACAATGAAGTCTCACTTCCCACCGGTCAAAAGGGCCATCTGAAAAAAGTGTAAAATCCAGAAAGGCAGGACAGGCCATGGAGAACTGGGAGCCTTGTTATGCTGATGGGCGAGATGTAAATTGCCAACAGACACTTGGGAGAAGTGTATGGTGTTTCCTGAAACATCTAAAAAACAAAGCAACAGAGCCTAGGGCACTTCCACTTATGGTCCTATAGCTTAGGGAAATTAAAATCAAAAAGACACAGCCACCCCAAACTTTGGGACGGCTCTGTTTACAACAACCTCGTTTACAGTACAAGTTCAATATCACAGAAAGTGAAAAATGGATAAAGAAGTTGTGGTACTCACATACAATGCAGTATCACTCAGCAATGAAATCTATGTCATCAGGCCCGTAGCAGCACAATGAGTGGATTCGGGTATGGTGATTCTAACTGAAATAAGTCACACAGAAAAAGAAACATCAATAAATATCACTAATACATGGAATGTAAACTTGGATACAGAGGAACTGAATTACAAAACAGAACAGGGTCTCAAATTGAGAAAACCAACTTATGCTTGTTTAAGGGGAAAGTTGAGTTGGGGTGCTGCATAAAACCAGAGATTGAAATGAGCACAGATAAAGTTCCTTAAGCCAAATATGGAATAGACAAGAGCTACTCCTTGCTCAACGAAATGACTCAACACCCCATATTAAACAACTAAGAATGTACCTGACTAGTAAGTATCTTAAAACCGATGGATTGCTATGTCTCCGAAAGAGAATCAAGCGTGTGTACAGGGGCATAAACGCAGCAGTGATAGGATTGGAGAGGTTCGGTGAGCAAATGAAGACTCTTTGAAGTCATATTGCATGGTACCCATTACACGGGTCTCAACTCTCCAGGTTTAAGGTATTCTTCCTTCAGCTAAAACATGCATGGGGAACCCAGAATATGATCAACGGTGTGATAGGGAGACTTGTTCAAATATGTCTCAGTTTTCGTCCCCTGGTACTCGGGTGCAACATTCCCGATGCTTTACTAACACTCTCCCCACTTGGAGAGTCAGGGCCTTTAACGTCCTGTTTGGCCCAGTTTGCAATTTCTGCGGAAGATGAACAGGAATAGCGAGAACCAATGAGAGACTAGCTGGAGGTGTCTGGACGGGCAAAGTTAACTCTCATTTCCCACCAGGAAGAGGAAATAACCAAAGGCTCAGCGTGCCGTGCCGGAACCAGATTAGGGCCTGAAGCCATCCTGCGGTGTTGCGGCCAGCTCAAAAGAAAGCGAGTTGAAGAAAGGAGCTCAGGGGCACTGTAATTCACAAAACTGCAGAGTTATAAATGACAGCTATCGTCCAAAAATATACTGAAGTAAGGCTGCCAAGAGGAGTTGAAAGCGGGGCAGAATTGCAGGAAACCGATTTCAGGAGGTAGACTGGAATTGCATTGAAAGCATAGGAAAAGAGGCAAAATGTCCACAATGATGCACTTGGCCAAAAAGGGCGTATGCGTTTTTTCCTGAATATATTCAGGAAAAAACGCATACGCCCTTTTTGGCCAACCAAGCAAGCTTGCAAAGGAAATCTGCACTACAATGAAGTCTCACTTCCCCCCGGTCAAAAGGGCCATCTTAAAAACGTGTAAAATCCAGAAAGGCAGGACAGGCCATGGAGAATTGGGAGCCTTGTTATGCTGATGGGCAGGATGTAAATTGCCACAGACACTCGGGAGAGGTGTATGGTGTTTCCTGAAACATCTAAAAAACAAAGCAACAGAGCCTAGGGCACTTCCACTTATGGTCCTATAGCTTAGGGAAATTAAAATCAAAAAGACACAGCCACCCCAAACTTTGGGATGGCTCTGTTTACAACAACCTCGTTTACAGTACAAGTTCAATATCACAGAAAGTGAAAAATGGTTAAAGAAGTTGTGGTACTCACATACAATGCAGTATCACTCAGTAATGAAATCTATGTCATCAGGCCCGTATCAGCACAATGAGTGGATTCGGGTATGGTGATTCTAACTGAAATAAGTCACACAGAAAAAGAAACATCAATAAATATCACTAATACACGGAATGTAAACTTGGCTACAGAGGAACTGAATTACAAAACAGAACAGGGTCTCAAATTGAGAAAACCAACTTATGCTTGCTTAAGGGGAAAGTTGAGTTGGGGTGCTGCATAAAACCAGAGATTGAAATGAGCACAGATAAAGTTCCTTAAGCCAAATATGGAATAGACAAGAGCTACTCCTTGCTCAACGAAATGACTCAACACCCCATATTAAACAATTAAAAATGTACCTGACTAGTAAGTATCTTAAAACCGATGGATTGCTATGTCTCCGAAAGAGAATCAAGCGTGTGTACAGGGTCATAAACGCAGCAGTGGTAGGATTGGAGAGGTTCGGTGAGCAAATGAAGACTCTTAGAAGTCATATTGCATGGTACCCATTCCACGGGTTTCAACTACCCAGGTTTAAGGTATTCTTCCTTCAGCTAAAACATGCATGTGGAACCTAGAGTATGATCAACCATGTGATCGGGAGACGTGTTCAAATATGTCTCAGTTTTCGTACCCTGGTACTCGGGTGCAACATTCCAGACGCTTTACTAACACTCTCCAGACTTGCAGAGTCAGTCCCTTTAACCTCCTGTTTGGCCCAGTTTGCAATTTCTGCGGAAGATGAACAGGAATAGCGAGAACCAATGAGAGACTAGCTGGAGGTGTCTGGACGGGCAAATTTAACTCTCATTTCCCACCAGGAAGAGGAAATAACCAAAGGCTCAGCATGCCGTGCCAGAACCAGATTAGGGCCTGCAGCCATCATGCGGTCTTGCGGCCAGCTCACAAGAAAACGAGTTGAAGAAAGGAGCTCAGGGACACTGTAATTCACAAACCTGCAGAGTTATAAATGACAACTATCGTCCAAAAATATACTGAAGTAAGGCTGCCAAGAGGACTTGAAAGCGGGGCAGAATTGCAGGAAACCGATTTCAGGAGGTAGACTGGAATTGCATTGAAAGCATAGGAAAAGAGGCAGAACGTCCACAATGATGCACTTGGCCAAAAAGGGCGTATGCGTTTTTTCCTGAATATATTCAGGAAAAAACGCATACGCCCTTTTTGGCCAACCAAGCAAGCTTGCAAAGGAAATCTGCACTACAATGAAGTCTCACTTCCCCCTGGTCAAAAGGGCCATCTGAAAAAAGTGTAAAATCCAGAAAGGCAGGATAGGCCATGGAGAACTGGGAGCCTTGTTATGCTGATGGGCGGGATGTAAATTGCCAACAGACACTCGGGAGAAGTGTATGGTGTTTCCTGAAACATCTAAAAAACAAAGCAACAGAGCCTAGGGCACTTCCACTTATGGTCCTATAGCTTAGGGAAATTAAAATCAAAAAGACACAGCCACCCCAAAGTTTGGGACGCCTCTGTTTACAAGAACCTCGTTTACCGTACAAGTTCAATATCACAGAAAGTGAAAAATGGATAAAGAACTTGTGGTACTTACGTACAATGCAGTATCACTCAGCAATGAAATTTATGTCATCAGGCCCTTAGCAGCACAATGAGTGGATTCAGGTATGATGATTCTAACTGAAATAAGTCACACAGAAAAAGAAACATCATAAGATATCAGTAATACACGGAATGTAAACTTGGCTACACAGGAACTGAATTACAGAACAGAACAGGGTCTCAAATTTAGAAAACCAACTTATGCTTGCTTAAGGGTAAAGGTGAGTTGGGGTGCTGCATAAAACCACAGATTGAAATGAGCACAGATAAAGTTCCTTAAGCCAAATATGGAATAGACAAGAGCTACTCCTTGCTCAACGAAATGGACTCAACACCCCATATTAAACGCCTAAGAATGTACCTGACTTGTAAGTATCTTAAAACCTATGGATTGCTATGTCTCCGAAAGAGAATCAAGCGTGTGTACAGGGGCATAAACGCAGCAGTGATAGGATTGGAGAGGTTCGGTGAGCAAATGAAGACCCTTTGAAGTCATATTGCATGGTACCCATTACACGGGTCTCAACTCTCCAGTTTTAAGGTATTCTTCCTTCAGCTAAAACATGCATGTGGAACCCAGAGTATGATCAACCGTGTGAACGGGAGACGTGTTCAAATATGTCTCAGTTTTCCTCCCCTGGTACTCGGTTGCAACATTCCAGACGCTTTACTAACACTCTCCCCACTTGGAGAGTCAGCGCCTTTAACCTCCTGTTTGGCCCAGTTTGCAATTTCTGCGGAAGATGAACAGGAATAGGGAGAACCAATGAGAGACTAGCTGGAGGTGTCTGGACGGGCAAATTTAACTCTCATTTCCCACCAGGAAGAGGAATTAACCAAAGGCTCAGCGTGCCATGCCGGAACCAGATTAGGGCCTGAAGCCATCCTGCGGTGTTGCGGCCAGGTCACAAGAAAGCGAGTTGAAGAAAGGAGCTCAGGGGCACTGTAATTCACAAACCTGCAGAGTTATAAATGACAGCTATCGTCCAAAAATATACTGAAGTAAGGCTGCCAAGAGGACTTTAAAGCGGGGCAGAATTGCAGGAAACCGATTTCAGGAGGTAGACTGGAATTGCATTGAAAGCATAGGAAAAGAGGCAGAACGTCCACAATGATGCACTTGGCCAAAAAGGACGTATGCGTTTTTTCCTGAATATATTCAGGAAAAAACGCATACGCCCTTTATGGCCAACCAAGCAAACTTGCAAAGGAAATCTGCACTACAATGAAGTCTCAATTCCCCCCGGTCAAAAGGGCCATCTGAAAAAAGTGTAAAATCCTGAAAGGCAGGACAGGCCATGGAGAACTGGGAGCCTTGTTATGCTGATGGGCGGGATGTAAATTGCCAACAGACACTCTGGAGAAGTGTATGGTGTTTCCTGAAACATCTAAAAAACAAAGCAACAGAGCCTAGGGCACTTCCACTTATGGTCCTATAGCTTAGGGAAATTAAAATCAAAAAGACACAGCCACCCCAAAGATTGGGACGCCTCTGTTTACAAGAACCTCGTTTACCGTACAAGTTCAATATCACAGAAAGTGAAAAATGGATAAAGAACTTGTGGTACTTACGTACAATGCAGTATCACTCAGCAATGAAATTTATGTCATCAGGCCCTTAGCAGCACAATGAGTGGATTCAGGTATGATGATTCTAACTGAAATAAGTCACACAGAAAAAGAAACATCATAAGATATCAGTAATACACGGAATGTAAACTTGGCTACACAGGAACTGAATTACAGAACAGAACAGGGTCTCAAATTTAGAAAACCAACTTATGCTTGCTTAAGGGTAAAGGTGAGTTGGGGTGCTGCATAAAACCAGAGATTGAAATGAGCACAGATAAAGTTCCTTAAGCCAAATATGGAATAGACAAGAGCTACTCCTTGCTCAACGAAATGGACTCAACACCCCATATTAAACGCCTAAGAATGTACCTGACTAGTAAGTATCTTAAAACCTATGGATTGCTATGTCTCCGAAAGAGAATCAAGCGTGTGTACAGGGGCATAAACGCAGCAGTGATAGGATTGGAGAGGTTCGGTGAGCAAATGAAGACCCTTTGAAGTCATATTGCATGGTACCCATTACACGGGTCTCAACTCTCCAGTTTTAAGGTATTCTTCCTTCAGCTAAAACATGCATGTGGAACCCAGAGTATGATCAACCGTGTGATCGGGAGACCTGTTCAAATATGTCTCAGTTTTCCTACCCTGGTACTCGGGTGCAACATTCCAGACGCTTTACTAACACTCTCCCCACTTGGAGAGTCAGCGCCTTTAACCTCCTGTTTGGCCCAGTTTGCAATTTCTGCGGAAGATGTACAGGAATAGGGAGAACCAATGAGAGACTAGCTGGAGGTGTCTGGACGGGCAAATTTAACTCTCATTTCCCACCAGGAAGAGGAATTAACCAAAGGCTCAGCGTGCCATGCCGGAACCAGATTAGGGCCTGAAGCCATCCTGCGGTGTTGCGGCCAGGTCACAAGAAAGCGAGTTGAAGAAAGGAGCTCAGGGGCACTGTAATTCACAAACCTGCAGAGTTATAAATGACAGCTATCGTCCAAAAATATACTGAAGGAAGGCTGCCAAGAGGACTTGAAAGCGGGGCAGAATTGCAGGAAACTGATTTCAGGAGGTAGACTGGAATTGCATTGAAAGCATAGGAAAAGAGGCAGAACGTCCACAATGATGCACTTGGCCAAAAAGGGCGTATGCGTTTTTTCCTGAATATATTCAGGAAAAAACGCATACGCCCTTTTTGGCCAACCAAGCAAGCTTGCAAAGGAAATCTGCACTACAATGAAGTCTCACTTCCCCCCGGTCAAAAGGGCCATCTGAAAAAAGTGTAAAATCCAGAAAGGCAGGACAGGCCATGGAGAACTGGGAGCCTTGTTATGCTGATGGGCAGGATGTAAATTGCCACAGACACTCGGGAGAGGTGTATGGTGTTTCCTGAAACATCTAAAAAACAAAGCAACAGAGCCTAGGGCACTTCCACTTATGGTCCTATAGCTTAGGGAAATTAAAATCAAAAAGACACAGCCACCCCAAACTTTGGGATGGCTCTGTTTACAACAACCTCGTTTACAGTACAAGTTCAATATCACAGAAAGTGAAAAATGGTTAAAGAAGTTGTGGTACTCACATACAATGCAGTATCACTCAGTAATGAAATCTATGTCATCAGGCCCGTATCAGCACAATGAGTGGATTCGGGTATGGTGATTCTAACTGAAATAAGTCACACAGAAAAAGAAACATCAATAAATATCACTAATACACGGAATGTAAACTTGGCTACAGAGGAACTGAATTACAAAACAGAACAGGGTCTCAAATTGAGAAAACCAACTTATGCTTGCTTAAGGGGAAAGTTGAGTTGGGGTGCTGCATAAAACCAGAGATTGAAATGAGCACAGATAAAGTTCCTTAAGCCAAATATGGAATAGACAAGAGCTACTCCTTGCTCAACGAAATGACTCAACACCCCATATTAAACAATTAAAAATGTACCTGACTAGTAAGTATCTTAAAACCGATGGATTGCTATGTCTCCGAAAGAGAATCAAGCGTGTGTACAGGGTCATAAACGCAGCAGTGGTAGGATTGGAGAGGTTCGGTGAGCAAATGAAGACTCTTAGAAGTCATATTGCATGGTACCCATTCCACGGGTTTCAACTACCCAGGTTTAAGGTATTCTTCCTTCAGCTAAAACATGCATGTGGAACCTAGAGTATGATCAACCATGTGATCGGGAGACGTGTTCAAATATGTCTCAGTTTTCGTACCCTGGTACTCGGGTGCAACATTCCAGACGCTTTACTAACACTCTCCAGACTTGCAGAGTCAGTCCCTTTAACCTCCTGTTTGGCCCAGTTTGCAATTTCTGCGGAAGATGAACAGGAATAGCGAGAACCAATGAGAGACTAGCTGGAGGTGTCTGGACGGGCAAATTTAACTCTCATTTCCCACCAGGAAGAGGAAATAACCAAAGGCTCAGCATGCCGTGCCAGAACCAGATTAGGGCCTGCAGCCATCATGCGGTCTTGCGGCCAGCTCACAAGAAAACGAGTTGAAGAAAGGAGCTCAGGGACACTGTAATTCACAAACCTGCAGAGTTATAAATGACAACTATCGTCCAAAAATATACTGAAGTAAGGCTGCCAAGAGGACTTGAAAGCGGGGCAGAATTGCAGGAAACCGATTTCAGGAGGTAGACTGGAATTGCATTGAAAGCATAGGAAAAGAGGCAGAACGTCCACAATGATGCACTTGGCCCAAAAGGGCGTATGCGTTTTTTCCTGAATATATTCAGGAAAAAACGCATACGCCCTTTGTGGCCAACCAAGCAAGCTTGCAAAGGAAATCTGCACTACAATGAAGTCTCACTTCCCCCCGGTCAAAAGGGCCATCTGAAAAAAGTGTAAAATCCAGAAAGGCAGGATAGGCCATGGAGAACTGGGAGCCTTGTTATGCTGATGGGCGGGATGTAAATTGCCAACAGACACTCGGGAGAAGTGTATGGTGTTTCCTGAAACATCTAAAAAACAAAGCAACAGAGCCTAGGGCACTTCCACTTATGGTCCTATAGCTTAGGGAAATTAAAATCAAAAAGACACAGCCACCCCAAAGTTTGGGACGCCTCTGTTTACAAGAACCTCGTTTACCGTACAAGTTCAATATCACAGAAAGTGAAAAATGGATAAAGAACTTGTGGTACTTACGTACAATGCAGTATCACTCAGCAATGAAATTTATGTCATCAGGCCCTTAGCAGCACAATGAGTGGATTCAGGTATGATGATTCTAACTGAAATAAGTCACACAGAAAAAGAAACATCATAAGATATCAGTAATACACGGAATGTAAACTTGGCTACACAGGAACTGAATTACAGAACAGAACAGGGTCTCAAATTTAGAAAACCAACTTATGCTTGCTTAAGGGTAAAGGTGAGTTGGGGTGCTGCATAAAACCACAGATTGAAATGAGCACAGATAAAGTTCCTTAAGCCAAATATGGAATAGACAAGAGCTACTCCTTGCTCAACGAAATGGACTCAACACCCCATATTAAACGCCTAAGAATGTACCTGACTTGTAAGTATCTTAAAACCTATGGATTGCTATGTCTCCGAAAGAGAATCAAGCGTGTGTACAGGGGCATAAACGCAGCAGTGATAGGATTGGAGAGGTTCGGTGAGCAAATGAAGACCCTTTGAAGTCATATTGCATGGTACCCATTACACGGGTCTCAACTCTCCAGTTTTAAGGTATTCTTCCTTCAGCTAAAACATGCATGTGGAACCCAGAGTATGATCAACCGTGTGAACGGGAGACGTGTTCAAATATGTCTCAGTTTTCCTCCCCTGGTACTCGGGTGCAACATTCCAGACGCTTTACTAACACTCTCCCCACTTGGAGAGTCAGCGCCTTTAACCTCCTGTTTGGCCCAGTTTGCAATTTCTGCGGAAGATGAACAGGAATAGGGAGAACCAATGAGAGACTAGCTGGAGGTGTCTGGACGGGCAAATTTAACTCTCATTTCCCACCAGGAAGAGGAATTAACCAAAGGCTCAGCGTGCCATGCCGGAACCAGATTAGGGCCTGAAGCCATCCTGCGGTGTTGCGGCCAGGTCACAAGAAAGCGAGTTGAAGAAAGGGGCTCAGGGGCACTGTAATTCACAAACCTGCAGAGTTATAAATGACAGCTATCGTCCAAAAATATACTGAAGTAAGGCTGCCAAGAGGACTTTAAAGCGGGGCAGAATTGCAGGAAACCGATTTCAGGAGGTAGACTGGAATTGCATTGAAAGCATAGGAAAAGAGGCAGAACGTCCACAATGATGCACTTGGCCAAAAAGGACGTATGCGTTTTTTCCTGAATATATTCAGGAAAAAACGCATACGCCCTTTATGGCCAACCAAGCAAACTTGCAAAGGAAATCGGCACTACAATGAAGTCTCAATTCCCCCCGGTCAAAAGGGCCATCTGAAAAAAGTGTAAAATCCTGAAAGGCAGGACAGGCCATGGAGAACTGGGAGCCTTGTTATGCTGATGGGCGGGATGTAAATTGCCAACAGACACTCTGGAGAAGTGTATGGTGTTTCCTGAAACATCTAAAAAACAAAGCAACAGAGCCTAGGGCACTTCCACTTATGGTCCTATAGCTTAGGGAAATTAAAATCAAAAAGACACAGCCACCCCAAAGATTGGGACGCCTCTGTTTACAAGAACCTCCCTTACCGTACAAGTTCAATATCACAGAAAGTGAAAAATGGATAAAGAACTTGTGGTACTTACGTACAATGCAGTATCACTCAGCAATGAAATTTATGTCATCAGGCCCTTAGCAGCACAATGAGTGGATTCAGGTATGATGATTCTAACTGAAATAAGTCACACAGAAAAAGAAACATCATAAGATATCAGTAATACACGGAATGTAAACTTGGCTACACAGGAACTGAATTACAGAACAGAACAGGGTCTCAAATTTAGAAAACCAACTTATGCTTGCTTAAGGGTAAAGGTGAGTTGGGGTGCTGCATAAAACCACAGATTGAAATGAGCACAGATAAAGTTCCTTAAGCCAAATATGGAATAGACAAGAGCTACTCCTTGCTCAACGAAATGGACTCAACACCCCATATTAAACGCCTAAGAATGTACCTGACTAGTAAGTATCTTAAAACCTATGGATTGCTATGTCTCCGAAAGAGAATCAAGCGTGTGTACAGGGGCATAAACGCAGCAGTGATAGGATTGGAGAGGTTCGGTGAGCAAATGAAGACCCTTTGAAGTCATATTGCATGGTACCCATTACACGGGTCTCAACTCTCCAGTTTTAAGGTATTCTTCCTTCAGCTAAAACATGCATGTGGAACCCAGAGTATGATCAACCGTGTGATCGGGAGACCTGTTCAAATATGTCTCAGTTTTCCTCCCCTGGTACTCGGGTGCAACATTCCAGACGCTTTACTAACACTCTCCCCACTTGGAGAGTCAGCGCCTTTAACCTCCTGTTTGGCCCAGTTTGCAATTTCTGCGGAAGATGAACAGGAATAGGGAGAACCAATGAGAGACTAGCTGGAGGTGTCTGGACGGGCAAATTTAACTCTCATTTCCCACCAGGAAGAGGAATTAACCAAAGGCTCAGCGTGCCATGCCGGAACCAGATTAGGGCCTGAAGCCATCCTGCGGTGTTGCGGCCAGGTCACAAGAAAGCGAGTTGAAGAAAGGAGCTCAGGGGCACTGTAATTCACAAACCTGCAGAGTTATAAATGACAGCTATCGTCCAAAAATATACTGAAGGAAGGCTGCCAAGAGGACTTGAAAGCGGGGCAGAATTGCAGGAAACTGATTTCAGGAGGTAGACTGGAATTGCATTGAAAGCATAGGAAAAGAGGCAGAACGTCCACAATGATGCACTTGGCCAAAAAGGGCGTATGCGTTTTTTCCTGAATATATTCAGGAAAAAACGCATACGCCCTTTTTGGCCAACCAAGCAAGCTTGCAAAGGAAATCTGCACTACAATGAAGTCTCACTTCCCCCCGGTCAAAAGGGCCATCTGAAAAAAGTGTAAAATCCAGAAAGGCAGGACAGGCCATGGAGAACTGGGAGCCTTGTTATGCTGATGGGCGGGATGTAAATTGCCAACAGACACTCGGGATAAGTGTATGGTGTTTCCTGAAACATCTAAAAAACAAAGCAACAGAGCCTAGGGCACTTCCACTTATGGTCCTATAGCTTAGGGAAATTAAAATCAAAAAGACACAGCCACCCCAAAGTTTGGGACGCCTCTGTTTACAAGAACCTCATTTACCGTACAAGTTCAATATCACAGAAAGTGAAAAATGGATAAAGAAGCTGTGGTACTTACGTACAATGCAGTATCACTCAGCAATGAAATCTATGTCATCAGGCGCTTAGCAGCACAATGAATGGATTCAGGTATGATGATTCTAACTGAAATAAGTCACACAGAAAAAGAGACATCATAAGGTATCAGTAATACACGGAATGTAAACTTGGCTACACAGGAACTGAATTACAGAACAGAACAGGGTCTCAAATTTAGAAAACCAACTTATGCTTGCTTAAGGGTAAAGGTGAGTTGGGGTGCTGCATAAAACCAGAGATTGAAATGAGCACAGATAAAGTTCATTAAGCCAAATATGGAATAGACAAGAGCTACTCCTTGCTCAACGAAATGGACTCAACACCGCCTATTAAACGCCTAAGAATGTACCTGACTAGTAAGTATCTTAAAACCTATGGATTGCTATGTCTCCGAAAGAGAATCAAGCATGTGTACAGGGGCATAAACGCAGCAGTGATAGGATTGGAGAGGTTCGGTGAGCAAATGAAGACCCTTTGAAGTCATATTGCATGGTACCCATTCCACGGGTTTCAACTACCCAGGTTTAAGGTATTCTTCCTACAGCTAAAATATGCATGTGGAACCCAGAGTATGATCAACCATGTGATCGGGAGACGTGTTCAAATATGTCTCAGTTTTCGTACCCTGGTACTCGAGTGCAACATTCCAGACGCTTTACTAACACTCTCCCGACTTGGAGAGGCAGTCCCTTTAACGTCCTGTTTGGCCCAGTTTGCAATTTCTGCAGAAGATGAACAGGAATAGGGAGAACCAATGAGAGACTAGCTGGAGGTGTCTGGACGGGCAAATTTAACTCTCATTTCGTACCAGGAAGAGGAAATAACCAAAGGCTCAGCGTGCCATGCCGGAACCAGATTAGAGCCTGAAGCCATCATGCGGTGTTACGGCCAGCTCACAAGAAAGCGAGTTGAAGAAAGGAGCTCAGGGGCACTGTAATCCACAAACCTGCAGAGTTATAAATGACAGCTATCGTCCAAAAATATACTGAAGTAAGGCTGCCAAGAGGACTTGAAAGTGGGGCAGAATTGCAGGAAACCGATTTCAGGAGGTAGACTGGAATTGCATTTAAAGCATAGGAAAAGAGGCAGAACGTCCACAATGATGCACTCGGCCAAAAAGGGCGTATGCGTTTTTTCCTGAATATATTCAGGAAAAAACGCATACGCCATTTTTTGGCCAACCAAGCAAGCTTGCAAAGGAAATCTGCACTACAATGAAGTCTCACTTCCCCCCGGTCAAAAGGGCCATCTGAAAAAAGTGTAAAATCCTGAAAGGCAGGACAGGCCATGGAGAACTGGGAGCCTTGTTATGCTGATGGGCGGGATGTAAATTGCCAACAGACACTCGGGAGAAGTGTATGGTGTTTCCTGAAACATCTAAAAAACAAAGCAACAGAGCCTAGGGCACTTCCACTTATGGTCCTATAGCTTAGGGAAATTAAAATCAAAAAGACACAGCCACCCCAAAGATTGGGACGCCTCTGTTTACAAGAACCTCGTTTACCGTACAAGTTCAATATCACAGAAAGTGAAAAATGGATAAAGAACTTGTGGTACTTACGTACAATGCAGTATCACTCAGCAATGAAATTTATGTCATCAGGCCCTTAGCAGCACAATGAGTGGATTCAGGTATGATGATTCTAACTGAAATAAGTCACACAGAAAAAGAAACATCATAAGATATCAGTAATACACGGAATGTAAACTTGGCTACACAGGAACTGAATTACAGAACAGAACAGGGTCTCAAATTTAGAAAACCAACTTATGCTTGCTTAAGGGTAAAGGTGAGTTGGGGTGCTGCATAAAACCAGAGATTGAAATGAGCACAGATAAAGTTCCTTAAGCCAAATATGGAATAGACAAGAGCTACTCCTTGCTCAACGAAATGGACTCAACACCCCATATTAAACGCCTAAGAATGTACCTGACTAGTAAGTATCTTAAAACCTATGGATTGCTATGTCTCCGAAAGAGAATCAAGCGTGTGTACAGGGGCATAAACGCAGCAGTGATAGGATTGGAGAGGTTCGGTGAGCAAATGAAGACCCTTTGAAGTCATATTGCATGGTACCCATTACACGGGTCTCAACTCTCCAGTTTTAAGGTATTCTTCCTTCAGCTAAAACATGCATGTGGAACCCAGAGTATGATCAACCGTGTGATCGGGAGACCTGTTCAAATATGTCTCAGTTTTCCTCCCCTGGTACTCGGGTGCAACATTCCAGACGCTTTACTAACACTCTCCCCACTTGGAGAGTCAGCGCCTTTAACCTCCTGTTTGGCCCAGTTTGCAATTTCTGCGGAAGATGAACAGGAATAGGGAGAACCAATGAGAGACTAGCTGGAGGTGTCTGGACGGGCAAATTTAACTCTCATTTCCCACCAGGAAGAGGAATTAACCAAAGGCTCAGCGTGCCATGCCGGAACCAGATTAGGGCCTGAAGCCATCCTGCGGTGTTGCGGCCAGGTCACAAGAAAGCGAGTTGAAGAAAGGAGCTCAGGGGCACTGTAATTCACAAACCTGCAGAGTTATAAATGACAGCTATCGTCCAAAAATATACTGAAGGAAGGCTGCCAAGAGGACTTGAAAGCGGGGCAGAATTGCAGGAAACTGATTTCAGGAGGTAGACTGGAATTGCATTGAAAGCATAGGAAAAGAGGCAGAACGTCCACAATGATGCACTTGGCCAAAAAGGGCGTATGCGTTTTTTCCTGAATATATTCAGGAAAAAACGCATACGCCCTTTTTGGCCAACCAAGCAAGCTTGCAAAGGAAATCTGCACTACAATGAAGTCTCACTTCCCCCCGGTCAAAAGGGCCATCTGAAAAAAGTGTAAAATCCAGAAAGGCAGGACAGGCCATGGAGAACTGGGAGCCTTGTTATGCTGATGGGCGGGATGTAAATTGCCAACAGACACTCGGGAGAAGTGTATGGTGTTTCCTGAAACATCTAAAAAACAAAGCAACAGAGCCTAGGGCACTTCCACTTATGGTCCTATAGCTTAGGGAAATTAAAATCAAAAAGACACAGCCACCCCAAACTTTGGGACGGCTCTGTTTACAAGAACCTCGTTTACCGTACAAGTTCAATATCACAGAAAGTGAAAAATGGATAAAGAAGTTGTGGTACTCACATACAATGCAGTATCACTCAGTAATGAAATCTATGTCATCAGGCCCGTATCAGCACAATGAGTGGATTCGGGTATGGTGATTCTAACTGAAATAAGTCACACAGAAAAAGAAACATCATAAGGTATCAGTAATACACGGAATGTAAACTTGGCTACACAGGAACTGAATTACAGAACAGAACAGGGTCTCAAATTTAGAAAACCAACTTATGCTTGCTTAAGGGTAAAGGTGAGTTGGGGTGCTGCATAAAACCAGAGATTGAAATGAGCACAGATAAAGTTCCTTAAGCCAAATATGGAATAGACAAGAGCTACTCCTTGCTCAACGAAATGGACTCAACACCGCCTATTAAACGCCTAAGAATGTACCTGACTAGTAAGTATCTTAAAACCTATGGATTGCTATGTCTCCGAAAGAGAATCAAGCATGTGTACAGGGGCATAAACGCAGCAGTGATAGGATTGGAGAGGTTCGGTGAGCAAATGAAGACCCTTTGAAGTCATATTGCATGGTACCCATTCCAGGGGTTTCAACTACCCAGGTTTAAGGTATTCTTCCTACAGCTAAAATATGCATGTGGAACCCAGAGTATGATCAACCATGTGATCGGGAGACGTGTTCAAATATGTCTCAGTTTTCGTCCCCTGGTACTCGGGTGCAACATTCCAGACGCTTTACTAACACTCTCCCGAGTTGCAGAGTCAGTCCCTTTAACCTCCTGTTTGGCCCAGTTTGCAATTTCTGCGGAAGATGAACAGGAATAGGGAGAACCAATGAGAGACTAGCTGGAGGTGTCTGGACGGGCAAAGTTAACTCTCATTTCCCACCAGGAAGAGGAATTAACCAAAGGATCAGCGTGCCGTGCCGGAACCAGATTAGGGCCTGAAGCCATCCTGCGGTGTTGCGGCCAGGTCACAAGAAAGCGAGTTGAAGAAAGGAGCTCAGGGGCACTGTAATTCACAAACCTGCAGAGTTATAAATGACAGCTATCGTCCAAAAATATACTGAAGTAAGGCTGCCAAGAGGAGTTGAAAGCGGGGCAGAATTGCAGGAAACCGATTTCAGGAGGTAGACTGGAATTGCATTGAAAGCATAGGAAAAGAGGCAAAATGTCCACAATGATGCACTTGGCCAAAAAGGGCGTATGCGTTTTTTCCTGAATATATTCAGGAAAAAACGCATACGCCCTTTTTGGCCAACCAAGCAAGCTTGCAAAGGAAATCTGCACTACAATGAAGTCTCACTTCCCCCCGGTCAAAAGGGCCATCTGAAAAAAGTGTAAAATCCAGAAAGGCAGGACAGGCCATGGAGAACTGGGAGCCTTGTTATGCTGATGGGCAGGATGTAAATTGCCACAGACACTCGGGAGAAGTGTATGGTGTTTCCTGAAACATCTAAAAAACAAAGCAACAGAGCCTAGGCCACTTCCACTTATGGTCCTATAGCTTAGGGAAATTAAAATCAAAAAGACACAGCCACCCCAAACTTTGGGACGGCTCTGTTTACAACAACCTCGTTTAGAGTACAAGTTTAATATCACAGAAAGTGAAAAATGGATAAAGAAGTTGTGGTACTCACATACAATGCAGTATCACTCAGTAATGAAATCTATGTCATCAGGCCCGTATCAGCACAATGAGTGGATTCGGGTATGGTGATTCTAACTGAAATAAGTCACACAGAAAAAGAAACATCAATAAATATCACTAATACACGGAATGTAAACTTGGCTACACAGGAACTGAATTACAGAACAGAACAGGGTCTCAAATTGAGAAAACCAACTTATGCTTGCTTAAGGGGAAAGTTGAGTTGGGGTGCTGCATAAAACCAGAGATTGAAATGAGCACAGATAAAGTTCCTTAAGCCAAATATGGAATAGACAAGAGCTACTCCTTGCTCAACGAAATGACTCAACACCCCATATTAAACAATTAAGAATGTACCTGACTAGTAAGTATCTTAAAACCAATGGATTGCTATGTCTCCGAAAGAGAATCAAGCGTGTGTACAGGGGCATAAACGCAGCAGTGGTAGGATTGGAGAGGTTCGGTGAGCAAATGAAGACTCTTAGAAGTCATATTGCATGGTACCCATTCCACGGGTTTCAACTCCCCAGGTTTAAGGTATTCTTCCTTCAGCTAAAACATGCATGTGGAACCTAGAGTATGATCAACCATGTGATCGGGAGACGTGTTCAAATATGTCTCAGTTTTCGTACCCTGGTACTCGGGTGCAACATTCCAGACGCTTTACTAACACTCTCCCGACTTGCAGAGTCAGTCTCTTTAACCTCATGTTTGGCCCAGTTTGCAATTTCTGCGGAAGATGAACAGGAATAGCAAGAACCAATGAGAGACTAGCTGGAGGTGTCTGGACGGGCAAATTTAACTCTCATTTCCCACCAGGAAGAGGAAATAACCAAAGGCTCAGCGTGCCGTTCCGGAACCAGATTAGGGCCTGAAGCCATCCTGCGGTGTTGCGGCCAGCTCACAAGAAAACGAGTTGAAGAAAGGAGCTCAGGGGCACTGTAATTCACAAACCTGCAGAGTTATAAATGACAACTATCGTCCAAAAATATACTGAAGTAAGGCTGCCAAGAGGACTTGAAAGCGGGGCAGAATTGCAGGAAACCGATTTCAGGAGGTAGACTGGAATTGCATTGAAAGCATAGGAAAAGAGGCAGAACGTCCACAATGATGCACTTGGCCAAAAAGGGCGTATGCGTTTTTTCCTGAATATATTCAGGAAAAAACGCATACGCCCTTTTTGGCCAACCAAGCAAGCTTGCAAAGGAAATCTGCACTACAATGAAGTCTCACTTCCCCCCGGTCAAAAGGGCCATCTGAAAAAAGTGTAAAATCCAGAAAGGCAGGACAGGCCATGGAGAACTGGGAGCCTTGTTATGCTGATGGGCAGGATGTAAATTGCCAACAGACACTCTGGAGAAGTGTATGGTGTTTCCTGAAACATCTAAAAAACAAAGCAACAGAGCCTAGGGCACTTCCAATTATGGTCCTATAGCTTAGGGAAATTAAAATCAAAAAGACACAGCCACCCCAATGTTTGGGACGCCTCTGTTTACAAGAACCTCGTTTACCGTACAAGTTCAATATCACAGAAAGTGAAAAATGGATAAAGAACTTGTGGTACTTACGTACAATGCAGTATCACTCAGCAGTGAAATCTATGTCATCAGGCCCGTAGCAGCACAATGAGTGGATTCAGGTACGATGATTCTAACTGAAATAAGTCACACAGAAAATGAAACATCATAAGATATCAGTAATACACGGAATGTAAACTTGGCTACACAGGAACTGAATTACAGAACAGAACAGGGTCTCACATTTAGAAAAACAACTTATGCTTGCTTAAGGGTAAAGGTGAGTTGGGGTGCTGCATAAAACCAGAGATCGAAATGAGCACAGATAAAGTTCCTTAAGCCAAATATGGAATAGACAAGAGCTACTCCTTGCTCAACGAAATGGACTCAACACCGCATATTAAACGCCTAAGAATGTACCTGACTCTTAAGTATCTTAAAACCTATGGATTGCTATGTCTCCGAAAGAGAATCAAGCATGTGTACAGGGACATAAACGCAGCAGTGATAGGATTGGAGAGGTTCGGTGAGCAAATGAAGACCCTTTGAAGTCATATTGCATGGTACCCATTCCACGGGTTTCAACTACCCAGGTTTAAGATATTCTTCCTTCAGCTAAAACATGCATGTGGAACCTAGAGTATGATCAACCATGTGATCGGGAGACGTGTTCAAATATGTCTCAGTTTTCGTACCCTGGTACTCGGGTGCAACATTCCAGACGCTTTACTAACACTCTCCCGACTTGGAGAGTCAGTCCCTTTAACCTCCTGTTTGGCCCAGTTTGCAATTTCTGCGGAAGATGAACAGGAATAGCGAGAACCAATGAGAGACTAGCTGGAGGTGTCTGGACGGGCAAATTTAACTGTCATTTCCCACCAGGAAGAGGAAATAACCAAAGGCTCAGCGTACCGTGCCGGAACCAGATTAGGGCCTGAAGCCATCCTGCGGTGTTGCGGCCAGCTCACAAGAAAGCAAGTTGAAGAAAGGAGCTCAGGGGCACTGTAATTCAGAAACCTGCAGAGTTATAAATGACAACTATCGTCCAAAAATATACTGAAGTAAGGCTGCCAAGAGGACTTGAAAGCGGGGCAGAATTGCAGGAAACCGATTTCAGGAGGTAGACTGGAATTGCATTGAAAGCATAGGAAAAGAGGCAGAACGTCCACAATGATGCACTTGGCCAAAAAGGGCGTATGCGTTTTTTCCTGAATATATTCAGGAAAAAACGCATACGCCCTTTTTGGCCAACCAAGCAAGCTTGCAAAGGAAATCTGCACTACAATGAAGTCTCACTTCCCCCCGGTCAAAAGGGCCATCTGAAAAAAGTGTAAAATCCAGAAAGGCAGGACAGGCCATGGAGAACTGGGAGCCTTGTTATGCTGATGGGCGGGATGTCAATTGCCAAAAGACACTCGGGAGAAGTGTATGGTGTTTCCTGAAACATCTAAAAAACAAAGCAACAGAGCCTAGGGCACTTCCACTTATGGTCCTATAGCTTAGGGAAATTAAAATCAAAAAGACACAGCCACCCCAAAGTTTGGGACGGCTCTGTTTACAACAACCTCGTTTAGAGTACAAGTTCAATATCACAGAAAGTGAAAAATGGATAAAGAAGTTGTGGTACTCACATACAATGCAGTATCACTCAGCAATGAAATCTATGTCATCAGGCCTGTAGCAGCACAATGAGTGGATTCGGGTATGGTGATTCTAACTGAAATAAGTCACACAGAAAAAGAAACATCAATAAATATCACTAATACATGGAATGTAAACTTGGATACAGAGGAACTGAATTACAAAACAGAACAGGGTCTCAAATTGAGAAAACCAACTTATGCTTGTTTATGGGGAAAGTTGAGTTGGGGTGCTGCATAAAACCAGAGATTGAAATGAGCACAGATAAAGTTCCTTAAGCCAAATATGGAATAGACAAGAGCTACTCCTTGCTCAACGAAATGACTCAACACCCCATATTAAACAACTAAGAATGTACCTGACTAGTAAGTATCTTAAAACCGATGGATTGCTATGTCTCTGAAAGAGAATCAAGCGTGTGTACAGGGGCATAAACGCAGCAGTGATAGGATTGGAGAGGTTCGGTGAGCAAATGAAGACTCTTAGAAGTCATATTGCATGGTACCCATTCCACGGGTTTCAACTACCCAGGTTTAAGGTATTCTTCCTTCAGCTAAAACATGCATGTGGAACCTAGAGTATGATCAACCATGTGAGCGGGAGACGTGTTCAAATATGTCTCAGTTTTCGTACCCTGGTACTCGGGTGCAACATTCCAGACGCTTTACTAACACTCTCCCGACTTGGAGAGTCAGTCCCTTTAACCTCCTGTTTGGCCCAGTTTGCAATTTCTGCGGAAGATGGACAGGAATAGCGAGAACCAATGAGAGACTAGCTGGAGGTGTCCGGACGGGCAAATTTAACTCTCATTTCCCACCAGGAAGAGGAAATAACCAAAGGCTCAGCGTGCCGTGCCGGAACCAGATTAGGGCCTGAAGCCATCCTGCGGTGTTGCGGCCAGCTCACAAGAAAACGAGTTGAAGAAAGGAGCTCAGGGGCACTGTAATTCACAAACCTGCAGAGTTATAAATGACAACTATCGTCCAAAAATATACTGAAGTAAGGCTGCCAAGAGGACTTGAAAGCGGGGCAGAATTGCAGGAAACCGATTTCAGGAGGTAGACTGGAATTGCATTGAAAGCATAGGAAAAGAGGCAAAATGTCCACAATGATGCACTTGGCCAAAAAGGGCGTATGCGTTTTTTCCTGAATATATTCAGGAAAAAACGCATACGCCCTTTTTGGCCAACCAAGCAAGCTTGCAAAGGAAATCTGCACTACAATGAAGTCTCACTTCCCCCCGGTCAAAAGGGCCATCTGAAAAAAGTGTAAAATCCAGAAAGGCAGGACAGGCCATGGAGAACTGGGAGCCTTGTTATGCTGATGGGCAGGATGTAAATTGCCACAGACACTCGGGAGAAGTGTATGGTGTTTCCTGAAACATCTAAAAAACAAAGCAACAGAGCCTAGGGCACTTCCACTTATGGTCCTATAGCTTAGGGAAATTAAAATCAAAAAGACACAGCCACCCCAAACTTTGGGACGGCTCTGTTTACAAGAACCTCGTTTACCGTACAAGTTCAATATCACAGAAAGTGAAAAATGGATAAAGAAGTTGTGGTACTCACATACAATGCAGTATCACTCAGTAATGAAATCTATGTCATCAGGCCCGTATCAGCACAATGAGTGGATTCGGGTATGGTGATTCTAACTGAAATAAGTCACACAGAAAAAGAAACATCAATAAATATCACTAATACACGGAATGTAAACTTGGCTACAGAGGAACTGAATTCCAACACAGAACAGGGTCTCAAATTGAGAAAACCAACTTATGCTTGCTTAAGGGGAAAGTTGAGTTGGGGTGCTGCATAAAACCAGAGATTGAAATGAGCACAGATAAAGTTCCTTAAGCCAAATATGGAATAGACAAGAGCTACTCCTTGCTCAACGAAATGACTCAACACCCCATATTAAACAATTCAGAATGTACCTGACTAGTAAGTATCTTAAAACCGATGGATTGCTATGTCTCCGAAAGAGAATCAAGCGTGTGTACAGGGGCATAAACGCAGCAGTGATAGGATTGGAGAGGTTCGGTGAGCAAATGAAGACTCTTAGAAGTCATATTGCATGGTACCCATTCCACGGGTTTCAACTACCCAGGTTTAAGGTATTCTTCCTTCAGCTAAAACATGCATGTGGAACCTAGAGTATGATCAACCATGTGAGCGGGAGACGTGTTCAAATATGTCTCAGTTTTCGTACCCTGGTACTCGGGTGCAACATTCCAGACGCTTTACTAACACTCTCCCGACTTGGAGAGTCAGTCCCTTTAACCTCCTGTTTGGCCCAGTTTGCAATTTCTGCGGAAGATGGACAGGAATAGCGAGAACCAATGAGAGACTAGCTGGAGGTGTCTGGACGGGCAAATTTAACTCTCATTTCCCACCAGGAAGAGGAAATAACCAAAGGCTCAGCGTGCCGTGCCGGAACCAGATTAGGGCCTGAAGCCATCCTGCGGTGTTGCGGCCAGCTCACAAGAAAGCGAGTTGAAGAAAGGAGCTCAGGGGCACTGTAATTCACAAACCTGCAGAGTTATAAATGACAACTATCGTCCAAAAATATACTGAAGTAAGGCTGCCAAGAGGACTTGAAAGCGGGGCAGAATTGCAGGAAACCGATTTCAGGAGGTAGACTGGAATTGCATCGAAAGCATAGGAAAAGAGGCAGAACGTCCACAATGATGCACTTGGCCAAAAAGGGCGTATGCGTTTTTTCCTGAATATATTCAGGAAAAAACGCATACGCCCTTTTTGGCCAACCAAGCAAGCTTGCAAAGGAAATCTGCACTACAATGAAGTCTCACTTCCCCCCGGTCAAAAGGGCCATCTGAAAAAAGTGTAAAATCCAGAAAGGCAGGACAGGCCATGGAGAACTGGGAGCCTTGTTATGCTGATGGGCGGGATGTCAATTGCCAACAGACACTCGGGAGAAGTGTATGGTGTTTCCTGAAACATCTAAAAAACAAAGCAACAGAGCCTAGGGCACTTCCACTTATGGTCCTATAGCTTAGGGAAATTAAAATCAAAAAGATACAGCCACCCCAATGTTTGGGACGCCTCTGTTTACAAGAACCTCGTTTACCGTACAAGTTCAATATCACAGAAAGTGAAAAATGGATAAAGAACTTGTGGTACTTACGTACAATGCAGTATCACTCAGCAGTGAAATCTATGTCATCAGGCCCGTAGCAGCACAATGAGTGGATTCAGGTACGATGATTCTAACTGAAATAAGTCACACAGAAAAAGAAACATCATAAGATATCAGTAATACACGGAATGTAAACTTGGCTACACAGGAACTGAATTACAGAACAGAACAGGGTCTCAAATTTAGAAAACCACCTTATGCTTGTTTAAGGGTAAAGGTGAGTTGGGGTGCTGCATAAAACCAGAGATTGAAATGAGCACAGATAAAGTTCCTTAAGCCAAATATGGAATAGACAAGAGCTACTCCTTGCTCAACGAAATGGACTCAACACCGCATATTAAACGCCTAAGAGTGTACCTGACTCTTAAGTATCTTAAAACCTATGGATTGCTATGTCTCCGAAAGAGAATCAAGCATGTGTACAGGGACGTAAACGCAGCAGTGATAGGATTGGAGAGGTTCGGTGAGCAAATGAAGACCCTTTGAAGTCATATTGCATGGTACCCATTCCACGGGTTTCAACTACCCAGGTTTAAGGTATTCTTCCTTCAGCTAAAACATGCATGTGGAACCTAGAGTATGATCAACCATGTGATCGGGAGACGTGTTCAAATATGTCTCAGTTTTCGTACCCTGGTACTCGGGTGCAACATTCCAGACGCTTTACTAACACTCTCCCGACTTGGAGAGTCAGTCCCTTTAACCTCCTGTTTGGCCCAGTTTGCAATTTCTGCGGAAGATGAACAGGAATAGCGAGAACCAATGAGAGACTAGCTGGAGGTGTCTGGACGGGCAAATTTAACTCTCATTTCCCACCAGGAAGAGGAAATAACCAAAGGCTCAGCGTGCCGTGCCGGAACCAGATTAGGGCCTGAAGCCATCCTGCGGTGTTGCGGCCAGCTCACAAGAAAGCGAGTTGAAGAAAGGAGCTCAGGGGCACTGTAATTCACAAACCTGCAGAGTTATAAATGACAACTATCGTCCAAAAATATACTGAAGTAAGGCTGCCAAGAGGACTTGAAAGCGGGGCAGAATTGCAGGAAACCGATTTCAGGAGGTAGACTGGAATTGCATTGAAAGCATAGGAAAAGAGGCAGAACGTCCACAATGATGCACTTGGCCAAAAAGGGCGTATGCGTTTTTTCCTGAATATATTCAGGAAAAAACGCATACGCCCTTTTTGGCCAACCAAGCAAGCTTGCAAAGGAAATCTGCACTACAATGAAGTCTCACTTCCCCCCGGTCAAAAGGGCCATCTGAAAAAAGTGTAAAATCCAGAAAGGCAGGACAGGCCATGGAGAACTGGGAGCCTTGTTATGCTGATGGGCGGGATGTCAATTGCCAACAGACACTCGGGAGAAGTGTATGGTGTTTCCTGAAACATCTAAAAAACAAAGCAACAGAGCCTAGGGCACTTCCACTTATGGTCCTATAGCTTAGGGAAATTAAAATCAAAAAGATACAGCCACCCCAATGTTTGGGACGCCTCTGTTTACAAGAACCTCGTTTACCGTACAAGTTCAATATCACAGAAAGTGAAAAATGGATAAAGAACTTGTGGTACTTACGTACAATGCAGTATCACTCAGCAGTGAAATCTATGTCATCAGGCCCGTAGCAGCACAATGAGTGGATTCAGGTACGATGATTCTAACTGAAATAAGTCACACAGAAAAAGAAACATCATAAGATATCAGTAATACACGGAATGTAAACTTGGCTACACAGGAACTGAATTACAGAACAGAACAGGGTCTCAAATTTAGAAAACCACCTTATGCTTGTTTAAGGGTAAAGGTGAGTTGGGGTGCTGCATAAAACCAGAGATTGAAATGAGCACAGATAAAGTTCCTTAAGCCAAATATGGAATAGACAAGAGCTACTCCTTGCTCAACGAAATGCACTCAACACCGCATATTAAACGCCTAAGAGTGTACCTGACTCTTAAGTATCTTAAAACCTATGGATTGCTATGTCTCCGAAAGAGAATCAAGCATGTGTACAGGGACCTAAACGCAGCAGTGATAGGATTGGAGAGGTTCGGTGAGCAAATGAAGACCCTTTGAAGTCATATTGCATGGTACCCATTCCACGGGTTTCAACTACCCAGGTTTAAGGTATTCTTCCTTCAGCTAAAACATGCATGTGGAACCTAGAGTATGATCAACCATGTGATCGGGAGACGTGTTCAAATATGTCTCAGTTTTCGTACCCTGGTACTCGGGTGCAACATTCCAGACGCTTTACTAACACTCTCCCGACTTGGAGAGTCAGTCCCTTTAACCTCCTGTTTGGCCCAGTTTGCAATTTCTGCGGAAGATGAACAGGAATAGCGAGAACCAATGAGAGACTAGCTGGAGGTGTCTGGACGGGCAAATTTAACTCTCATTTCCCACCAGGAAGAGGAAATAACCAAAGGCTCAGCGTGCCGTGCCGGAACCAGATTAGGGCCTGAAGCCATCCTGCGGTGTTGCGGCCAGCTCACAAGAAAGCGAGTTGAAGAAAGGAGCTCAGGGGCACTGTAATTCACAAACCTGCAGAGTTATAAATGACAACTATCGTCCAAAAATATACTGAAGTAAGGCTGCCAAGAGGACTTGAAAGCGGGGCAGAATTGCAGGAAACCGATTTCAGGAGGTAGACTGGAATTGCATTGAAAGCATAGGAAAAGAGGCAGAACGTCCACAATGATGCACTTGGCCAAAAAGGGCGTATGCGTTTTTTCCTGAATATATTCAGGAAAAAACGCATACGCCCTTTTTGGCCAACCAAGCAAGCTTGCAAAGGAAATCTGCACTACAATGAAGTCTCACTTCCCCCCGGTCAAAAGGGCCATCTGAAAAAAGTGTAAAATCCAGAAAGGCAGGACAGGCCATGGAGAACTGGGAGCCTTGTTATGCTGATGGGCGGGATGTCAATTGCCAACAGACACTCGGGAGAAGTGTATGGTGTTTCCTGAAACATCTAAAAAACAAAGCAACAGAGCCTAGGGCACTTCCACTTATGGTCCTATAGCTTAGGGAAATTAAAATCAAAAAGATACAGCCACCCCAATGTTTGGGACGCCTCTGTTTACAAGAACCTCGTTTACCGTACAAGTTCAATATCACAGAAAGTGAAAAATGGATAAAGAACTTGTGGTACTTACGTACAATGCAGTATCACTCAGCAGTGAAATCTATGTCATCAGGCCCGTAGCAGCACAATGAGTGGATTCAGGTACGATGATTCTAACTGAAATAAGTCACACAGAAAAAGAAACATCATAAGATATCAGTAATACACGGAATGTAAACTTGGCTACACAGGAACTGAATTACAGAACAGAACAGGGTCTCAAATTTAGAAAACCACCTTATGCTTGTTTAAGGGTAAAGGTGAGTTGGGGTGCTGCATAAAACCAGAGATTGAAATGAGCACAGATAAAGTTCCTTAAGCCAAATATGGAATAGACAAGAGCTACTCCTTGCTCAACGAAATGGACTCAACACCGCATATTAAACGCCTAAGAATGTACCTGACTCTTAAGTATCTTAAAACCTATGGATTGCTATGTCTCCGAAAGAGAATCAAGCATGTGTACAGGGACGTAAACGCAGCAGTGATAGGATTGGAGAGGTTCGGTGAGCAAATGAAGACCCTTTGAAGTCATATTGCATGGTACCCATTCCACGGGTTTCAACTACCCAGGTTTAAGGTATTCTTCCTTCAGCTAAAACATGCATGTGGAACCTAGAGTATGATCAACCATGTGATCGGGAGACGTGTTCAAATATGTCTCAGTTTTCGTACCCTGGTACTCGGGTGCAACATTCCAGACGCTTTACTAACACTCTCCCGACTTGGAGAGTCAGTTCCTTTAACCTCCTGTTTGGCCCAGTTTGCAATTTCTGCGGAAGATGAACAGGAATAGCGAGAACCAATGAGAGACTAGCTGGAGGTGTCTGGACGGGCAAATTTAACTCTCATTTCCCACCAGGAAGAGGAAATAACCAAAGGCTCAGCGTGCCGTGCCGGAACCAGATTAGGGCCTGAAGCCATCCTGCGGTGTTGCGGCCAGCTCACAAGAAAGCGAGTTGAAGAAAGGAGCTCAGGGGCACTGTAATTCACAAACCTGCAGAGTTATAAATGACAACTATCGTCCAAAAATATACTGAAGTAAGGCTGCCAAGAGGACTTGAAAGCGGGGCAGAATTGCAGGAAACCGATTTCAGGAGGTAGACTGGAATTGCATTGAAAACATAGGAAAAGAGGCAGAACGTCCACAATGATGCACTTGGCCAAAAAGGGCGTATGCGTTTTTTCCTGAATATATTCAGGAAAAAACGCATACGCCCTTTTTGGCCAACCAAGCAAGCTTGCAAAGGAAATCTGCACTACAATGAAGTCTCACTTCCCCCCGGTCAAAAGGGCCATCTGAAAAAAGTGTAAAATCCAGAAAGGCAGGACAGGCCATGGAGAACTGGGAGCCTTGTTATGCTGATGGGCGGGATGTAAATTGCCAACAGACACTCGGGAGAAGTGTATGGTGTTTCCTGAAACATCTAAAAAACAAAGCAACAGAGCCTAGGGCACTTCCACTTATGGTCCTATAGCTTAGGGAAATTAAAATCAAAAAGATACAGCCACCCCAATGTTTGGGACGCCTCTGTTTACAAGAACCTCGTTTACCGTACAAGTTCAATATCACAGAAAGTGAAAAATGGATAAAGAACTTGTGGTACTTACGTACAATGCAGTATCACTCAGCAGTGAAATCTATGTCATCAGGCCCGTAGCAGCACAATGAGTGGATTCAGGTACGATGATTCTAACTGAAATAAGTCACACAGAAAAAGAAACATCATAAGATATCAGTAATACACGGAATGTAAACTTGGCTACACAGGAACTGAATTACAGAACAGAACAGGGTCTCAAATTTAGAAAACCACCTTATGCTTGTTTAAGGGTAAAGGTGAGTTGGGGTGCTGCATAAAACCAGAGATTGAAATGAGCACAGATAAAGTTCCTTAAGCCAAATATGGAATAGACAAGAGCTACTCCTTGCTCAACGAAATGGACTCAACACCGCATATTAAACGCCTAAGAATGTACCTGACTCTTAAGTATCTTAAAACCTATGGATTGCTATGTCTCCGAAAGAGAATCAAGCATGTGTACAGGGACGTAAACGCAGCAGTGATAGGATTGGAGAGGTTCGGTGAGCAAATGAAGACCCTTTGAAGTCATATTGCATGGTACCCATTCCACGGGTTTCAACTACCCAGGTTTAAGGTATTCTTCCTTCAGCTAAAACATGCATGTGGAACCTAGAGTATGATCAACCATGTGATCGGGAGACGTGTTCAAATATGTCTCAGTTTTCGTACCCTGGTACTCGGGTGCAACATTCCAGACGCTTTACTAACACTCTCCCGACTTGGAGAGTCAGTCCCTTTAACCTCCTGTTTGGCCCAGTTTGCAATTTCTGTGGAAGATGAACAGGAATAGCGAGAACCAATGAGAGACTAGCTGGAGGTGTCTGGACGGGCAAATTTAACTCTCATTTCCCACCAGGAAGAGGAAATAACCAAAGGTTCAGCGTGCCGTGCCGGAACCAGATTAGGGCCTGAAGCCATCCTGCGGTGTTGCGGCCAGCTCACAAGAAAACGAGTTGAAGAAAGGAGCTCAGGGGCACTGTAATTCACAAACCTGCAGAGTTATAAATGACAACTATCGTCCAAAAATATACTGAAGTAAGGCTGCCAAGAGGACTTGAAAGCGGGGCAGAATTGCAGGAAACCGATTTCAGGAGGTAGACTGGAATTGCATTGAAAGCATAGGAAAAGAGGCAGAACGTCCACAATGATGCACTTGGCCAAAAAGGGCGTATGCGTTTTTTCCTGAATATATTCAGGAAAAAACGCATACGCCCTTTTTGGCCAACCAAGCAAGCTTGCAAAGGAAATCTGCACTACAATGAAGTCTCACTTACCCCCGGTCAAAAGGGCCATCTGAAAAAAGTGTAAAATCCAGAAAGGCAGGACAGGCCATGGAGAACTGGGAGCCTTGTTATGCTGATGGGCGGGATGTAAATTGCCAACAGACACTCGGGAGAAGTGTATGGTGTTTCCTGAAACATCTAAAAAACAAAGCAACAGAGCCTAGGGCACTTCCACTTATGGTCCTATAGCTTAGGGAAATTAAAATCAAAAAGATACAGCCACCCCAATGTTTGGGACGCCTCTGTTTACAAGAACCTCGTTTACCGTACAAGTTCAATATCACAGAAAGTGAAAAATGGATAAAGAACTTGTGGTACTTACGTACAATGCAGTATCACTCAGCAGTGAAATCTATGTCATCAGGCCCGTAGCAGCACAATGAGTGGATTCAGGTACGATGATTCTAACTGAAATAAGTCACACAGAAAAAGAAACATCATAAGATATCAGTAATACACGGAATGTAAACTTGGCTACACAGGAACTGAATTACAGAACAGAACAGGGTCTCACATTTAGAAAACCAACTTATGCTTGTTTAAGGGTAAAGGTGAGTTGGGGTGCTGCATAAAACCAGAGATTGAAATGAGCACAGATAAAGTTCCTTAAGCCAAATATGGAATAGACAAGAGCTACTCCTTGCTCAACGAAATGGACTCAACACCGCATATTAAACGCCTAAGAATGTACCTGACTCTTAAGTATCTTAAAACCTATGGATTGCTATGTCTCCGAAAGAGAATCAAGCATGTGTACAGGGACGTAAACGCAGCAGTGATAGGATTGGAGAGGTTCGGTGAGCAAATGAAGACCCTTTGAAGTCATATTGCATGGTACCCATTCCACGGGTTTCAACTACCCAGGTTTAAGGTATTCTTCCTTCAGCTAAAACATGCATGTGGAACCTAGAGTATGATCAACCATGTGATCGGGAGACGTGTTCAAATATGTCTCAGTTTTCGTACCCTGGTACTCGGGTGCAACATTCCAGACGCTTTACTAACACTCTCCCGACTTGGAGAGTCAGTCCCTTTAACCTCCTGTTTGGCCCAGTTTGCAATTTCTGCGGAAGATGAACAGGAATAGCGAGAACCAATGAGAGACTAGCTGGAGGTGTCTGGACGGGCAAATTTAACTCTCATTTCCCACCAGGAAGAGGAAATAACCATAGGCTCAGCGTGCCGTGCCGGAACCAGATTAGGGCCTGAAGCCATCCTGCGGTGTTGCGGCCAGCTCACAAGAAAACGAGTTGAAGAAAGGAGCTCAGGGGCACTGTAATTCACAAACCTGCAGAGTTATAAATGACAACTATCGTCCAAAAATATACTGAAGTAAGGCTGCCAAGAGGACTTGAAAGCGGGGCAGAATTGCAGGAAACCGATTTCAGGAGGTAGACTGGAATTGCATTGAAAGCATAGGAAAAGAGGCAGAACGTCCACAATGATGCACTTGGCCAAAAAGGGCGTATGCGTTTTTTCCTGAATATATTCAGGAAAAAACGCATACGCCCTTTTTGGCCAACCAAGCAAGCTTGCAAAGGAAATCTGCACTACAATGAAGTCTCACTTCCCCCCGGTCAAAAGGGCCATCTGAAAAAAGTGTAAAATCCAGAAAGGCAGGACAGGCCATGGAGAACTGGGAGCCTTGTTATGCTGATGGGCGGGATGTAAATTGCCAACAGACACTCGGGAGAAGTGTATGGTGTTTCCTGAAACATCTAAAAAACAAAGCAACAGAGCCTAGGGCACTTCCACTTATGGTCCTATAGCTTAGGGAAATTAAAATCAAAAAGATACAGCCACCCCAATGTTTGGGACGCCTCTGTTTACAAGAACCTCGTTTACCGTACAAGTTCAATATCACAGAAAGTGAAAAATGGATAAAGAACTTGTGGTACTTACGTACAATGCAGTATCACTCAGCAGTGAAATCTATGTCATCAGGCCCGTAGCAGCACAATGAGTGGATTCAGGTACGATGATTCTAACTGAAATAAGTCACACAGAAAAAGAAACATCATAAGATATCAGTAATACACGGAATGTAAACTTGGCTACACAGGAACTGAATTACAGAACAGAACAGGGTCTCAAATTTAGAAAACCACCTTATGCTTGTTTAAGGGTAAAGGTGAGTTGGGGTGCTGCATAAAACCAGAGATTGAAATGAGCACAGATAAAGTTCCTTAAGCCAAATATGGAATAGACAAGAGCTACTCCTTGCTCAACGAAATGGACTCAACACCGCATATTAAACGCCTAAGAATGTACCTGACTCTTAAGTATCTTAAAACCTATGGATTGCTATGTCTCCGAAAGAGAATCAAGCATGTGTACAGGGACGTAAACGCAGCAGTGATAGGATTGGAGAGGTTCGGTGAGCAAATGAAGACCCTTTGAAGTCATATTGCATGGTACCCATTCCACGGGTTTCAACTACCCAGGTTTAAGGTATTCTTCCTTCAGCTAAAACATGCATGTGGAACCTAGAGTATGATCAACCATGTGATCGGGAGACGTGTTCAAATATGTCTCAGTTTTCGTACCCTGGTACTCGGGTGCAACATTCCAGACGCTTTACTAACACTCTCCCGACTTGGAGAGTCAGTCCCTTTAACCTCCTGTTTGGCCCAGTTTGCAATTTCTGTGGAAGATGAACAGGAATAGCGAGAACCAATGAGAGACTAGCTGGAGGTGTCTGGACGGGCAAATTTAACGCTCATTTCCCACCAGGAAGAGGAAATAACCAAAGGTTCAGCGTGCCGTGCCGGAACCAGATTAGGGCCTGAAGCCATCCTGCGGTGTTGCGGCCAGCTCACAAGAAAACGAGTTGAAGAAAGGAGCTCAGGGGCACTGTAATTCACAAACCTGCAGAGTTATAAATGACAACTATCGTCCAAAAATATACTGAAGTAAGGCTGCCAAGAGGACTTGAAAGCGGGGCAGAATTGCAGGAAACCGATTTCAGGAGGTAGACTGGAATTGCATTGAAAGCATAGGAAAAGAGGCAGAACGTCCACAATGATGCACTTGGCCAAAAAGGGCGTATGCGTTTTTTCCTGAATATATTCAGGAAAAAACGCATACGCCCTTTTTGGCCAACCAAGCAAGCTTGCAAAGGAAATCTGCACTACAATGAAGTCTCACTTCCCCCCGGTCAAAAGAGCCATCTGAAAAAAGTGTAAAATCCAGAAAGGCAGGACAGGCCATGGAGAACTGGGAGCCTTGTTATGCTGATGGGCGGGATGTAAATTGCCAACAGACACTCGGGAGAAGTGTATGGTGTTTCCTGAAACATCTAAAAAACAAAGCAACAGAGCCTAGGGCACTTCCACTTATGGTCCTATAGCTTAGGGAAATTAAAATCAAAAAGATACAGCCACCCCAATGTTTGGGACGCCTCTGTTTACAAGAACCTCGTTTACCGTACAAGTTCAATATCACAGAAAGTGAAAAATGGATAAAGAACTTGTGGTACTTACGTACAATGCAGTATCACTCAGCAGTGAAATCTATGTCATCAGGCCCGTAGCAGCACAATGAGTGGATTCAGGTACGATGATTCTAACTGAAATAAGTCACACAGAAAAAGAAACATCATAAGATATCAGTAATACACGGAATGTAAACTTGGCTACACAGGAACTGAATTACAGAACAGAACAGGGTCTCAAATTTAGAAAACCAACTTATGCTTGTTTAAGGGGAAAGGTGAGTTGGGGTGCTGCATAAAACCAGAGATTGAAATGAGCACAGATAAAGTTCCTTAAGCCAAATATGGAATAGACAAGAGCTACTCCTTGCTCAACGAAATGGACTCAACACCGCATATTAAACGCCTAAGAGTGTACCTGACTCTTAAGTATCTTAAAACCTATGGATTGCTATGTCTCCGAAAGAGAATCAAGCATGTGTACAGGGACGTAAACGCAGCAGTGATAGGATTGGAGAGGTTCGGTGAGCAAATGAAGACCCTTTGAAGTCATATTGCATGGTACCCATTCCACGGGTTTCAACTACCCAGGTTTAAGGTATTCTTCCTTCAGCTAAAACATGCATGTGGAACCTAGAGTATGATCAACCATGTGATCGGGAGACGTGTTCAAATATGTCTCAGTTTTCGTACCCTGGTACTCGGGTGCAACATTCCAGACGCTTTACTAACACTCTCCCGACTTGGAGAGTCAGTCCCTTTAACCTCCTGTTTGGCCCAGTTTGCAATTTCTGCGGAAGATGAACAGGAATAGCGAGAACCAATGAGAGACTAGCTGGAGGTGTCTGGACGGGCAAATTTAACTCTCATTTCCCACCAGGAGGAGGAAATAACCAAAGGCTCAGCGTGCCGTGCCGGAACCAGATTAGGGCCTGAAGCCATCCTGCGGTGTTGCGGCCAGCTCACAAGAAAGCGAGTTGAAGAAAGGAGCTCAGGGGCACTGTAATTCACAAACCTGCAGAGTTATAAATGACAACTATCGTCCAAAAATATACTGAAGTAAGGCTGCCAAGAGGACTTGAAAGCGGGGCAGAATTGCAGGAAACCGATTTCAGGAGGTAGACTGGAATTGCATCGAAAGCATAGGAAAAGAGGCAGAACGTCCACAATGATGCACTTGGCCAAAAAGGGCGTATGCGTTTTTTCCTGAATATATTCAGGAAAAAACGCATACGCCCTTTTTGGCCAACCAAGCAAGCTTGCAAAGGAAATCTGCACTACAATGAAGTCTCACTTCCCCCCGGTCAAAAGGGCCATCTGAAAAAAGTGTAAAATCCAGAAAGGCAGGACAGGCCATGGAGAACTGGGAGCCTTGTTATGCTGATGGGCGGGATGTAAATTGCCAACAGACACTCGGGAGAAGTGTATGGTGTTTCCTGAAACATCTAAAAAACAAAGCAACAGAGCCTAGGGCACTTCCACTTATGGTCCTATAGCTTAGGGAAATTAAAATCAAAAAGATACAGCCACCCCAATGTTTGGGACGCCTCTGTTTACAAGAACCTCGTTTACCGTACAAGTTCAATATCACAGAAAGTGAAAAATGGATAAAGAACTTGTGGTACTTACGTACAATGCAGTATCACTCAGCAGTGAAATCTATGTCATCAGGCCCGTAGCAGCACAATGAGTGGATTCAGGTACGATGATTCTAACTGAAATAAGTCACACAGAAAAAGAAACATCATAAGATATCAGTAATACACGGAATGTAAACTTGGCTACACAGGAACTGAATTACAGAACAGAACAGGGTCTCAAATTTAGAAAACCAACTTATGCTTGTTTAAGGGGAAAGGTGAGTTGGGGTGCTGCATAAAACCAGAGATTGAAATGAGCACAGATAAAGTTCCTTAAGCCAAATATGGAATAGACAAGAGCTACTCCTTGCTCAACGAAATGGACTCAACACCGCATATTAAACGCCTAAGAGTGTACCTGACTCTTAAGTATCTTAAAACCTATGGATTGCTATGTCTCCGAAAGAGAATCAAGCATGTGTACAGGGACGTAAACGCAGCAGTGATAGGATTGGAGAGGTTCGGTGAGCAAATGAAGACCCTTTGAAGTCATATTGCATGGTACCCATTCCACGGGTTTCAACTACCCAGGTTTAAGGTATTCTTCCTTCAGCTAAAACATGCATGTGGAACCTAGAGTATGATCAACCATGTGATCGGGAGACGTGTTCAAATATGTCTCAGTTTTCGTACCCTGGTACTCGGGTGCAACATTCCAGACGCTTTACTAACACTCTCCCGACTTGGAGAGTCAGTCCCTTTAACCTCCTGTTTGGCCCAGTTTGCAATTTCTGCGGAAGATGAACAGGAATAGCGAGAACCAATGAGAGACTAGCTGGAGGTGTCTGGACGGGCAAATTTAACTCTCATTTCCCACCAGGAAGAGGAAATAACCAAAGGCTCAGCATGCCATGCCGGAACCAGATTAGGGCCTGAAGCCATCCTGCGGTGTTGCGGCCAGCTCACAAGAAAACGAGTTGAAGAAAGGAGCTCAGGGGCACTGTAATTCACAAACCTGCAGAGTTATAAATGACAACTATCGTCCAAAAATATACTGAAGTAAGGCTGCCAAGAGGACTTGAAAGCGGGGCAGAATTGCAGGAAACCGATTTCAGGAGGTAGACTGGAATTGCATCGAAAGCATAGGAAAAGAGGCAGAACGTCCACAATGATGCACTTGGCCAAAAAGGGCGTATGCGTTTTTTCCTGAATATATTCAGGAAAAAACGCATACGCCCTTTTTGGCCAACCAAGCAAGCTTGCAAAGGAAATCTGCACTACAATGAAGTCTCACTTCCCCCCGGTCAAAAGGGCCATCTGAAAAAAGTGTAAAATCCAGAAAGGCAGGACAGGCCATGGAGAACTGGGAGCCTTGTTATGCTGATGGGCGGGATGTAAATTGCCAACAGACACTCGGGAGAAGTGTATGGTGTTTCCTGAAACATCTAAAAAACAAAGCAACACAGCCTAGGGCACTTCCACTTATGGTCCTATAGCTTAGGGAAATTAAAATCAAAAAGATACAGCCACCCCAATGTTTGGGACGCCTCTGTTTACAAGAACCTCGTTTACCGTACAAGTTCAATATCACAGAAAGTGAAAAATGGATAAAGAACTTGTGGTACTTACGTACAATGCAGTATCACTCAGCAGTGAAATCTATGTCATCAGGCCCGTAGCAGCACAATGAGTGGATTCAGGTACGATGATTCTAACTGAAATAAGTCACACAGAAAAAGAAACATCATAAGATATCAGTAATACACGGAATGTAAACTTGGCTACACAGGAACTGAATTACAGAACAGAACAGGGTCTCAAATTTAGAAAACCAACTTATGCTTGTTTAAGGGGAAAGGTGAGTTGGGGTGCTGCATAAAACCAGAGATTGAAATGAGCACAGATAAAGTTCCTTAAGCCAAATATAGAATAGACAAGAGCTACTCCTTGCTCAACGAAATGGACTCAACACCGCATATTAAACGCCTAAGAATGTACCTGACTCTTAAGTATCTTAAAACCTATGGATTGCTATGTCTCCGAAAGAGAATCAAGCATGTGTACAGGGACGTAAACGCAGCAGTGATAGGATTGGAGAGGTTCGGTGAGCAAATGAAGACCCTTTGAAGTCATATTGCATGGTACCCATTCCACGGGTTTCAACTACCCAGGTTTAAGGTATTCTTCCTTCAGCTAAAACATGCATGTGGAACCTAGAGTATGATCAACCATGTGATCGGGAGACGTGTTCAAATATGTCTCAGTTTTCGTACCCTGGTACTCGGGTGCAACATTCCAGACGCTTTACTAACACTCTCCCGACTTGGAGAGTCAGTCCCTTTAACCTCCTGTTTGGCCCAGTTTGCAATTTCTGCGGAAGATGAACAGGAATAGCGAGAACCAATGAGAGACTAGCTGGAGGTGTCTGGACGGGCAAATTTAACTCTCATTTCCCACCAGGAAGAGGAAATAACCAAAGGCTCAGCGTGCCGTGCCGGAACCAGATTAGGGCCTGAAGCCATCCTGCGGTGTTGCGGCCAGCTCACAAGAAAACGAGTTGAAGAAAGGAGCTCAGGGGCACTGTAATTCACAAACCTGCAGAGTTATAAATGACAACTATCGTCCAAAAATATACTGAAGTAAGGCTGCCAAGAGGACTTGAAAGCGGGGCAGAATTGCAGGAAACCGATTTCAGGAGGTAGACTGGAATTGCATTGAAAGCATAGGAAAAGAGGCAGAACGTCCACAATGATGCACTTGGCCAAAAAGGGCGTATGCGTTTTTTCCTGAATATATTCAGGAAAAAACGCATACGCCCTTTTTGGCCAACCAAGCAAGCTTGCAAAGGAAATCTGCACTACAATGAAGTCTCACTTCCCCCCGGTCAAAAGGGCCATCTGAAAAAAGTGTAAAATCCAGAAAGGCAGGACAGGCCATGGAGAACTGGGAGCCTTGTTATGCTGATGGGCGGGATGTAAATTGCCAACAGACACTCGGGAGAAGTGTATGGTGTTTCCTGAAACGTCTAAAAAACAAAGCAACAGAGCCTAGGGCACTTCCACTTATGGTCCTATAGCTTAGGGAAATTAAAATCAAAAAGATACAGCCACCCCAATGTTTGGGACGCCTCTGTTTACAAGAACCTCGTTTACCGTACAAGTTCAATATCACAGAAAGTGAAAAATGGATAAAGAACTTGTGGTACTTACGTACAATGCAGTATCACTCAGCAGTGAAATCTATGTCATCAGGCCCGTAGCAGCACAATGAGTGGATTCAGGTACGATGATTCTAACTGAAATAAGTCACACAGAAAAAGAAACATCATAAGATATCAGTAATACACGGAATGTAAACTTGGCTACACAGGAACTGAATTACAGAACAGAACAGGGTCTCAAATTTAGAAAACCAACTTATGCTTGTTTAAGGGGAAAGGTGAGTTGGGGTGCTGCATAAAACCAGAGATTGAAATGAGCACAGATAAAGTTCCTTAAGCCAAATATGGAATAGACAAGAGCTACTCCTTGCTCAACGAAATGGACTCAACACCGCATATTAAACGCCTAAGAATGTACCTGACTCTTAAGTATCTTAAAACCTATGGATTGCTATGTCTCCGAAAGAGAATCAAGCATGTGTACAGGGACATAAACGCAGCAGTGATAGGATTGGAGAGGTTCGGTGAGCAAATGAAGACCCTTTGAAGTCATATTGCATGGTACCCATTCCACGGGTTTCAACTACCCAGGTTTAAGGTATTCTTCCTTCAGCTAAAACATGCATGTGGAACCTAGAGTATGATCAACCATGTGATCGGGAGACGTGTTCAAATATGTCTCAGTTTTCGTACCCTGGTACTCGGGTGCAACATTCCAGACGCTTTACTAACACTCTCCCGACTTGGAGAGTCAGTCCCTTTAACCTCCTGTTTGGCCCAGTTTGCAATTTCTGCGGAAGATGAACAGGAATAGCGAGAACCAATGAGAGACTAGCTGGAGGTGTCTGGACGGGCAAATTTAACTCTCATTTCCCACCAGGAAGAGGAAATAACCAAAGGCTCAGCGTGCCGTGCCGGAACCAGATTAGGGCCTGAAGCCATCCTGCGGTGTTGCGGCCAGCTCACAAGAAAACGAGTTGAAGAAAGGAGCTCAGGGGCACTGTAATTCACAAACCTGCAGAGTTATAAATGACAACTATCGTCCAAAAATATACTGAAGTAAGGCTGCCAAGAGGACTTGAAAGCGGGGCAGAATTGCAGGAAACCGATTTCAGGAGGTAGACTGGAATTGCATCGAAAGCATAGGAAAAGAGGCAGAACGTCCACAATGATGCACTTGGCCAAAAAGGGCGTATGCGTTTTTTCCTGAATATATTCAGGAAAAAACGCATACGCCCTTTTTGGCCAACCAAGCAAGCTTGCAAAGGAAATCTGCACTACAATGAAGTCTCACTTCCCCCCGGTCAAAAGGGCCATCTGAAAAAAGTGTAAAATCCAGAAAGGCAGGACAGGCCATGGAGAACTGGGAGCCTTGTTATGCTGATGGGCGGGATGTAAATTGCCAACAGACACTCGGGAGAAGTGTATGGTGTTTCCTGAAACATCTAAAAAACAAAGCAACAGAGCCTAGGGCACTTCCACTTATGGTCCTATAGCTTAGGGAAATTAAAATCAAAAAGATACAGCCACCCCAATGTTTGGGACGCCTCTGTTTACAAGAACCTCGTTTACCGTACAAGTTCAATATCACAGAAAGTGAAAAATGGATAAAGAACTTGTGGTACTTACGTACAATGCAGTATCACTCAGCAGTGAAATCTATGTCATCAGGCCCGTAGCAGCACAATGAGTGGATTCAGGTACGATGATTCTAACTGAAATAAGTCACACAGAAAAAGAAACATCATAAGATATCAGTAATACACGGAATGTAAACTTGGCTACACAGGAACTGAATTACAGAACAGAACAGGGTCTCAAATTTAGAAAACCACCTTATGCTTGTTTAAGGGTAAAGGTGAGTTGGGGTGCTGCATAAAACCAGAGATTGAAATGAGCACAGATAAAGTTCCTTAAGCCAAATATGGAATAGACAAGAGCTACTCCTTGCTCAACGAAATGGACTCAACACCGCATATTAAACGCCTAAGAATGTACCTGACTCTTAAGTATCTTAAAACCTATGGATTGCTATGTCTCCGAAAGAGAATCAAGCATGTGTACAGGGACGTAAACGCAGCAGTGATAGGATTGGAGAGGTTCGGTGAGCAAATGAAGACCCTTTGAAGTCATATTGCATGGTACCCATTCCACGGGTTTCAACTACCCAGGTTTAAGGTATTCTTCCTTCAGCTAAAACATGCATGTGGAACCTAGAGTATGATCAACCATGTGATCGGGAGACGTGTTCAAATATGTCTCAGTTTTCGTACCCTGGTACTCGGGTGCAACATTCCAGACGCTTTACTAACACTCTCCCGACTTGGAGAGTCAGTCCCTTTAACCTCCTGTTTGGCCCAGTTTGCAATTTCTGCGGAAGATGAACAGGAATAGCGAGAACCAATGAGAGACTAGCTGGAGGTGTCTGGACGGGCAAATTTAACTCTCATTTCCCACCAGGAAGAGGAAATAACCAAAGGCTCAGCGTGCCGTGCCGGAACCAGATTAGGGCCTGAAGCCATCCTGCGGTGTTGCGGCCAGCTCACAAGAAAACGAGTTGAAGAAAGGAGCTCAGGGGCACTGTAATTCACAAACCTGCAGAGTTATAAATGACAACTATCGTCCAAAAATATACTGAAGTAAGGCTGCCAAGAGGACTTGAAAGCGGGGCAGAATTGCAGGAAACCGATTTCAGGAGGTAGACTGGAATTGCTTTGAAAGCATAGGAAAAGAGGCAGAACGTCCACAATGATGCACTTGGCCAAAAAGGGCGTATGCGTTTTTTCCTGAATATATTCAGGAAAAAACGCATACGCCCTTTTTGGCCAACCAAGCAAGCTTGCAAAGGAAATCTGCACTACAATGAAGTCTCACTTCCCCCCGGTCAAAAGGGCCATCTGAAAAAAGTGTAAAATCCAGAAAGGCAGGACAGGCCATGGAGAACTGGGAGCCTTGTTATGCTGATGGGCGGGATGTAAATTGCCAACAGACACTCGGGAGAAGTGTATGGTGTTTCCTGAAACGTCTAAAAAACAAAGCAACAGAGCCTAGGGCACTTCCACTTATGGTCCTATAGCTTAGGGAAATTAAAATCAAAAAGATACAGCCACCCCAATGTTTGGGACGCCTCTGTTTACAAGAACCTCGTTTACCATACAAGTTCAATATCACAGAAAGTGAAAAATGGATAAAGAACTTGTGGTACTTACGTACAATGCAGTATCACTCAGCAGTGAAATCTATGTCATCAGGCCCGTAGCAGCACAATGAGTGGATTCAGGTACGATGATTCTAACTGAAATAAGTCACACAGAAAAAGAAACATCATAAGATATCAGTAATACACGGAATGTAAACTTGGCTACACAGGAACTGAATTACAGAACAGAACAGGGTCTCAAATTTAGAAAACCAACTTATGCTTGTTTAAGGGGAAAGGTGAGTTGGGGTGCTGCATAAAACCAGAGATTGAAATGAGCACAGATAAAGTTCCTTAAGCCAAATATGGAATAGACAAGAGCTACTCCTTGCTCAACGAAATGGACTCAACACCGCATATTAAACGCCTAAGAATGTACCTGACTCTTAAGTATCTTAAAACCTATGGATTGCTATGTCTCCGAAAGAGAATCAAGCATGTGTACAGGGACGTAAACGCAGCAGTGATAGGATTGGAGAGGTTCGGTGAGCAAATGAAGACCCTTTGAAGTCATATTGCATGGTACCCATTCCACGGGTTTCAACTACCCAGGTTTAAGGTATTCTTCCTTCAGCTAAAACATGCATGTGGAACCTAGAGTATGATCAACCATGTGATCGGGAGACGTGTTCAAATATGTCTCAGTTTTCGTACCCTGGTACTCGGGTGCAACATTCCAGACGCTTTACTAACACTCTCCCGACTTGGAGAGTCAGTCCCTTTAACCTCCTGTTTGGCCCAGTTTGCAATTTCTGCGGAAGATGAACAGGAATAGCGAGAACCAATGAGAGACTAGCTGGAGGTGTCTGGACGGGCAAATTTAACTCTCATTTCCCACCAGGAAGAGGAAATAACCAAAGGCTCAGCGTGCCGTGCCGGAACCAGATTAGGGCCTGAAGCCATCCTGCGGTGTTGCGGCCAGCTCACAAGAAAACGAGTTGAAGAAAGGAGCTCAGGGGCACTGTAATTCACAAACCTGCAGAGTTATAAATGACAACTATCGTCCAAAAATATACTGAAGTAAGGCTGCCAAGAGGACTTGAAAGCGGGGCAGAATTGCAGGAAACCGATTTCAGGAGGTAGACTGGAATTGCATCGAAAGCATAGGAAAAGAGGCAGAACGTCCACAATGATGCACTTGGCCAAAAAGGGCGTATGCGTTTTTTCCTGAATATATTCAGGAAAAAACGCATACGCCCTTTTTGGCCAACCAAGCAAGCTTGCAAAGGAAATCTGCACTACAATGAAGTCTCACTTCCCCCCGGTCAAAAGGGCCATCTGAAAAAAGTGTAAAATCCAGAAAGGCAGGACAGGCCATGGAGAACTGGGAGCCTTGTTATGCTGATGGGCGGGATGTAAATTGCCAACAGACACTCGGGAGAAGTGTATGGTGTTTCCTGAAACATCTAAAAAACAAAGCAACAGAGCCTAGGGCACTTCCACTTATGGTCCTATAGCTTAGGGAAATTAAAATCAAAAAGATACAGCCACCCCAATGTTTGGGACGCCTCTGTTTACAAGAACCTCGTTTACCGTACAAGTTCAATATCACAGAAAGTGAAAAATGGATAAAGAACTTGTGGTACTTACGTACAATGCAGTATCACTCAGAAGTGAAATCTATGTCATCAGGCCCGTAGCAGCACAATGAGTGGATTCAGGTACGATGATTCTAACTGAAATAAGTCACACAGAAAAAGAAACATCATAAGATATCAGTAATACACGGAATGTAAACTTGGCTACACAGGAACTGAATTACAGAACAGAACAGGGTCTCAAATTTAGAAAACCAACTTATGCTTGTTTAAGGGGAAAGGTGAGTTGGGGTGCTGCATAAAACCAGAGATTGAAATGAGCACAGATAAAGTTCCTTAAGCCAAATATGGAATAGACAAGAGCTACTCCTTGCTCAACGAAATGGACTCAACACCGCATATTAAACGCCTAAGAATGTACCTGACTCTTAAGTATCTTAAAACCTATGGATTGCTATGTCTCCGAAAGAGAATCAAGCATGTGTACAGGGACGTAAACGCAGCAGTGATAGGATTGGAGAGGTTCGGTGAGCAAATGAAGACCCTTTGAAGTCATATTGCATGGTACCCATTCCACGGGTTTCAACTACCCAGGTTTAAGGTATTCTTCCTTCAGCTAAAACATGCATGTGGAACCTAGAGTATGATCAACCATGTGATCGGGAGACGTGTTCAAATATGTCTCAGTTTTCGTACCCTGGTACTCGGGTGCAACATTCCAGACGCTTTACTAACACTCTCCCGACTTGGAGAGTCAGTCCCTTTAACCTCCTGTTTGGCCCAGTTTGCAATTTCTGCGGAAGATGAACAGGAATAGCGAGAACCAATGAGAGACTAGCTGGAGGTGTCTGGACGGGCAAATTTAACTCTCATTTCCCACCAGGAAGAGGAAATAACCAAAGGCTCAGCGTGCCGTGCTGGAACCAGATTAGGGTCTGAAGCCATCCTGCGGTGTTGCGGCCAGCTCACAAGAAAACGAGTTGAAGAAAGGAGCTCAGGGGCACTGTAATTCACAAACCTGCAGAGTTATAAATGACAACTATCGTCCAAAAATATACTGAAGTAAGGCTGCCAAGAGGACTTGAAAGCGGGGCAGAATTGCAGGAAACCGATTTCAGGAGGTAGACTGGAATTGCATCGAAAGCATAGGAAAAGAGGCAGAACGTCCACAATGATGCACTTGGCCAAAAAGGGCGTATGCGTTTTTTCCTGAATATATTCAGGAAAAAACGCATACGCCCTTTTTGGCCAACCAAGCAAGCTTGCAAAGGAAATCTGCACTACAATGAAGTCTCACTTCCCCCCGGTCAAAAGGGCCATCTGAAAAAAGTGTAAAATCCAGAAAGGCAGGACAGGCCATGGAGAACTGGGAGCCTTGTTATGCTGATGGGCGGGATGTAAATTGCCAACAGACACTCGGGAGAAGTGTATGGTGTTTCCTGAAACATCTAAAAAACAAAGCAACAGAGCCTAGGGCACTTCCACTTATGGTCCTATAGCTTAGGGAAATTAAAATCAAAAAGATACAGCCACCCCAATGTTTGGGACGCCTCTGTTTACAAGAACCTCGTTTACCGTACAAGTTCAATATCACAGAAAGTGAAAAATGGATAAAGAACTTGTGGTACTTACGTACAATGCAGTATCACTCAGCAGTGAAATCTATGTCATCAGGCCCGTAGCAGCACAATGAGTGGATTCAGGTACGATGATTCTAACTGAAATAAGTCACACAGAAAAAGAAACATCATAAGATATCAGTAATACACGGAATGTAAACTTGGCTACACAGGAACTGAATTACAGAACAGAACAGGGTCTCAAATTTAGAAAACCAACTTATGCTTGTTTAAGGGGAAAGGTGAGTTGGGGTGCTGCATAAAACCAGAGATTGAAATGAGCACAGATAAAGTTCCTTAAGCCAAATATGGAATAGACAAGAGCTACTCCTTGCTCAACGAAATGGACTCAACACCGCATATTAAACGCCTAAAAATGTACCTGACTCTTAAGTATCTTAAAACCTATGGATTGCTATGTCTCCGAAAGAGAATCAAGCATGTGTACAGGGACGTAAACGCAGCAGTGATAGGATTGGAGAGGTTCGGTGAGCAAATGAAGACCCTTTGAAGTCATATTGCATGGTACCCATTCCACGGGTTTCAACTACCCAGGTTTAAGGTATTCTTCCTTCAGCTAAAACATGCATGTGGAACCTAGAGTATGATCAACCATGTGATCGGGAGACGTGTTCAAATATGTCTCAGTTTTCGTACCCTGGTACTCGGGTGCAACATTCCAGACGCTTTACTAACACTCTCCCGACTTGGAGAGTCAGTCCCTTTAACCTCCTGTTTGGCCCAGTTTGCAATTTCTGCGGAAGATGAACAGGAATAGCGAGAACCAATGAGAGACTAGCTGGAGGTGTCTGGACGGGCAAATTTAACTCTCATTTCCCACCAGGAAGAGGAAATAACCATAGGCTCAGCGTGCCGTGCCGGAACCAGATTAGGGCCTGAAGCCATCCTGCGGTGTTGCGGCCAGCTCACAAGAAAACGAGTTGAAGAAAGGAGCTCAGGGGCACTGTAATTCACAAACCTGCAGAGTTATAAATGACAACTATCGTCCAAAAATATACTGAAGTAAGGCTGCCAAGAGGACTTGAAAGCGGGGCAGAATTGCAGGAAACCGATTTCAGGAGGTAGACTGGAATTGCATCGAAAGCATAGGAAAAGAGGCAGAACGTCCACAATGATGCACTTGGCCAAAAAGGGCGTATGCGTTTTTTCCTGAATATATTCAGGAAAAAACGCATACGCCCTTTTTGGCCAACCAAGCAAGCTTGCAAAGGAAATCTGCACTACAATGAAGTCTCACTTCCCCCCGGTCAAAAGGGCCATCTGAAAAAAGTGTAAAATCCAGAAAGGCAGGACAGGCCATGGAGAACTGGGAGCCTTGTTATGCTGATGGGCGGGATGTAAATTGCCAACAGACACTCGGGAGAAGTGTATGGTGTTTCCTGAAACATCTAAAAAACAAAGCAACAGAGCCTAGGGCACTTCCACTTATGGTCCTATAGCTTAGGGAAATTAAAATCAAAAAGATACAGCCACCCCAATGTTTGGGACGCCTCTGTTTACAAGAACCTCGTTTACCGTACAAGTTCAATATCACAGAAAGTGAAAAATGGATAAAGAACTTGTGGTACTTACGTACAATGCAGTATCACTCAGCAGTGAAATCTATGTCATCAGGCCCGTAGCAGCACAATGAGTGGATTCAGGTACGATGATTCTAACTGAAATAAGTCACACAGAAAAAGAAACATCATAAGATATCAGTAATACACGGAATGTAAACTTGGCTACACAGGAACTGAATTACAGAACAGAACAGGGTCTCAAATTTAGAAAACCAACTTATGCTTGTTTAAGGGGAAAGGTGAGTTGGGGTGCTGCATAAAACCAGAGATTGAAATGAGCACAGATAAAGTTCCTTAAGCCAAATATGGAATAGACAAGAGCTACTCCTTGCTCAACGAAATGGACTCAACACCGCATATTAAACGCCTAAGAATGTACCTGACTCTTAAGTATCTTAAAACCTATGGATTGCTATGTCTCCGAAAGAGAATCAAGCATGTGTACAGGGACGTAAACGCAGCAGTGATAGGATTGGAGAGGTTCGGTGAGCAAATGAAGACCCTTTGAAGTCATATTGCATGGTACCCATTCCACGGGTTTCAACTACCCAGGTTTAAGGTATTCTTCCTTCAGCTAAAACATGCATGTGGAACCTAGAGTATGATCAACCATGTGATCGGGAGACGTGTTCAAATATGTCTCAGTTTTCGTACCCTGGTACTCGGGTGCCACATTCCAGACGCTTTACTAACACTCTCCCGACTTGGAGAGTCAGTCCCTTTAACCTCCTGTTTGGCCCAGTTTGCAATTTCTGCGGAAGATGAACAGGAATAGCGAGAACCAATGAGAGACTAGCTGGAGGTGTCTGGACGGGCAAATTTAACTCTCATTTCCCACCAGGAAGAGGAAATAACCATAGGCTCAGCGTGCCGTGCCGGAACCAGATTAGGGCCTGAAGCCATCCTGCGGTGTTGCGGCCAGCTCACAAGAAAACGAGTTGAAGAAAGGAGCTCAGGGGCACTGTAATTCACAAACCTGCAGAGTTATAAATGACAACTATCGTCCAAAAATATACTGAAGTAAGGCTGCCAAGAGGACTTGAAAGCGGGGCAGAATTGCAGGAAACCGATTTCAGGAGGTAGACTGGAATTGCATCGAAAGCATAGGAAAAGAGGCAGAACGTCCACAATGATGCACTTGGCCAAAAAGGGCGTATGCGTTTTTTCCTGAATATAGTCAGGAAAAAACGCATACGCCCTTTTTGGCCAACCAAGCAAGCTTGCAAAGGAAATCTGCACTACAATGAAGTCTCACTTCCCCCCGGTCAAAAGGGCCATCTGAAAAAAGTGTAAAATCCAGAAAGGCAGGACAGGCCATGGAGAACTGGAAGCCTTGTTATGCTGATGGGCGGGATGTAAATTGCCAACAGACACTCGGGAGAAGTGTATGGTGTTTCCTGAAACATCTAAAAAACAAAGCAACAGAGCCTAGGGCACTTCCACTTATGGTCCTATAGCTTAGGGAAATTAAAATCAAAAAGATACAGCCACCCCAATGTTTGGGACGCCTCTGTTTACAAGAACCTCGTTTACCGTACAAGTTCAATATCACAGAAAGTGAAAAATGGATAAAGAACTTGTGGTACTTACGTACAATGCAGTATCACTCAGCAGTGAAATCTATGTCATCAGGCCCGTAGCAGCACAATGAGTGGATTCAGGTACGATGATTCTAACTGAAATAAGTCACACAGAAAAAGAAACATCATAAGATATCAGTAATACACGGAATGTAAACTTGGCTACACAGGAACTGAATTACAGAACAGAACAGGGTCTCAAATTTAGAAAACCACCTTATGCTTGTTTAAGGGTAAAGGTGAGTTGGGGTGCTGCATAAAACCAGAGATTGAAATGAGCACAGATAAAGTTCCTTAAGCCAAATATGGAGTAGACAAGAGCTACTCCTTGCTCAACGAAATGGACTCAACACCGCATATTAAACGCCTAAGAATGTACCTGACTCTTAAGTATCTTAAAACCTATGGATTGCTATGTCTCCGAAAGAGAATCAAGCATGTGTACAGGGACGTAAACGCAGCAGTGATAGGATTGGAGAGGTTCGGTGAGCAAATGAAGACCCTTTGAAGTCATATTGCATGGTACCCATTCCACGGGTTTCAACTACCCAGGTTTAAGGTATTCTTCCTTCAGCTAAAACATGCATGTGGAACCTAGAGTATGATCAACCATGTGATCGGGAGACGTGTTCAAATATGTCTCAGTTTTCGTACCCTGGTACTCGGGTGCAACATTCCAGACGCTTTACTAACACTCTCCCGACTTGGAGAGTCAGTCCCTTTAACCTCCTGTTTGGCCCAGTTTGCAATTTCTGCGGAAGATGAACAGGAATAGCGAGAACCAATGAGAGACTAGCTGGAGGTGTCTGGACGGGCAAATTTAACTCTCATTTCCCACCAGGAAGAGGAAATAACCAAAGGTTCAGCGTGCCGTGCCGGAACCAGATTAGGGCCTGAAGCCATCCTGCGGTGTTGCGGCCAGCTCACAAGAAAACGAGTTGAAGAAAGGAGCTCAGGGGCACTGTAATTCACAAACCTGCAGAGTTATAAATGACAACTATCGTCCAAAAATATACTGAAGTAAGGCTGCCAAGAGGACTTGAAAGCGGGGCAGAATTGCAGGAAACCGATTTCAGGAGGTAGACTGGAATTGCATCGAAAGCATAGGAAAAGAGGCAGAACGTCCACAATGATGCACTTGGCCAAAAAGGGCGTATGCGTTTTTTCCTGAATATATTCAGGAAAAAACGCATACGCCCTTTTTGGCCAACCAAGCAAGCTTGCAAAGGAAATCTGCACTACAATGAAGTCTCACTTCCCCCCGGTCAAAAGGGCCATCTGAAAAAAGTGTAAAATCCAGAAAGGCAGGACAGGCCATGGAGAACTGGGAGCCTTGTTATGCTGATGGGCGGGATGTAAATTGCCAACAGACACTCGGGAGAAGTGTATGGTGTTTCCTGAAACATCTAAAAAACAAAGCAACAGAGCCTAGGGCACTTCCACTTATGGTCCTATAGCTTAGGGAAATTAAAATCAAAAAGATACAGCCACCCCAATGTTTGGGACGCCTCTGTTTACAAGAACCTCGTTTACCGTACAAGTTCAATATCACAGAAAGTGAAAAATGGATAAAGAACTTGTGGTACTTACGTACAATGCAGTATCACTCAGCAGTGAAATCTATGTCATCAGGCCCGTAGCAGCACAATGAGTGGATTCAGGTACGATGATTCTAACTGAAATAAGTCACACAGAAAAAGAAACATCATAAGATATCAGTAATACACGGAATGTAAACTTGGCTACACAGGAACTGAATTACAGAACAGAACAGGGTCTCAAATTTAGAAAACCAACTTATGCTTGTTTAAGGGGAAAGGTGAGTTGGGGTGCTGCATAAAACCAGAGATTGAAATGAGCACAGATAAAGTTCCTTAAGCCAAATATGGAATAGACAAGAGCTACTCCTTGCTCAACGAAATGGACTCAACACCGCATATTAAACGCCTAAGAATGTACCTGACTCTTAAGTATCTTAAAACCTATGGATTGCTATGTCTCCGAAAGAGAATCAAGCATGTGTACAGGGACGTAAACGCAGCAGTGATAGGATTGGAGAGGTTCGGTGAGCAAATGAAGACCCTTTGAAGTCATATTGCATGGTACCCATTCCACGGGTTTCAACTACCCAGGTTTAAGGTATTCTTCCTTCAGCTAAAACATGCATGTGGAACCTAGAGTATGATCAACCATGTGATCGGGAGACGTGTTCAAATATGTCTCAGTTTTCGTACCCTGGTACTCGGGTGCCACATTCCAGACGCTTTACTAACACTCTCCCGACTTGGAGAGTCAGTCCCTTTAACCTCCTGTTTGGCCCAGTTTGCAATTTCTGCGGAAGATGAACAGGAATAGCGAGAACCAATGAGAGACTAGCTGGAGGTGTCTGGACGGGCAAATTTAACTCTCATTTCCCACCAGGAAGAGGAAATAACCATAGGCTCAGCGTGCCGTGCCGGAACCAGATTAGGGCCTGAAGCCATCCTGCGGTGTTGCGGCCAGCTCACAAGAAAACGAGTTGAAGAAAGGAGCTCAGGGGCACTGTAATTCACAAACCTGCAGAGTTATAAATGACAACTATCGTCCAAAAATATACTGAAGTAAGGCTGCCAAGAGGACTTGAAAGCGGGGCAGAATTGCAGGAAACCGATTTCAGGAGGTAGACTGGAATTGCATCGAAAGCATAGGAAAAGAGGCAGAACGTCCACAATGATGCACTTGGCCAAAAAGGGCGTATGCGTTTTTTCCTGAATATATTCAGGAAAAAACGCATACGCCCTTTTTGGCCAACCAAGCAAGCTTGCAAAGGAAATCTGCACTACAATGAAGTCTCACTTCCCCCCGGTCAAAAGGGCCATCTGAAAAAAGTGTAAAATCCAGAAAGGCAGGACAGGCCATGGAGAACTGGGAGCCTTGTTATGCTGATGGGCGGGATGTAAATTGCCAACAGACACTCGGGAGAAGTGTATGGTGTTTCCTGAAACATCTAAAAAACAAAGCAACAGAGCCTAGGGCACTTCCACTTATGGTCCTATAGCTTAGGGAAATTAAAATCAAAAAGATACAGCCACCCCAATGTTTGGGACGCCTCTGTTTACAAGAACCTCGTTTACCGTACAAGTTCAATATCACAGAAAGTGAAAAATGGATAAAGAACTTGTGGTACTTACGTACAATGCAGTATCACTCAGCAGTGAAATCTATGTCATCAGGCCCGTAGCAGCACAATGAGTGGATTCAGGTACGATGATTCTAACTGAAATAAGTCACACAGAAAAAGAAACATCATAAGATATCAGTAATACACGGAATGTAAACTTGGCTACACAGGAACTGAATTACAGAACAGAACAGGGTCTCAAATTTAGAAAACCAACTTATGCTTGTTTAAGGGGAAAGGTGAGTTGGGGTGCTGCATAAAACCAGAGATTGAAATGAGCACAGATAAAGTTCCTTAAGCCAAATATGGAATAGACAAGAGCTACTCCTTGCTCAACGAAATGGACTCAACACCGCATATTAAACGCCTAAGAATGTACCTGACTCTTAAGTATCTTAAAACCTATGGATTGCTATGTCTCCGAAAGAGAATCAAGCATGTGTACAGGGACGTAAACGCAGCAGTGATAGGATTGGAGAGGTTCGGTGAGCAAATGAAGACCCTTTGAAGTCATATTGCATGGTACCCATTCCACGGGTTTCAACTACCCAGGTTTAAGGTATTCTTCCTTCAGCTAAAACATGCATGTGGAACCTAGAGTATGATCAACCATGTGATCGGGAGACGTGTTCAAATATGTCTCAGTTTTCGTACCCTGGTACTCGGGTGCAACATTCCAGACGCTTTACTAACACTCTCCCGACTTGGAGAGTCAGTCCCTTTAACCTCCTGTTTGGCCCAGTTTGCAATTTCTGCGGAAGATGAACAGGAATAGCGAGAACCAATGAGAGACTAGCTGGAGGTGTCTGGACGGGCAAATTTAACTCTCATTTCCCACCAGGAAGAGGAAATAACCAAAGGCTCAGCGTGCCGTGCCGGAACCAGATTAGGGCCTGAAGCCATCCTGCGGTGTTGCGGCCAGCTCACAAGAAAGCGAGTTGAAGAAAGGAGCTCAGGGACACTGTAATTCACAAACCTGCAGAGTTATAAATGACAACTATCGTCCAAAAATATACTGAAGTAAGGCTGCCAAGAGGACTTGAAAGCGGGGCAGAATTGCAGGAAACCGATTTCAGGAGGTAGACTGGAATTGCATCGAAAGCATAGGAAAAGAGGCAGAACGTCCACAATGATGCACTTGGCCAAAAAGGGCGTATGCGTTTTTTCCTGAATATATTCAGGAAAAAACGCATACGCCCTTTTTGGCCAACCAAGCAAGCTTGCAAAGGAAATCTGCACTACAATGAAGTCTCACTTCCCCCCGGTCAAAAGGGCCATCTGAAAAAAGTGTAAAATCCAGAAAGGCAGGACAGGCCATGGAGAACTGGGAGCCTTGTTATGCTGATGGGCGGGATGTAAATTGCCAACAGACACTCGGGAGAAGTGTATGGTGTTTCCTGAAACATCTAAAAAACAAAGCAACAGAGCCTAGGGCACTTCCACTTATGGTCCTATAGCTTAGGGAAATTAAAATCAAAAAGATACAGCCACCCCAATGTTTGGGACGCCTCTGTTTACAAGAACCTCGTTTACCGTACAAGTTCAATATCACAGAAAGTGAAAAATGGATAAAGAACTTGTGGTACTTACGTACAATGCAGTATCACTCAGAAGTGAAATCTATGTCATCAGGCCCGTAGCAGCACAATGAGTGGATTCAGGTACGATGATTCTAACTGAAATAAGTCACACAGAAAAAGAAACATCATAAGATATCAGTAATACACGGAATGTAAACTTGGCTACACAGGAACTGAATTACAGAACAGAACAGGGTCTCAAATTTAGAAAACCAACTTATGCTTGTTTAAGGGGAAAGGTGAGTTGGGGTGCTGCATAAAACCAGAGATTGAAATGAGCACAGATAAAGTTCCTTAAGCCAAATATGGAATAGACAAGAGCTACTCCTTGCTCAACGAAATGGACTCAACACCGCATATTAAACGCCTAAGAGTGTACCTGACTCTTAAGTATCTTAAAACCTATGGATGGCTATGTCTCCGAAAGAGAATCAAGCATGTGTACAGGGACGTAAACGCAGCAGTGATAGGATTGGAGAGGTTCGGTGAGCAAATGAAGACCCTTTGAAGTCATATTGCATGGTACCCATTCCACGGGTTTCAACTACCCAGGTTTAAGGTATTCTTCCTTCAGCTAAAACATGCATGTGGAACCTAGAGTATGATCAACCATGTGATCGGGAGACGTGTTCAAATATGTCTCAGTTTTCGTACCCTGGTACTCGGGTGCAACATTCCAGACGCTTTACTAACACTCTCCCGACTTGGAGAGTCAGTCCCTTTAACCTCCTGTTTGGCCCAGTTTGCAATTTCTGCGGAAGATGAACAGGAATAGCGAGAACCAATGAGAGACTAGCTGGAGGTGTCTGGACGGGCAAATTTAACTCTCATTTCCCACCAGGAAGAGGAAATAACCAAAGGCTCAGCGTGCCGTGCCGGAACCAGATTAGGGCCTGAAGCCATCCTGCGGTGTTGCGGCCAGCTCACAAGAAAACGAGTTGAAGAAAGGAGCTCAGGGGCACTGTAATTCACAAACCTGCAGAGTTATAAATGACAACTATCGTCCAAAAATATACTGAAGTAAGGCTGCCAAGAGGACTTGAAAGCGGGGCAGAATTGCAGGAAACCGATTTCAGGAGGTAGACTGGAATTGCATCGAAAGCATAGGAAAAGAGGCAGAACGTCCACAATGATGCACTTGGCCAAAAAGGGCGTATGCGTTTTTTCCTGAATATAGTCAGGAAAAAACGCATACGCCCTTTTTGGCCAACCAAGCAAGCTTGCAAAGGAAATCTGCACTACAATGAAGTCTCACTTCCCCCCGGTCAAAAGGGCCATCTGAAAAAAGTGTAAAATCCAGAAAGGCAGGACAGGCCATGGAGAACTGGGAGCCTTGTTATGCTGATGGGCGGGATGTAAATTGCCAACAGACACTCGGGAGAAGTGTATGGTGTTTCCTGAAACATCTAAAAAACAAAGCAACAGAGCCTAGGGCACTTCCACTTATGGTCCTATAGCTTAGGGAAATTAAAATCAAAAAGATACAGCCACCCCAATGTTTGGGACGCCTCTGTTTACAAGAACCTCGTTTACCGTACAAGTTCAATATCACAGAAAGTGAAAAATGGATAAAGAACTTGTGGTACTTACGTACAATGCAGTATCACTCAGCAGTGAAATCTATGTCATCAGGCCCGTAGCAGCACAATGAGTGGATTCAGGTACGATGATTCTAACTGAAATAAGTCACACAGAAAAAGAAACATCATAAGATATCAGTAATACACGGAATGTAAACTTGGCTACACAGGAACTGAATTACAGAACAGAACAGGGTCTCAAATTTAGAAAACCAACTTATGCTTGTTTAAAGGGAAAGGTGAGTTGGGGTGCTGCATAAAACCAGAGATTGAAATGAGCACAGATAAAGTTCCTTAAGCCAAATATGGAATAGACAAGAGCTACTCCTTGCTCAACGAAATGGACTCAACACCGCATATTAAACGCCTAAGAGTGTACCTGACTCTTAAGTATCTTAAAACCTATGGATTGCTATGTCTCCGAAAGAGAATCAAGCATGTGTACAGGGACGTAAACGCAGCAGTGATAGGATTGGAGAGGTTCGGTGAGCAAATGAAGACCCTTTGAAGTCATATTGCATGGTACCCATTCCACGGGTTTCAACTACCCAGGTTTAAGGTATTCTTCCTTCAGCTAAAACATGCATGTGGAACCTAGAGTATGATCAACCATGTGATCGGGAGACGTGTTCAAATATGTCTCAGTTTTCGTACCCTGGTACTCGGGTGCAACATTCCAGACGCTTTACTAACACTCTCCCGACTTGGAGAGTCAGTCCCTTTAACCTCCTGTTTGGCCCAGTTTGCAATTTCTGCGGAAGATGAACAGGAATAGCGAGAACCAATGAGAGACTAGCTGGAGGTGTCTGGACGGGCAAATTTAACTCTCATTTCCCACCAGGAAGAGGAAATAACCAAAGGCTCAGCGTGCCGTGCCGGAACCAGATTAGGGCCTGAAGCCATCCTGCGGTGTTGCGGCCAGCTCACAAGAAAGCGAGTTGTAGAAAGGAGCTCAGGGGCACTGTAATTCACAAACCTGCAGAGTTATAAATGACAACTATCGTCCAAAAATATACTGAAGTAAGGCTGCCAAGAGGACTTGAAAGCGGGGCAGAATTGCAGGAAACCGATTTCAGGAGGTAGACTGGAATTGCATTGAAAGCATAGGAAAAGAGGCAGAACGTCCACAATGATGCACTTGGCCAAAAAGGGCGTATGCGTTTTTTCCTGAATATATTCAGGAAAAAACGCATACGCCCTTTTTGGCCAACCAAGCAAGCTTGCAAAGGAAATCTGCACTACAATGAAGTCTCACTTCCCCCCGGTCAAAAGGGCCATCTGAAAAAAGTGTAAAATCCAGAAAGGCAGGACAGGCCATGGAGAACTGGGAGCCTTGTTATGCTGATGGGCGGGCTGTAAATTGCCAACAGACACTCGGGAGAAGTGTATGGTGTTTCCTGAAACATCTAAAAAACAAAGCAACAGAGCCTAGGGCACTTCCACTTATGGTCCTATAGCTTAGGGAAATTAAAATCAAAAAGATACAGCCACCACAATGTTTGGGACGCCTCTGTTTACAAGAACCTCGTTTACCGTACAAGTTCAATATCACAGAAAGTGAAAAATGGATAAAGAACTTGTGGTACTTACGTACAATGCAGTATCACTCAGCAGTGAAATCTATGTCATCAGGCCCGTAGCAGCACAATGAGTGGATTCAGGTACGATGATTCTAACTGAAATAAGTCACACAGAAAAAGAAACATCATAAGATATCAGTAATACACGGAATGTAAACTTGGCTACACAGGAACTGAATTACAGAACAGAACAGGGTCTCAAATTTAGAAAACCAACTTATGCTTGTTTAAAGGGAAAGGTGAGTTGGGGTGCTGCATAAAACCAGAGATTGAAATGAGCACAGATAAAGTTCCTTAAGCCAAATATGGAATAGACAAGAGCTACTCCTTGCTCAACGAAATGGACTCAACACCGCATATTAAACGCCTAAGAGTGTACCTGACTCTTAAGTATCTTAAAACCTATGGATTGCTATGTCTCCGAAAGAGAATCAAGCATGTGTACAGGGACGTAAACGCAGCAGTGATAGGATTGGAGAGGTTCGGTGAGCAAATGAAGACCCTTTGAAGTCATATTGCATGGTACCCATTCCACGGGTTTCAACTACCCAGGTTTAAGGTATTCTTCCTTCAGCTAAAACATGCATGTGGAACCTAGAGTATGATCAACCATGTGATCGGGAGACGTGTTCAAATATGTCTCAGTTTTCGTACCCTGGTACTCGGGTGCAACATTCCAGACGCTTTACTAACACTCTCCCGACTTGGAGAGTCAGTCCCTTTAACCTCCTGTTTGGCCCAGTTTGCAATTTCTGCGGAAGATGAACAGGAATAGCGAGAACCAATGAGAGACTAGCTGGAGGTGTCTGGACGGGCAAATTTAACTCTCATTTCCCACCAGGAAGAGGAAATAACCAAAGGCTCAGCGTGCCGTGCCGGAACCAGATTAGGGCCTGAAGCCATCCTGCGGTGTTGCGGCCAGCTCACAAGAAAGCGAGTTGTAGAAAGGAGCTCAGGGGCACTGTAATTCACAAACCTGCAGAGTTATAAATGACAACTATCGTCCAAAAATATACTGAAGTAAGGCTGCCAAGAGGACTTGAAAGCGGGGCAGAATTGCAGGAAACCGATTTCAGGAGGTAGACTGGAATTGCATCGAAAGCATAGGAAAAGAGGCAGAACGTCCACAATGATGCACTTGGCCAAAAAGGGCGTATGCGTTTTTTCCTGAATATAGTCAGGAAAAAACGCATACGCCCTTTTTGGCCAACCAAGCAAGCTTGCAAAGGAAATCTGCACTACAATGAAGTCTCACTTCCCCCCGGTCAAAAGGGCCATCTGAAAAAAGTGTAAAATCCAGAAAGGCAGGACAGGCCATGGAGAACTGAGAGCCTTGTTATGCTGATGGGCGGGATGTAAATTGCCAACAGACACTCGGGAGAAGTGTATGGTGTTTCCTGAAACATCTAAAAAACAAAGCAACAGAGCCTAGGGCACTTCCACTTATGGTCCTATAGCTTAGGGAAATTAAAATCAAAAAGATACAGCCACCCCAATGTTTGGGACGCCTCTGTTTACAAGAACCTCGTTTACCGTACAAGTTCAATATCACAGAAAGTGAAAAATGGATAAAGAACTTGTGGTACTTACGTACAATGCAGTATCACTCAGCAGTGAAATCTATGTCATCAGGCCCGTAGCAGCACAATGAGTGGATTCAGGTACGATGATTCTAACTGAAATAAGTCACACAGAAAAAGAAACATCATAAGATATCAGTAATACACGGAATGTAAACTTGGCTACACAGGAACTGAATTACAGAACAGAACAGGGTCTCAAATTTAGAAAACCAACTTATGCTTGTTTAAGGGGAAAGGTGAGTTGGGGTGCTGCATAAAACCAGAGATTGAAATGAGCACAGATAAAGTTCCTTAAGCCAAATATGGAATAGACAAGAGCTACTCCTTGCTCAACGAAATGCACTCAACACCGCATATTAAACGCCTAAGAGTGTACCTGACTCTTAAGTATCTTAAAACCTATGGATTGCTATGTCTCCGAAAGAGAATCAAGCATGTGTACAGGGACGTAAACGCAGCAGTGATAGGATTGGAGAGGTTCGGTGAGCAAATGAAGACCCTTTGAAGTCATATTGCATGGTACCCATTCCACGGGTTTCAACTACCCAGGTTTAAGGTATTCTTCCTTCAGCTAAAACATGCATGTGGAACCTAGAGTATGATCAACCATGTGATCGGGAGACGTGTTCAAATATGTCTCAGTTTTCGTACCCTGGTACTCGGGTGCAACATTCCAGACGCTTTACTAACACTCTCCCGACTTGGAGAGTCAGTCCCTTTAACCTCCTGTTTGGCCCAGTTTGCAATTTCTGCGGAAGATGAACAGGAATAGCGAGAACCAATGAGAGACTAGCTGGAGGTGTCTGGACGGGCAAATTTAACTCTCATTTCCCACCAGGAAGAGGAAATAACCAAAGGCTCAGCGTGCCGTGCCGGAACCAGATTAGGGCCTGAAGCCATCCTGCGGTGTTGCGGCCAGCTCACAAGAAAGCGAGTTGAAGAAAGGAGCTCAGGGGCACTGTAATTCACAAACCTGCAGAGTTATAAATGACAACTATCGTCCAAAAATATACTGAAGTAAGGCTGCCAAGAGGACTTGAAAGCGGGGCAGAATTGCAGGAAACCGATTTCAGGAGGTAGACTGGAATTGCATTGAAAGCATAGGAAAAGAGGCAGAACGTCCACAATGATGCACTTGGCCAAAAAGGGCGTATGCGTTTTTTCCTGAATATATTCAGGAAAAAACGCATACGCCCTTTTTGGCCAACCAAGCAAGCTTGCAAAGGAAATCTGCACTACAATGAAGTCTCACTTCCCCCCGGTCAAAAGGGCCATCTGAAAAAAGTGTAAAATCCAGAAAGGCAGGACAGGCCATGGAGAACTGGGAGCCTTGTTATGCTGATGGGCGGGATGTAAATTGCCAACAGACACTCGGGAGAAGTGTATGGTGTTTCCTGAAACATCTAAAAAACAAAGCAACAGAGCCTAGGGCACTTCCACTTATGGTCCTATAGCTTAGGGAAATTAAAATCAAAAAGATACAGCCACCCCAATGTTTGGGACGCCTCTGTTTACAAGAACCTCGTTTACCGTACAAGTTCAATATCACAGAAAGTGAAAAATGGATAAAGAACTTGTGGTACTTACGTACAATGCAGTATCACTCAGCAGTGAAATCTATGTCATCAGGCCCGTAGCAGCACAATGAGTGGATTCAGGTACGATGATTCTAACTGAAATAAGTCACACAGAAAAAGAAACATCATAAGATATCAGTAATACACGGAATGTAAACTTGGCTACACAGGAACTGAATTACAGAACAGAACAGGGTCTCAAATTTAGAAAACCACCTTATGCTTGTTTAAGGGTAAAGGTGAGTTGGGGTGCTGCATAAAACCAGAGATTGAAATGAGCACAGATAAAGTTCCTTAAGCCAAATATGGAATAGACAAGAGCTACTCCTTGCTCAACGAAATGGACTCAACACCGCATATTAAACGCCTAAGAGTGTACCTGACTCTTAAGTATCTTAAAACCTATGGATTGCTATGTCTCCGAAAGAGAATCAAGCATGTGTACAGGGACGTAAACGCAGCAGTGATAGGATTGGAGAGGTTCGGTGAGCAAATGAAGACCCTTTGAAGTCATATTGCATGGTACCCATTCCACGGGTTTCAACTACCCAGGTTTAAGGTATTCTTCCTTCAGCTAAAACATGCATGTGGAACCTAGAGTATGATCAACCATGTGATCGGAAGCGTGTTCAAATATGTCTCAGTTTTCGTACCCTGGTACTCGGGTGCAACATTCCAGACGCTTTACTAACACTCTCCCGACTTGGAGAGTCAGTCCCTTTAACCTCCTGTTTGGCCCAGTTTGCAATTTCTGCGGAAGATGAACAGGAATAGCGAGAACCAATGAGAGACTAGCTGGAGGTGTCTGGACGGGCAAATTTAACTCTCATTTCCCACCAGGAAGAGGAAATAACCAAAGGCTCAGCGTGCCGTGCCGGAACCAGATTAGGGCCTGAAGCCATCCTGCGGTGTTGCGGCCAGCTCACAAGAAAGCGAGTTGAAGAAAGGAGCTCAGGGGCACTGTAATTCACAAACCTGCAGAGTTATAAATGACAACTATCGTCCAAAAATATACTGAAGTAAGGCTGCCAAGAGGACTTGAAAGCGGGGCAGAATTGCAGGAAACCGATTTCAGGAGGTAGACTGGAATTGCATTGAAAGCATAGGAAAAGAGGCAGAACGTCCACAATGATGCACTTGGCCAAAAAGGGCGTATGCGTTTTTTCCTGAATATAGTCAGGAAAAAACGCATACGCCCTTTTTGGCCAACCAAGCAAGCTTGCAAAGGAAATCTGCACTACAATGAAGTCTCACTTCCCCCCGGTCAAAAGGGCCATCTGAAAAAAGTGTAAAATCCAGAAAGGCAGGACAGGCCATGGAGAACTGGGAGCCTTGTTATGCTGATGGGCGGGATGTAAATTGCCAACAGACACTCGGGAGAAGTGTATGGTGTTTCCTGAAACATCTAAAAAACAAAGCAACAGAGCCTAGGGCACTTCCACTTATGGTCCTATAGCTTAGGGAAATTAAAATCAAAAAGATACAGCCACCCCAATGTTTGGGACGCCTCTGTTTACAAGAACCTCGTTTACCGTACAAGTTCAATATCACAGAAAGTGAAAAATGGATAAAGAACTTGTGGTACTTACGTACAATGCAGTATCACTCAGCAGTGAAATCTATGTCATCAGGCCCGTAGCAGCACAATGAGTGGATTCAGGTACGATGATTCTAACTGAAATAAGTCACACAGAAAAAGAAACATCATAAGATATCAGTAATACACGGAATGTAAACTTGGCTACACAGGAACTGAATTACAGAACAGAACAGGGTCTCAAATTTAGAAAACCACCTTATGCTTGTTTAAGGGTAAAGGTGAGTTGGGGTGCTGCATAAAACCAGAGATTGAAATGAGCACAGATAAAGTTCCTTAAGCCAAATATGGAATAGACAAGAGCTACTCCTTGCTCAACGAAATGGACTCAACACCGCATATTAAACGCCTAAGAGTGTACCTGACTCTTAAGTATCTTAAAACCTATGGATTGCTATGTCTCCGAAAGAGAATCAAGCATGTGTACAGGGACGTAAACGCAGCAGTGATAGGATTGGAGAGGTTCGGTGAGCAAATGAAGACCCTTTGAAGTCATATTGCATGGTACCCATTCCACGGGTTTCAACTACCCAGGTTTAAGGTATTCTTCCTTCAGCTAAAACATGCATGTGGAACCTAGAGTATGATCAACCATGTGATCGGGAGACGTGTTCAAATATGTCTCAGTTTTCGTACCCTGGTACTCGGGTGCAACATTCCAGACGCTTTACTAACACTCTCCCGACTTGGAGAGTCAGTCCCTTTAACCTCCTGTTTGGCCCAGTTTGCAATTTCTGCGGAAGATGAACAGGAATAGCGAGAACCAATGAGAGACTAGCTGGAGGTGTCTGGACGGGCAAATTTAACTCTCATTTCCCACCAGGAAGAGGAAATAACCAAAGGCTCAGCGTGCCGTGCCGGAACCAGATTAGGGCCTGAAGCCATCCTGCGGTGTTGCGGCCAGCTCACAAGAAAGCGAGTTGAAGAAAGGAGCTCAGGGGCACTGTAATTCACAAACCTGCAGAGTTATAAATGACAACTATCGTCCAAAAATATACTGAAGTAAGGCTGCCAAGAGGACTTGAAAGCTGGGCAGAATTGCAGGAAACCGATTTCAGGAGGTAGACTGGAATTGCATTGAAAGCATAGGAAAAGAGGCAGAACGTCCACAATGATGCACTTGGCCAAAAAGGGCGTATGCGTTTTTTCCTGAATATAGTCAGGAAAAAACGCATACGCCCTTTTTGGCCAACCAAGCAAGCTTGCAAAGGAAATCTGCACTACAATGAAGTCTCACTTCCCCCCGGTCAAAAGGGCCATCTGAAAAAAGTGTAAAATCCAGAAAGGCAGGACAGGCCATGGAGAACTGGGAGCCTTGTTATGCTGATGGGCGGGATGTAAATTGCCAACAGACACTCGGGAGAAGTGTATGGTGTTTCCTGAAACATCTAAAAAACAAAGCAACAGAGCCTAGGGCACTTCCACTTATGGTCCTATAGCTTAGGGAAATTAAAATCAAAAAGATACAGCCACCCCAATGTTTGGGACGCCTCTGTTTACAAGAACCTCGTTTACCGTACAAGTTCAATATCACAGAAAGTGAAAAATGGATAAAGAACTTGTGGTACTTACGTACAATGCAGTATCACTCAGCAGTGAAATCTATGTCATCAGGCCCGTAGCAGCACAATGAGTGGATTCAGGTACGATGATTCTAACTGAAATAAGTCACACAGAAAAAGAAACATCATAAGATATCAGTAATACACGGAATGTAAACTTGGCTACACAGGAACTGAATTACAGAACAGAACAGGGTCTCAAATTTAGAAAACCACCTTATGCTTGTTTAAGGGTAAAGGTGAGTTGGGGTGCTGCATAAAACCAGAGATTGAAATGAGCACAGATAAAGTTCCTTAAGCCAAATATGGAATAGACAAGAGCTACTCCTTGCTCAACGAAATGGACTCAACACCGCATATTAAACGCCTAAGAATGTACCTGACTCTTAAGTATCTTAAAATCTATGGATTGCTATGTCTCCGAAAGAGAATCAAGCATGTGTACAGGGACGTAAACGCAGCAGTGATAGGATTGGAGAGGTTCGGTGAGCAAATGAAGACCCTTTGAAGTCATATTGCATGGTACCCATTCCACGGGTTTCAACTACCCAGGTTTAAGGTATTCTTCCTTCAGCTAAAACATGCATGTGGAACCTAGAGTATGATCAACCATGTGATCGGGAGACGTGTTCAAATATGTCTCAGTTTTCGTACCCTGGTACTCGGGTGCAACATTCCAGACGCTTTACTAACACTCTCCCGACTTGGAGAGTCAGTCCCTTTAACCTCCTGTTTGGCCCAGTTTGCAATTTCTGTGGAAGATGAACAGGAATAGCGAGAACCAATGAGAGACTAGCTGGAGGTGTCTGGACGGGCAAATTTAACTCTCATTTCCCACCAGGAAGAGGAAATAACCAAAGGTTCAGCGTGCCGTGCCGGAACCAGATTAGGGCCTGAAGCCATCCTGCGGTGTTGCGGCCAGCTCACAAGAAAACGAGTTGAAGAAAGGAGCTCAGGGGCACTGTAATTCACAAACCTGCAGAGTTATAAATGACAACTATCGTCCAAAAATATACTGAAGTAAGGCTGCCAAGAGGACTTGAAAGCGGGGCAGAATTGCAGGAAACCGATTTCAGGAGGTAGACTGGAATTGCATTGAAAGCATAGGAAAAGAGGCAGAACGTCCACAATGATGCACTTGGCCAAAAAGGGCGTATGCGTTTTTTCCTGAATATAGTCAGGAAAAAACGCATACGCCCTTTTTGGCCAACCAAGCAAGCTTGCAAAGGAAATCTGCACTACAATGAAGTCTCACTTCCCCCCGGTCAAAAGGGCCATCTGAAAAAAGTGTAAAATCCAGAAAGGCAGGACAGGCCATGGAGAACTGGGAGCCTTGTTATGCTGATGGGCGGGATGTAAATTGCCAACAGACACTCGGGAGAAGTGTATGGTGTTTCCTGAAACATCTAAAAAACAAAGCAACAGAGCCTAGGGCACTTCCACTTATGGTCCTATAGCTTAGGGAAATTAAAATCAAAAAGATACAGCCACCCCAATGTTTGGGACGCCTCTGTTTACAAGAACCTCGTTTACCGTACAAGTTCAATATCACAGAAAGTGAAAAATGGATAAAGAACTTGTGGTACTTACGTACAATGCAGTATCACTCAGCAGTGAAATCTATGTCATCAGGCCCGTAGCAGCACAATGAGTGGATTCAGGTACGATGATTCTAACTGAAATAAGTCACACAGAAAAAGAAACATCATAAGATATCAGTAATACACGGAATGTAAACTTGGCTACACAGGAACTGAATTACAGAACAGAACAGGGTCTCAAATTTAGAAAACCACCTTATGCTTGTTTAAGGGTAAAGGTGAGTTGGGGTGCTGCATAAAACCAGAGATTGAAATGAGCACAGATAAAGTTCCTTAAGCCAAATATGGAATAGACAAGAGCTACTCCTTGCTCAACGAAATGGACTCAACACCGCATATTAAACGCCTAAGAGTGTACCTGACTCTTAAGTATCTTAAAACCTATGGATTGCTATGTCTCCGAAAGAGAATCAAGCATGTGTACAGGGACGTAAACGCAGCAGTGATAGGATTGGAGAGGTTCGGTGAGCAAATGAAGACCCTTTGAAGTCATATTGCATGGTACCCATTCCACGGGTTTCAACTACCCAGGTTTAAGGTATTCTTCCTTCAGCTAAAACATGCATGTGGAACCTAGAGTATGATCAACCATGTGATCGGGAGACGTGTTCAAATATGTCTCAGTTTTCGTACCCTGGTACTCGGGTGCAACATTCCAGACGCTTTACTAACACTCTCCCGACTTGGAGAGTCAGTCCCTTTAACCTCCTGTTTGGCCCAGTTTGCAATTTCTGCGGAAGATGAACAGGAATAGCGAGAACCAATGAGAGACTAGCTGGAGGTGTCTGGACGGGCAAATTTAACTCTCATTTCCCACCAGGAAGAGGAAATAACCAAAGGCTCAGCGTGCCGTGCCGGAACCAGATTAGGGCCTGAAGCCATCCTGCGGTGTTGCGGCCAGCTCACAAGAAAGCGAGTTGAAGAAAGGAGCTCAGGGGCACTGTAATTCACAAACCTGCAGAGTTATAAATGACAACTATCGTCCAAAAATATACTGAAGTAAGGCTGCCAAGAGGACTTGAAAGCTGGGCAGAATTGCAGGAAACCGATTTCAGGAGGTAGACTGGAATTGCATTGAAAGCATAGGAAAAGAGGCAGAACGTCCACAATGATGCACTTGGCCAAAAAGGGCGTATGCGTTTTTTCCTGAATATAGTCAGGAAAAAACGCATACGCCCTTTTTGGCCAACCAAGCAAGCTTGCAAAGGAAATCTGCACTACAATGAAGTCTCACTTCCCCCCGGTCAAAAGGGCCATCTGAAAAAAGTGTAAAATCCAGAAAGGCAGGACAGGCCATGGAGAACTGGGAGCCTTGTTATGCTGATGGGCGGGATGTAAATTGCCAACAGACACTCGGGAGAAGTGTATGGTGTTTCCTGAAACATCTAAAAAACAAAGCAACAGAGCCTAGGGCACTTCCACTTATGGTCCTATAGCTTAGGGAAATTAAAATCAAAAAGATACAGCCACCCCAATGTTTGGGACGCCTCTGTTTACAAGAACCTCGTTTACCATACAAGTTCAATATCACAGAAAGTGAAAAATGGATAAAGAACTTGTGGTACTTACGTACAATGCAGTATCACTCAGCAGTGAAATCTATGTCATCAGGCCCGTAGCAGCACAATGAGTGGATTCAGGTACGATGATTCTAACTGAAATAAGTCACACAGAAAAAGAAACATCATAAGATATCAGTAATACACGGAATGTAAACTTGGCTACACAGGAACTGAATTACAGAACAGAACAGGGTCTCAAATTTAGAAAACCAACTTATGCTTGTTTAAGGGGAAAGGTGAGTTGGGGTGCTGCATAAAACCAGAGATTGAAATGAGCACAGATAAAGTTCCTTAAGCCAAATATGGAATAGACAAGAGCTACTCCTTGCTCAACGAAATGGACTCAACACCGCATATTAAACGCCTAAGAATGTACCTGACTCTTAAGTATCTTAAAACCTATGGATTGCTATGTCTCCGAAAGAGAATCAAGCATGTGTACAGGGACGTAAACGCAGCAGTGATAGGATTGGAGAGGTTCGGTGAGCAAATGAAGACCCTTTGAAGTCATATTGCATGGTACCCATTCCACGGGTTTCAACTACCCAGGTTTAAGGTATTCTTCCTTCAGCTAAAACATGCATGTGGAACCTAGAGTATGATCAACCATGTGATCGGGAGACGTGTTCAAATATGTCTCAGTTTTCGTACCCTGGTACTCGGGTGCAACATTCCAGACGCTTTACTAACACTCTCCCGACTTGGAGAGTCAGTCCCTTTAACCTCCTGTTTGGCCCAGTTTGCAATTTCTGCGGAAGATGAACAGGAATAGGGAGAACCAATGAGAGACTAGCTGGAGGTGTCTGGACGGGCAAATTTAACTCTCATTTCCCACCAGGAAGAGGAAATAACCATAGGCTCAGCGTGCCGTGCCGGAACCAGATTAGGGCCTGAAGCCATCCTGCGGTGTTGCGGCCAGCTCACAAGAAAACGAGTTGAAGAAAGGAGCTCAGGGGCACTGTAATTCACAAACCTGCAGAGTTATAAATGACAACTATCGTCCAAAAATATACTGAAGTAAGGCTGCCAAGAGGACTTGAAAGCGGGGCAGAATTGCAGGAAACCGATTTCAGGAGGTAGACTGGAATTGCATCGAAAGCATAGGAAAAGAGGCAGAACGTCCACAATGATGCACTTGGCCAAAAAGGGCGTATGCGTTTTTTCCTGAATATAGTCAGGAAAAAACGCATACGCCCTTTTTGGCCAACCAAGCAAGCTTGCAAAGGAAATCTGCACTACAATGAAGTCTCACTTCCCCCCGGTCAAAAGGGCCATCTGAAAAAAGTGTAAAATCCAGAAAGGCAGGACAGGCCATGGAGAACTGGGAGCCTTGTTATGCTGATGGGCGGGATGTAAATTGCCAACAGACACTCGGGAGAAGTGTATGGTGTTTCCTGAAACATCTAAAAAACAAAGCAACAGAGCCTAGGGCACTTCCACTTATGGTCCTATAGCTTAGGGAAATTAAAATCAAAAAGATACAGCCACCCCAATGTTTGGGACGCCTCTGTTTACAAGAACCTCGTTTACCGTACAAGTTCAATATCACAGAAAGTGAAAAATGGATAAAGAACTTGTGGTACTTACGTACAATGCAGTATCACTCAGCAGTGAAATCTATGTCATCAGGCCCGTAGCAGCACAATGAGTGGATTCAGGTACGATGATTCTAACTGAAATAAGTCACACAGAAAAAGAAACATCATAAGATATCAGTAATACACGGAATGTAAACTTGGCTACACAGGAACTGAATTACAGAACAGAACAGGGTCTCAAATTTAGAAAACCACCTTATGCTTGTTTAAGGGTAAAGGTGAGTTGGGGTGCTGCATAAAACCAGAGATTGAAATGAGCACAGATAAAGTTCCTTAAGCCAAATATGGAATAGACAAGAGCTACTCCTTGCTCAACGAAATGGACTCAACACCGCATATTAAACGCCTAAGAATGTACCTGACTCTTAAGTATCTTAAAACCTATGGATTGCTATGTCTCCGAAAGAGAATCAAGCATGTGTACAGGGACGTAAACGCAGCAGTGATAGGATTGGAGAGGTTCGGTGAGCAAATGAAGACCCTTTGAAGTCATATTGCATGGTACCCATTCCACGGGTTTCAACTACCCAGGTTTAAGGTATTCTTCCTTCAGCTAAAACATGCATGTGGAACCTAGAGTATGATCAACCATGTGATCGGGAGACGTGTTCAAATATGTCTCAGTTTTCGTACCCTGGTACTCGGGTGCAACATTCCAGACGCTTTACTAACACTCTCCCGACTTGGAGAGTCAGTCCCTTTAACCTCCTGTTTGGCCCAGTTTGCAATTTCTGTGGAAGATGAACAGGAATAGCGAGAACCAATGAGAGACTAGCTGGAGGTGTCTGGACGGGCAAATTTAACTCTCATTTCCCACCAGGAAGAGGAAATAACCAAAGGCTCAGCGTGCCGTGCCGGAACCAGATTAGGGCCTGAAGCCATCCTGCGGTGTTGCGGCCAGCTCACAAGAAAGCGAGTTGTAGAAAGGAGCTCAGGGGCACTGTAATTCACAAACCTGCAGAGTTATAAATGACAACTATCGTCCAAAAATATACTGAAGTAAGGCTGCCAAGAGGACTTGAAAGCGGGGCAGAATTGCAGGAAACCGATTTCAGGAGGTAGACTGGAGTTGCATCGAAAGCATAGGAAAAGAGGCAGAACGTCCACAATGATGCACTTGGCCAAAAAGGGCGTATGCGTTTTTTCCTGAATATAGTCAGGAAAAAACGCATACGCCCTTTTTGGCCAACCAAGCAAGCTTGCAAAGGAAATCTGCACTACAATGAAGTCTCACTTCCCCCCGGTCAAAAGGGCCATCTGAAAAAAGTGTAAAATCCAGAAAGGCAGGACAGGCCATGGAGAACTGGGAGCCTTGTTATGCTGATGGGCGGGATGTAAATTGCCAACAGACACTCGGGAGAAGTGTATGGTGTTTCCTGAAACATCTAAAAAACAAAGCAACAGAGCCTAGGGCACTTCCACTTATGGTCCTATAGCTTAGGGAAATTAAAATAAAAAAGATACAGCCACCCCAATGTTTGGGACGCCTCTGTTTACAAGAACCTCGTTTACCGTACAAGTTCAATATCACAGAAAGTGAAAAATGGATAAAGAACTTGTGGTACTTACGTACAATGCAGTATCACTCAGCAGTGAAATCTATGTCATCAGGCCCGTAGCAGCACAATGAGTGGATTCAGGTACGATGATTCTAACTGAAATAAGTCACACAGAAAAAGAAACATCATAAGATATCAGTAATACACGGAATGTAAACTTGGCTACACAGGAACTGAATTACAGAACAGAACAGGGTCTCAAATTTAGAAAACCAACTTATGCTTGTTTAAGGGGAAAGGTGAGTTGGGGTGCTGCATAAAACCAGAGATTGAAATGAGCACAGATAAAGTTCCTTAAGCCAAATATGGAATAGACAAGAGCTACTCCTTGCTCAACGAAATGCACTCAACACCGCATATTAAACGCCTAAGAGTGTACCTGACTCTTAAGTATCTTAAAACCTATGGATTGCTATGTCTCCGAAAGAGAATCAAGCATGTGTACAGGGACGTAAACGCAGCAGTGATAGGATTGGAGAGGTTCGGTGAGCAAATGAAGACCCTTTGAAGTCATATTGCATGGTACCCATTCCACGGGTTTCAACTACCCAGGTTTAAGGTATTCTTCCTTCAGCTAAAACATGCATGTGGAACCTAGAGTATGATCAACCATGTGATCGGGAGACGTGTTCAAATATGTCTCAGTTTTCGTACCCTGGTACTCGGGTGCAACATTCCAGACGCTTTACTAACACTCTCCCGACTTGGAGAGTCAGTCCCTTTAACCTCCTGTTTGGCCCAGTTTGCAATTTCTGCGGAAGATGAACAGGAATAGCGAGAACCAATGAGAGACTAGCTGGAGGTGTCTGGACGGGCAAATTTAACTCTCATTTCCCACCAGGAAGAGGAAATAACCATAGGCTCAGCGTGCCGTGCCGGAACCAGATTAGGGCCTGAAGCCATCCTGCGGTGTTGCGGCCAGCTCACAAGAAAACGAGTTGAAGAAAGGAGCTCAGGGGCACTGTAATTCACAAACCTGCAGAGTTATAAATGACAACTATCGTCCAAAAATATACTGAAGTAAGGCTGCCAAGAGGACTTGAAAGCGGGGCGGAATTGCAGGAAACCGATTTCAGGAGGTAGACTGGAATTGCATCGAAAGCATAGGAAAAGAGGCAGAACGTCCACAATGATGCACTTGGCCAAAAAGGGCGTATGCGTTTTTTCCTGAATATAGTCAGGAAAAAACGCATACGCCCTTTTTGGCCAACCAAGCAAGCTTGCAAAGGAAATCTGCACTACAATGAAGTCTCACTTCCCCCCGGTCAAAAGGGCCATCTGAAAAAAGTGTAAAATCCAGAAAGGCAGGACAGGCCATGGAGAACTGGGAGCCTTGTTATGCTGATGGGCGGGATGTAAATTGCCAACAGACACTCGGGAGAAGTGTATGGTGTTTCCTGAAACATCTAAAAAACAAAGCAACAGAGCCTAGGGCACTTCCACTTATGGTCCTATAGCTTAGGGAAATTAAAATCAAAAAGATACAGCCACCCCAATGTTTGGGACGCCTCTGTTTACAAGAACCTCGTTTACCGTACAAGTTCAATATCACAGAAAGTGAAAAATGGATAAAGAACTTGTGGTACTTACGTACAATGCAGTATCACTCAGCAGTGAAATCTATGTCATCAGGCCCGTAGCAGCACAATGAGTGGATTCAGGTACGATGATTCTAACTGAAATAAGTCACACAGAAAAAGAAACATCATAAGATATCAGTAATACACGGAATGTAAACTTGGCTACACAGGAACTGAATTACAGAACAGAACAGGGTCTCAAATTTAGAAAACCACCTTATGCTTGTTTAAGGGTAAAGGTGAGTTGGGGTGCTGCATAAAACCAGAGATTGAAATGAGCACAGATAAAGTTCCTTAAGCCAAATATGGAATAGACAAGAGCTACTCCTTGCTCAACGAAATGGACTCAACACCGCATATTAAACGCCTAAGAATGTACCTGACTCTTAAGTATCTTAAAACCTATGGATTGCTATGTCTCCGAAAGAGAATCAAGCATGTGTACAGGGACGTAAACGCAGCAGTGATAGGATTGGAGAGGTTCGGTGAGCAAATGAAGACCCTTTGAAGTCATATTGCATGGTACCCATTCCACGGGTTTCAACTACCCAGGTTTAAGGTATTCTTCCTTCAGCTAAAACATGCATGTGGAACCTAGAGTATGATCAACCATGTGATCGGGAGACGTGTTCAAATATGTCTCAGTTTTCGTACCCTGGTACTCGGGTGCAACATTCCAGACGCTTTACTAACACTCTCCCGACTTGGAGAGTCAGTCCCTTTAACCTCCTGTTTGGCCCAGTTTGCAATTTCTGTGGAAGATGAACAGGAATAGCGAGAACCAATGAGAGACTAGCTGGAGGTGTCTGGACGGGCAAATTTAACTCTCATTTCCCACCAGGAAGAGGAAATAACCAAAGGCTCAGCGTGCCGTGCCGGAACCAGATTAGGGCCTGAAGCCATCCTGCGGTGTTGCGGCCAGCTCACAAGAAAGCGAGTTGTAGAAAGGAGCTCAGGGGCACTGTAATTCACAAACCTGCAGAGTTATAAATGACAACTATCGTCCAAAAATATACTGAAGTAAGGCTGCCAAGAGGACTTGAAAGCGGGGCAGAATTGCAGGAAACCGATTTCAGGAGGTAGACTGGAATTGCATCGAAAGCATAGGAAAAGAGGCAGAACGTCCACAATGATGCACTTGGCCAAAAAGGGCGTATGCGTTTTTTCCTGAATATAGTCAGGAAAAAACGCATACGCCCTTTTTGGCCAACCAAGCAAGCTTGCAAAGGAAATCTGCACTACAATGAAGTCTCACTTCCCCCCGGTCAAAAGGGCCATCTGAAAAAAGTGTAAAATCCAGAAAGGCAGGACAGGCCATGGAGAACTGGGAGCCTTGTTATGCTGATGGGCGGGATGTAAATTGCCAACAGACACTCGGGAGAAGTGTATGGTGTTTCCTGAAACATCTAAAAAACAAAGCAACAGAGCCTAGGGCACTTCCACTTATGGTCCTATAGCTTAGGGAAATTAAAATCAAAAAGATACAGCCACCCCAATGTTTGGGACGCCTCTGTTTACAAGAACCTCGTTTACCGTACAAGTTCAATATCACAGAAAGTGAAAAATGGATAAAGAACTTGTGGTACTTACGTACAATGCAGTATCACTCAGCAGTGAAATCTATGTCATCAGGCCCGTAGCAGCACAATGAGTGGATTCAGGTACGATGATTCTAACTGAAATAAGTCACACAGAAAAAGAAACATCATAAGATATCAGTAATACACGGAATGTAAACTTGGCTACACAGGAACTGAATTACAGAACAGAACAGGGTCTCAAATTTAGAAAACCAACTTATGCTTGTTTAAGGGGAAAGGTGAGTTGGGGTGCTGCATAAAACCAGAGATTGAAATGAGCACAGATAAAGTTCCTTAAGCCAAATATGGAATAGACAAGAGCTACTCCTTGCTCAACGAAATGCACTCAACACCGCATATTAAACGCCTAAGAGTGTACCTGACTCTTAAGTATCTTAAAACCTATGGATTGCTATGTCTCCGAAAGAGAATCAAGCATGTGTACAGGGACGTAAACGCAGCAGTGATAGGATTGGAGAGGTTCGGTGAGCAAATGAAGACCCTTTGAAGTCATATTGCATGGTACCCATTCCACGGGTTTCAACTACCCAGGTTTAAGGTATTCTTCCTTCAGCTAAAACATGCATGTGGAACCTAGAGTATGATCAACCATGTGATCGGGAGACGTGTTCAAATATGTCTCAGTTTTCGTACCCTGGTACTCGGGTGCAACATTCCAGACGCTTTACTAACACTCTCCCGACTTGGAGAGTCAGTCCCTTTAACCTCCTGTTTGGCCCAGTTTGCAATTTCTGCGGAAGATGAACAGGAATAGCGAGAACCAATGAGAGACTAGCTGGAGGTGTCTGGACGGGCAAATTTAACTCTCATTTCCCACCAGGAAGAGGAAATAACCAAAGGCTCAGCGTGCCGTGCCGGAAACAGATTAGGGCCTGAAGCCATCCTGCGGTGTTGCGGCCAGCTCACAAGAAAGCGAGTTGAAGAAAGGAGCTCAGGGGCACTGTAATTCACAAACCTGCAGAGTTATAAATGACAACTATCGTCCAAAAATATACTGAAGTAAGGCTGCCAAGAGGACTTGAAAGCGGGGCAGAATTGCAGGAAACCGATTTCAGGAGGTAGACTGGAATTGCATTGAAAGCATAGGAAAAGAGGCAGAACGTCCACAATGATGCACTTGGCCAAAAAGGGCGTATGCGTTTTTTCCTGAATATATTCAGGAAAAAACGCATACGCCCTTTTTGGCCAACCAAGCAAGCTTGCAAAGGAAATCTGCACTACAATGAAGTCTCACTTCCCCCCGGTCAAAAGGGCCATCTGAAAAAAGTGTAAAATCCAGAAAGGCAGGACAGGCCATGGAGAACTGGGAGCCTTGTTATGCTGATGGGCGGGATGTAAATTGCCAACAGACACTCGGGAGAAGTGTATGGTGTTTCCTGAAACATCTAAAAAACAAAGCAACAGAGCCTAGGGCACTTCCACTTATGGTCCTATAGCTTAGGGAAATTAAAATCAAAAAGATACAGCCACCCCAATGTTTGGGACGCCTCTGTTTACAAGAACCTCGTTTACCGTACAAGTTCAATATCACAGAAAGTGAAAAATGGATAAAGAACTTGTGGTACTTACGTACAATGCAGTATCACTCAGCAGTGAAATCTATGTCATCAGGCCCGTAGCAGCACAATGAGTGGATTCAGGTACGATGATTCTAACTGAAATAAGTCACACAGAAAAAGAAACATCATAAGATATCAGTAATACACGGAATGTAAACTTGGCTACACAGGAACTGAATTACAGAACAGAACAGGGTCTCAAATTTAGAAAACCACCTTATGCTTGTTTAAGGGTAAAGGTGAGTTGGGGTGCTGCATAAAACCAGAGATTGAAATGAGCACAGATAAAGTTCCTTAAGCCAAATATGGAATAGACAAGAGCTACTCCTTGCTCAACGAAATGGACTCAACACCGCATATTAAACGCCTAAGAGTGTACCTGACTCTTAAGTATCTTAAAACCTATGGATTGCTATGTCTCCGAAAGAGAATCAAGCATGTGTACAGGGACGTAAACGCAGCAGTGATAGGATTGGAGAGGTTCGGTGAGCAAATGAAGACCCTTTGAAGTCATATTGCATGGTACCCATTCCACGGGTTTCAACTACCCAGGTTTAAGGTATTCTTCCTTCAGCTAAAACATGCATGTGGAACCTAGAGTATGATCAACCATGTGATCGGAAGCGTGTTCAAATATGTCTCAGTTTTCGTACCCTGGTACTCGGGTGCAACATTCCAGACGCTTTACTAACACTCTCCCGACTTGGAGAGTCAGTCCCTTTAACCTCCTGTTTGGCCCAGTTTGCAATTTCTGCGGAAGATGAACAGGAATAGCGAGAACCAATGAGAGACTAGCTGGAGGTGTCTGGACGGGCAAATTTAACTCTCATTTCCCACCAGGAAGAGGAAATAACCAAAGGCTCAGCGTGCCGTGCCGGAACCAGATTAGGGCCTGAAGCCATCCTGCGGTGTTGCGGCCAGCTCACAAGAAAGCGAGTTGAAGAAAGGAGCTCAGGGGCACTGTAATTCACAAACCTGCAGAGTTATAAATGACAACTATCGTCCAAAAATATACTGAAGTAAGGCTGCCAAGAGGACTTGAAAGCGGGGCAGAATTGCAGGAAACCGATTTCAGGAGGTAGACTGGAATTGCATCGAAAGCATAGGAAAAGAGGCAGAACGTCCACAATGATGCACTTGGCCAAAAAGGGCGTATGCGTTTTTTCCTGAATATATTCAGGAAAAAACGCATACGCCCTTTTTGGCCAACCAAGCAAGCTTGCAAAGGAAATCTGCACTACAATGAAGTCTCACTTCCCCCCGGTCAAAAGGGCCATCTGAAAAAAGTGTAAAATCCAGAAAGGCAGGACAGGCCATGGAGAACTGGGAGCCTTGTTATGCTGATGGGCGGGATGTAAATTGCCAACAGACACTCGGGAGAAGTGTATGGTGTTTCCTGAAACATCTAAAAAACAAAGCAACAGAGCCTAGGGCACTTCCACTTATGGTCCTATAGCTTAGGGAAATTAAAATCAAAAAGATACAGCCACCCCAATGTTTGGGACGCCTCTGTTTACAAGAACCTCGTTTACCGTACAAGTTCAATATCACAGAAAGTGAAAAATGGATAAAGAACTTGTGGTACTTACGTACAATGCAGTATCACTCAGCAGTGAAATCTATGTCATCAGGCCCGTAGCAGCACAATGAGTGGATTCAGGTACGATGATTCTAACTGAAATAAGTCACACAGAAAAAGAAACATCATAAGATATCAGTAATACACGGAATGTAAACTTGGCTACACAGGAACTGAATTACAGAACAGAACAGGGTCTCAAATTTAGAAAACCACCTTATGCTTGTTTAAGGGTAAAGGTGAGTTGGGGTGCTGCATAAAACCAGAGATTGAAATGAGCACAGATAAAGTTCCTTAAGCCAAATATGGAATAGACAAGAGCTACTCCTTGCTCAACGAAATGGACTCAACACCGCATATTAAACGCCTAAGAGTGTACCTGACTCTTAAGTATCTTAAAACCTATGGATTGCTATGTCTCCGAAAGAGAATCAAGCATGTGTACAGGGACGTAAACGCAGCAGTGATAGGATTGGAGAGGTTCGGTGAGCAAATGAAGACCCTTTGAAGTCATATTGCATGGTACCCATTCCACGGGTTTCAACTACCCAGGTTTAAGGTATTCTTCCTTCAGCTAAAACATGCATGTGGAACCTAGAGTATGATCAACCATGTGATCGGGAGACGTGTTCAAATATGTCTCAGTTTTCGTACCCTGGTACTCGGGTGCAACATTCCAGACGCTTTACTAACACTCTCCCGACTTGGAGAGTCAGTCCCTTTAACCTCCTGTTTGGCCCAGTTTGCAATTTCTGCGGAAGATGAACAGGAATAGCGAGAACCAATGAGAGACTAGCTGGAGGTGTCTGGACGGGCAAATTTAACTCTCATTTCCCACCAGGAAGAGGAAATAACCAAAGGCTCAGCGTGCCGTGCCGGAACCAGATTAGGGCCTGAAGCCATCCTGCGGTGTTGCGGCCAGCTCACAAGAAAGCGAGTTGAAGAAAGGAGCTCAGGGGCACTGTAATTCACAAACCTGCAGAGTTATAAATGACAACTATCGTCCAAAAATATACTGAAGTAAGGCTGCCAAGAGGACTTGAAAGCGGGGCAGAATTGCAGGAAACCGATTTCAGGAGGTAGACTGGAATTGCATTGAAAGCATAGGAAAAGAGGCAGAACGTCCACAATGATGCACTTGGCCAAAAAGGGCGTATGCGTTTTTTCCTGAATATATTCAGGAAAAAACGCATACGCCCTTTTTGGCCAACCAAGCAAGCTTGCAAAGGAAATCTGCACTACAATGAAGTCTCACTTCCCCCCGGTCAAAAGGGCCATCTGAAAAAAGTGTAAAATCCAGAAAGGCAGGACAGGCCATGGAGAACTGGGAGCCTTGTTATGCTGATGGGCGGGATGTAAATTGCCAACAGACACTCGGGAGAAGTGTATGGTGTTTCCTGAAACATCTAAAAAACAAAGCAACAGAGCCTAGGGCACTTCCACTTATGGTCCTATAGCTTAGGGAAATTAAAATCAAAAAGATACAGCCACCCCAATGTTTGGGACGCCTCTGTTTACAAGAACCTCGTTTACCGTACAAGTTCAATATCACAGAAAGTGAAAAATGGATAAAGAACTTGTGGTACTTACGTACAATGCAGTATCACTCAGCAGTGAAATCTATGTCATCAGGCCCGTAGCAGCACAATGAGTGGATTCAGGTACGATGATTCTAACTGAAATAAGTCACACAGAAAAAGAAACATCATAAGATATCAGTAATACACGGAATGTAAACTTGGCTACACAGGAACTGAATTACAGAACAGAACAGGGTCTCAAATTTAGAAAACCACCTTATGCTTGTTTAAGGGTAAAGGTGAGTTGGGGTGCTGCATAAAACCAGAGATTGAAATGAGCACAGATAAAGTTCCTTAAGCCAAATATGGAATAGACAAGAGCTACTCCTTGCTCAACGAAATGGACTCAACACCGCATATTAAACGCCTAAGAATGTACCTGACTCTTAAGTATCTTAAAATCTATGGATTGCTATGTCTCCGAAAGAGAATCAAGCATGTGTACAGGGACGTAAACGCAGCAGTGATAGGATTGGAGAGGTTCGGTGAGCAAATGAAGACCCTTTGAAGTCATATTGCATGGTACCCATTCCACGGGTTTCAACTACCCAGGTTTAAGGTATTCTTCCTTCAGCTAAAACATGCATGTGGAACCTAGAGTATGATCAACCATGTGATCGGGAGACGTGTTCAAATATGTCTCAGTTTTCGTACCCTGGTACTCGGGTGCAACATTCCAGACGCTTTACTAACACTCTCCCGACTTGGAGAGTCAGTCCCTTTAACCTCCTGTTTGGCCCAGTTTGCAATTTCTGTGGAAGATGAACAGGAATAGCGAGAACCAATGAGAGACTAGCTGGAGGTGTCTGGACGGGCAAATTTAACTCTCATTTCCCACCAGGAAGAGGAAATAACCAAAGGTTCAGCGTGCCGTGCCGGAACCAGATTAGGGCCTGAAGCCATCCTGCGGTGTTGCGGCCAGCTCACAAGAAAACGAGTTGAAGAAAGGAGCTCAGGGGCACTGTAATTCACAAACCTGCAGAGTTATAAATGACAACTATCGTCCAAAAATATACTGAAGTAAGGCTGCCAAGAGGACTTGAAAGCGGGGCAGAATTGCAGGAAACCGATTTCAGGAGGTAGACTGGAATTGCATTGAAAGCATAGGAAAAGAGGCAGAACGTCCACAATGATGCACTTGGCCAAAAAGGGCGTATGCGTTTTTTCCTGAATATATTCAGGAAAAAACGCATACGCCCTTTTTGGCCAACCAAGCAAGCTTGCAAAGGAAATCTGCACTACAATGAAGTCTCACTTCCCCCCGGTCAAAAGGGCCATCTGAAAAAAGTGTAAAATCCAGAAAGGCAGGACAGGCCATGGAGAACTGGGAGCCTTGTTATGCTGATGGGCGGGATGTAAATTGCCAACAGACACTCGGGAGAAGTGTATGGTGTTTCCTGAAACATCTAAAAAACAAAGCAACAGAGCCTAGGGCACTTCCACTTATGGTCCTATAGCTTAGGGAAATTAAAATCAAAAAGATACAGCCACCCCAATGTTTGGGACGCCTCTGTTTACAAGAACCTCGTTTACCGTACAAGTTCAATATCACAGAAAGTGAAAAATGGATAAAGAACTTGTGGTACTTACGTACAATGCAGTATCACTCAGCAGTGAAATCTATGTCATCAGGCCCGTAGCAGCACAATGAGTGGATTCAGGAACGATGATTCTAACTGAAATAAGTCACACAGAAAAAGAAACATCATAAGATATCAGTAATACACGGAATGTAAACTTGGCTACACAGGAACTGAATTACAGAACAGAACAGGGTCTCAAATTTAGAAAACCAACTTATGCTTGTTTAAGGGGAAAGGTGAGTTGGGGTGCTGCATAAAACCAGAGATTGAAATGAGCACAGATAAAGTTCCTTAAGCCAAATATGGAATAGACAAGAGCTACTCCTTGCTCAACGAAATGGACTCAACACCGCATATTAAACGCCTAAGAATGTACCTGACTCTTAAGTATCTTAAAACCTATGGATTGCTATGTCTCCGAAAGAGAATCAAGCATGTGTACAGGGACGTAAACGCAGCAGTGATAGGATTGGAGAGGTTCGGTGAGCAAATGAAGACCCTTTGAAGTCATATTGCATGGTACCCATTCCACGGGTTTCAACTACCCAGGTTTAAGGTATTCTTCCTTCAGCTAAAACATGCATGTGGAACCTAGAGTATGATCAACCATGTGATCGGGAGACGTGTTCAAATATGTCTCAGTTTTCGTACCCTGGTACTCGGGTGCAACATTCCAGACGCTTTACTAACACTCTCCCGACTTGGAGAGTCAGTCCCTTTAACCTCCTGTTTGGCCCAGTTTGCAATTTCTGCGGAAGATGAACAGGAATAGCGAGAACCAATGAGAGACTAGCTGGAGGTGTCTGGACGGGCAAATTTAACTCTCATTTCCCACCAGGAAGAGGAAATAACCATAGGCTCAGCGTGCCGTGCCGGAACCAGATTAGGGCCTGAAGCCATCCTGCGGTGTTGCGGCCAGCTCACAAGAAAACGAGTTGAAGAAAGGAGCTCAGGGGCACTGTAATTCACAAACCTGCAGAGTTATAAATGACAACTATCGTCCAAAAATATACTGAAGTAAGGCTGCCAAGAGGACTTGAAAGCGGGGCAGAATTGCAGGAAACCGATTTCAGGAGGTAGACTGGAATTGCATTGAAAGCATAGGAAAAGAGGCAGAACGTCCACAATGATGCACTTGGCCAAAAAGGGCGTATGCGTTTTTTCCTGAATATATTCAGGAAAAAACGCATACGCCCTTTTTGGCCAACCAAGCAAGCTTGCAAAGGAAATCTGCACTACAATGAAGTCTCACTTCCCCCCGGTCAAAAGGGCCATCTGAAAAAAGTGTAAAATCCAGAAAGGCAGGACAGGCCATGGAGAACTGGGAGCCTTGTTATGCTGATGGGCGGGATGTAAATTGCCAACAGACACTCGGGAGAAGTGTATGGTGTTTCCTGAAACATCTAAAAAACAAAGCAACAGAGCCTAGGGCACTTCCACTTATGGTCCTATAGCTTAGGGAAATTAAAATCAAAAAGATACAGCCACCCCAATGTTTGGGACGCCTCTGTTTACAAGAACCTCGTTTACCGTACAAGTTCAATATCACAGAAAGTGAAAAATGGATAAAGAACTTGTGGTACTTACGTACAATGCAGTATCACTCAGCAGTGAAATCTATGTCATCAGGCCCGTAGCAGCACAATGAGTGGATTCAGGTACGATGATTCTAACTGAAATAAGTCACACAGAAAAAGAAACATCATAAGATATCAGTAATACACGGAATGTAAACTTGGCTACACAGGAACTGAATTACAGAACAGAACAGGGTCTCAAATTTAGAAAACCAACTTATGCTTGTTTAAGGGGAAAGGTGAGTTGGGGTGCTGCATAAAACCAGAGATTGAAATGAGCACAGATAAAGTTCCTTAAGCCAAATATGGAATAGACAAGAGCTACTCCTTGCTCAACGAAATGGACTCAACACCGCATATTAAACGCCTAAGAATGTACCTGACTCTTAAGTATCTTAAAACCTATGGATTGCTATGTCTCCGAAAGAGAATCAAGCATGTGTACAGGGACGTAAACGCAGCAGTGATAGGATTGGAGAGGTTCGGTGAGCAAATGAAGACCCTTTGAAGTCATATTGCATGGTACCCATTCCACGGGTTTCAACTACCCAGGTTTAAGGTATTCTTCCTTCAGCTAAAACATGCATGTGGAACCTAGAGTATGATCAACCATGTGATCGGGAGACGTGTTCAAATATGTCTCAGTTTTCGTACCCTGGTACTCGGGTGCAACATTCCAGACGCTTTACTAACACTCTCCCGACTTGGAGAGTCAGTCCCTTTAACCTCCTGTTTGGCCCAGTTTGCAATTTCTGCGGAAGATGAACAGGAATAGCGAGAACCAATGAGAGACTAGCTGGAGGTGTCTGGACGGGCAAATTTAACTCTCATTTCCCACCAGGAAGAGGAAATAACCATAGGCTCAGCGTGCCGTGCCGGAACCAGATTAGGGCCTGAAGCCATCCTGCGGTGTTGCGGCCAGCTCACAAGAAAACGAGTTGAAGAAAGGAGCTCAGGGGCACTGTAATTCACAAACCTGCAGAGTTATAAATGACAACTATCGTCCAAAAATATACTGAAGTAAGGCTGCCAAGAGGACTTGAAAGCGGGGCAGAATTGCAGGAAACCGATTTCAGGAGGTAGACTGGAATTGCATCGAAAGCATAGGAAAAGAGGCAGAACGTCCACAATGATGCACTTGGCCAAAAAGGGCGTATGCGTTTTTTCCTGAATATAGTCAGGAAAAAACGCATACGCCCTTTTTGGCCAACCAAGCAAGCTTGCAAAGGAAATCTGCACTACAATGAAGTCTCACTTCCCCCCGGTCAAAAGGGCCATCTGAAAAAAGTGTAAAATCCAGAAAGGCAGGACAGGCCATGGAGAACTGGGAGCCTTGTTATGCTGATGGGCGGGATGTAAATTGCCAACAGACACTCGGGAGAAGTGTATGGTGTTTCCTGAAACATCTAAAAAACAAAGCAACAGAGCCTAGGGCACTTCCACTTATGGTCCTATAGCTTAGGGAAATTAAAATCAAAAAGATACAGCCACCCCAATGTTTGGGACGCCTCTGTTTACAAGAACCTCGTTTACCGTACAAGTTCAATATCACAGAAAGTGAAAAATGGATAAAGAACTTGTGGTACTTACGTACAATGCAGTATCACTCAGCAGTGAAATCTATGTCATCAGGCCCGTAGCAGCACAATGAGTGGATTCAGGTACGATGATTCTAACTGAAATAAGTCACACAGAAAAAGAAACATCATAAGATATCAGTAATACACGGAATGTAAACTTGGCTACACAGGAACTGAATTACAGAACAGAACAGGGTCTCAAATTTAGAAAACCACCTTATGCTTGTTTAAGGGTAAAGGTGAGTTGGGGTGCTGCATAAAACCAGAGATTGAAATGAGCACAGATAAAGTTCCTTAAGCCAAATATGGAATAGACAAGAGCTACTCCTTGCTCAACGAAATGGACTCAACACCGCATATTAAACGCCTAAGAATGTACCTGACTCTTAAGTATCTTAAAACCTATGGATTGCTATGTCTCCGAAAGAGAATCAAGCATGTGTACAGGGACGTAAACGCAGCAGTGATAGGATTGGAGAGGTTCGGTGAGCAAATGAAGACCCTTTGAAGTCATATTGCATGGTACCCATTCCACGGGTTTCAACTACCCAGGTTTAAGGTATTCTTCCTTCAGCTAAAACATGCATGTGGAACCTAGAGTATGATCAACCATGTGATCGGGAGACGTGTTCAAATATGTCTCAGTTTTCGTACCCTGGTACTCGGGTGCAACATTCCAGACGCTTTACTAACACTCTCCCGACTTGGAGAGTCAGTCCCTTTAACCTCCTGTTTGGCCCAGTTTGCAATTTCTGTGGAAGATGAACAGGAATAGCGAGAACCAATGAGAGACTAGCTGGAGGTGTCTGGACGGGCAAATTTAACTCTCATTTCCCACCAGGAAGAGGAAATAACCAAAGGCTCAGCGTGCCGTGCCGGAACCAGATTAGGGCCTGAAGCCATCCTGCGGTGTTGCGGCCAGCTCACAAGAAAGCGAGTTGTAGAAAGGAGCTCAGGGGCACTGTAATTCACAAACCTGCAGAGTTATAAATGACAACTATCGTCCAAAAATATACTGAAGTAAGGCTGCCAAGAGGACTTGAAAGCGGGGCAGAATTGCAGGAAACCGATTTCAGGAGGTAGACTGGAATTGCATCGAAAGCATAGGAAAAGAGGCAGAACGTCCACAATGATGCACTTGGCCAAAAAGGGCGTATGCGTTTTTTCCTGAATATAGTCAGGAAAAAACGCATACGCCCTTTTTGGCCAACCAAGCAAGCTTGCAAAGGAAATCTGCACTACAATGAAGTCTCACTTCCCCCCGGTCAAAAGGGCCATCTGAAAAAAGTGTAAAATCCAGAAAGGCAGGACAGGCCATGGAGAACTGGGAGCCTTGTTATGCTGATGGGCGGGATGTAAATTGCCAACAGACACTCGGGAGAAGTATATGGTGTTTCCTGAAACATCTAAAAAACAAAGCAACAGAGCCTAGGGCACTTCCACTTATGGTCCTATAGCTTAGGGAAATTAAAATCAAAAAGATACAGCCACCCCAATGTTTGGGACGCCTCTGTTTACAAGAACCTCGTTTACCGTACAAGTTCAATATCACAGAAAGTGAAAAATGGATAAAGAACTTGTGGTACTTACGTACAATGCAGTATCACTCAGCAGTGAAATCTATGTCATCAGGCCCGTAGCAGCACAATGAGTGGATTCAGGTACGATGATTCTAACTGAAATAAGTCACACAGAAAAAGAAACATCATAAGATATCAGTAATACACGGAATGTAAACTTGGCTACACAGGAACTGAATTACAGAACAGAACAGGGTCTCAAATTTAGAAAACCACCTTATGCTTGTTTAAGGGTAAAGGTGAGTTGGGGTGCTGCATAAAACCAGAGATTGAAATGAGCACAGATAAAGTTCCTTAAGCCAAATATGGAATAGACAAGAGCTACTCCTTGCTCAACGAAATGGACTCAACACCGCATATTAAACGCCTAAGAGTGTACCTGACTCTTAAGTATCTTAAAACCTATGGATTGCTATGTCTCCGAAAGAGAATCAAGCATGTGTACAGGGACGTAAACGCAGCAGTGATAGGATTGGAGAGGTTCGGTGAGCAAATGAAGACCCTTTGAAGTCATATTGCATGGTACCCATTCCACGGGTTTCAACTACCCAGGTTTAAGGTATTCTTCCTTCAGCTAAAACATGCATGTGGAACCTAGAGTATGATCAACCATGTGATCGGAAGCGTGTTCAAATATGTCTCAGTTTTCGTACCCTGGTACTCGGGTGCAACATTCCAGACGCTTTACTAACACTCTCCCGACTTGGAGAGTCAGTCCCTTTAACCTCCTGTTTGGCCCAGTTTGCAATTTCTGCGGAAGATGAACAGGAATAGCGAGAACCAATGAGAGACTAGCTGGAGGTGTCTGGACGGGCAAATTTAACTCTCATTTCCCACCAGGAAGAGGAAATAACCAAAGGCTCAGCGTGCCGTGCCGGAACCAGATTAGGGCCTGAAGCCATCCTGCGGTGTTGCGGCCAGCTCACAAGAAAGCGAGTTGAAGAAAGGAGCTCAGGGGCACTGTAATTCACAAACCTGCAGAGTTATAAATGACAACTATCGTCCAAAAATATACTGAAGTAAGGCTGCCAAGAGGACTTGAAAGCGGGGCAGAATTGCAGGAAACCGATTTCAGGAGGTAGACTGGAATTGCATCGAAAGCATAGGAAAAGAGGCAGAACGTCCACAATGATGCACTTGGCCAAAAAGGGCGTATGCGTTTTTTCCTGAATATAGTCAGGAAAAAACGCATACGCCCTTTTTGGCCAACCAAGCAAGCTTGCAAAGGAAATCTGCACTACAATGAAGTCTCACTTCCCCCCGGTCAAAAGGGCCATCTGAAAAAAGTGTAAAATCCAGAAAGGCAGGACAGGCCATGGAGAACTGGGAGCCTTGTTATGCTGATGGGCGGGATGTAAATTGCCAACAGACACTCGGGAGAAGTGTATGGTGTTTCCTGAAACATCTAAAAAACAAAGCAACAGAGCCTAGGGCACTTCCACTTATGGTCCTATAGCTTAGGGAAATTAAAATCAAAAAGATACAGCCACCCCAATGTTTGGGACGCCTCTGTTTACAAGAACCTCGTTTACCGTACAAGTTCAATATCACAGAAAGTGAAAAATGGATAAAGAACTTGTGGTACTTACGTACAATGCAGTATCACTCAGCAGTGAAATCTATGTCATCAGGCCCGTAGCAGCACAATGAGTGGATTCAGGTACGATGATTCTAACTGAAATAAGTCACACAGAAAAAGAAACATCATAAGATATCAGTAATACACGGAATGTAAACTTGGCTACACAGGAACTGAATTACAGAACAGAACAGGGTCTCAAATTTAGAAAACCACCTTATGCTTGTTTAAGGGTAAAGGTGAGTTGGGGTGCTGCATAAAACCAGAGATTGAAATGAGCACAGATAAAGTTCCTTAAGCCAAATATGGAATAGACAAGAGCTACTCCTTGCTCAACGAAATGGACTCAACACCGCATATTAAACGCCTAAGAATGTACCTGACTCTTAAGTATCTTAAAACCTATGGATTGCTATGTCTCCGAAAGAGAATCAAGCATGTGTACAGGGACGTAAACGCAGCAGTGATAGGATTGGAGAGGTTCGGTGAGCAAATGAAGACCCTTTGAAGTCATATTGCATGGTACCCATTCCACGGGTTTCAACTACCCAGGTTTAAGGTATTCTTCCTTCAGCTAAAACATGCATGTGGAACCTAGAGTATGATCAACCATGTGATCGGGAGACGTGTTCAAATATGTCTCAGTTTTCGTACCCTGGTACTCGGGTGCAACATTCCAGACGCTTTACTAACACTCTCCCGACTTGGAGAGTCAGTCCCTTTAACCTCCTGTTTGGCCCAGTTTGCAATTTCTGTGGAAGATGAACAGGAATAGCGAGAACCAATGAGAGACTAGCTGGAGGTGTCTGGACGGGCAAATTTAACTCTCATTTCCCACCAGGAAGAGGAAATAACCAAAGGCTCAGCGTGCCGTGCCGGAACCAGATTAGGGCCTGAAGCCATCCTGCGGTGTTGCGGCCAGCTCACAAGAAAGCGAGTTGTAGAAAGGAGCTCAGGGGCACTGTAATTCACAAACCTGCAGAGTTATAAATGACAACTATCGTCCAAAAATATACTGAAGTAAGGCTGCCAAGAGGACTTGAAAGCGGGGCAGAATTGCAGGAAACCGATTTCAGGAGGTAGACTGGAATTGCATCGAAAGCATAGGAAAAGAGGCAGAACGTCCACAATGATGCACTTGGCCAAAAAGGGCGTATGCGTTTTTTCCTGAATATAGTCAGGAAAAAACGCATACGCCCTTTTTGGCCAACCAAGCAAGCTTGCAAAGGAAATCTGCACTACAATGAAGTCTCACTTCCCCCCGGTCAAAAGGGCCATCTGAAAAAAGTGTAAAATCCAGAAAGGCAGGACAGGCCATGGAGAACTGGGAGCCTTGTTATGCTGATGGGCGGGATGTAAATTGCCAACAGACACTCGGGAGAAGTGTATGGTGTTTCCTGAAACATCTAAAAAACAAAGCAACAGAGCCTAGGGCACTTCCACTTATGGTCCTATAGCTTAGGGAAATTAAAATCAAAAAGATACAGCCACCCCAATGTTTGGGACGCCTCTGTTTACAAGAACCTCGTTTACCGTACAAGTTCAATATCACAGAAAGTGAAAAATGGATAAAGAACTTGTGGTACTTACGTACAATGCAGTATCACTCAGCAGTGAAATCTATGTCATCAGGCCCGTAGCAGCACAATGAGTGGATTCAGGTACGATGATTCTAACTGAAATAAGTCACACAGAAAAAGAAACATCATAAGATATCAGTAATACACGGAATGTAAACTTGGCTACACAGGAACTGAATTACAGAACAGAACAGGGTCTCAAATTTAGAAAACCACCTTATGCTTGTTTAAGGGTAAAGGTGAGTTGGGGTGCTGCATAAAACCAGAGATTGAAATGAGCACAGATAAAGTTCCTTAAGCCAAATATGGAATAGACAAGAGCTACTCCTTGCTCAACGAAATGGACTCAACACCGCATATTAAACGCCTAAGAGTGTACCTGACTCTTAAGTATCTTAAAACCTATGGATTGCTATGTCTCCGAAAGAGAATCAAGCATGTGTACAGGGACGTAAACGCAGCAGTGATAGGATTGGAGAGGTTCGGTGAGCAAATGAAGACCCTTTGAAGTCATATTGCATGGTACCCATTCCACGGGTTTCAACTACCCAGGTTTAAGGTATTCTTCCTTCAGCTAAAACATGCATGTGGAACCTAGAGTATGATCAACCATGTGATCGGAAGCGTGTTCAAATATGTCTCAGTTTTCGTACCCTGGTACTCGGGTGCAACATTCCAGACGCTTTACTAACACTCTCCCGACTTGGAGAGTCAGTCCCTTTAACCTCCTGTTTGGCCCAGTTTGCAATTTCTGCGGAAGATGAACAGGAATAGCGAGAACCAATGAGAGACTAGCTGGAGGTGTCTGGACGGGCAAATTTAACTCTCATTTCCCACCAGGAAGAGGAAATAACCAAAGGCTCAGCGTGCCGTGCCGGAACCAGATTAGGGCCTGAAGCCATCCTGCGGTGTTGCGGCCAGCTCACAAGAAAGCGAGTTGAAGAAAGGAGCTCAGGGGCACTGTAATTCACAAACCTGCAGAGTTATAAATGACAACTATCGTCCAAAAATATACTGAAGTAAGGCTGCCAAGAGGACTTGAAAGCGGGGCAGAATTGCAGGAAACCGATTTCAGGAGGTAGACTGGAATTGCATCGAAAGCATAGGAAAAGAGGCAGAACGTCCACAATGATGCACTTGGCCAAAAAGGGCGTATGCGTTTTTTCCTGAATATATTCAGGAAAAAACGCATACGCCCTTTTTGGCCAACCAAGCAAGCTTGCAAAGGAAATCTGCACTACAATGAAGTCTCACTTCCCCCCGGTCAAAAGGGCCATCTGAAAAAAGTGTAAAATCCAGAAAGGCAGGACAGGCCATGGAGAACTGGGAGCCTTGTTATGCTGATGGGCGGGATGTAAATTGCCAACAGACACTCGGGAGAAGTGTATGGTGTTTCCTGAAACATCTAAAAAACAAAGCAACAGAGCCTAGGGCACTTCCACTTATGGTCCTATAGCTTAGGGAAATTAAAATCAAAAAGATACAGCCACCCCAATGTTTGGGACGCCTCTGTTTACAAGAACCTCGTTTACCGTACAAGTTCAATATCACAGAAAGTGAAAAATGGATAAAGAACTTGTGGTACTTACGTACAATGCAGTATCACTCAGCAGTGAAATCTATGTCATCAGGCCCGTAGCAGCACAATGAGTGGATTCAGGTACGATGATTCTAACTGAAATAAGTCACACAGAAAAAGAAACATCATAAGATATCAGTAATACACGGAATGTAAACTTGGCTACACAGGAACTGAATTACAGAACAGAACAGGGTCTCAAATTTAGAAAACCACCTTATGCTTGTTTAAGGGTAAAGGTGAGTTGGGGTGCTGCATAAAACCAGAGATTGAAATGAGCACAGATAAAGTTCCTTAAGCCAAATATGGAATAGACAAGAGCTACTCCTTGCTCAACGAAATGGACTCAACACCGCATATTAAACGCCTAAGAGTGTACCTGACTCTTAAGTATCTTAAAACCTATGGATTGCTATGTCTCCGAAAGAGAATCAAGCATGTGTACAGGGACGTAAACGCAGCAGTGATAGGATTGGAGAGGTTCGGTGAGCAAATGAAGACCCTTTGAAGTCATATTGCATGGTACCCATTCCACGGGTTTCAACTACCCAGGTTTAAGGTATTCTTCCTTCAGCTAAAACATGCATGTGGAACCTAGAGTATGATCAACCATGTGATCGGGAGACGTGTTCAAATATGTCTCAGTTTTCGTACCCTGGTACTCGGGTGCAACATTCCAGACGCTTTACTAACACTCTCCCGACTTGGAGAGTCAGTCCCTTTAACCTCCTGTTTGGCCCAGTTTGCAATTTCTGTGGAAGATGAACAGGAATAGCGAGAACCAATGAGAGACTAGCTGGAGGTGTCTGGACGGGCAAATTTAACTCTCATTTCCCACCAGGAAGAGGAAATAACCAAAGGCTCAGCGTGCCGTGCCGGAACCAGATTAGGGCCTGAAGCCATCCTGCGGTGTTGCGGCCAGCTCACAAGAAAGCGAGTTGTAGAAAGGAGCTCAGGGGCACTGTAATTCACAAACCTGCAGAGTTATAAATGACAACTATCGTCCAAAAATATACTGAAGTAAGGCTGCCAAGAGGACTTGAAAGCGGGGCAGAATTGCAGGAAACCGATTTCAGGAGGTAGACTGGAATTGCATCGAAAGCATAGGAAAAGAGGCAGAACGTCCACAATGATGCACTTGGCCAAAAAGGGCGTATGCGTTTTTTCCTGAATATAGTCAGGAAAAAACGCATACGCCCTTTTTGGCCAACCAAGCAAGCTTGCAAAGGAAATCTGCACTACAATGAAGTCTCACTTCCCCCCGGTCAAAAGGGCCATCTGAAAAAAGTGTAAAATCCAGAAAGGCAGGACAGGCCATGGAGAACTGGGAGCCTTGTTATGCTGATGGGCGGGATGTAAATTGCCAACAGACACTCGGGAGAAGTGTATGGTGTTTCCTGAAACATCTAAAAAACAAAGCAACAGAGCCTAGGGCACTTCCACTTATGGTCCTATAGCTTAGGGAAATTAAAATCAAAAAGATACAGCCACCCCAATGTTTGGGACGCCTCTGTTTACAAGAACCTCGTTTACCGTACAAGTTCAATATCACAGAAAGTGAAAAATGGATAAAGAACTTGTGGTACTTACGTACAATGCAGTATCACTCAGCAGTGAAATCTATGTCATCAGGCCCGTAGCAGCACAATGAGTGGATTCAGGTACGATGATTCTAACTGAAATAAGTCACAAAGAAAAAGAAACATCATAAGATATCAGTAATACACGGAATGTAAACTTGGCTACACAGGAACTGAATTACAGAACAGAACAGGGTCTCAAATTTAGAAAATCAACTTATGCTTGTTTAAGGGGAAAGGTGAGTTGGGGTGCTGCATAAAACCAGAGATTGAAATGAGCACAGATAAAGTTCCTTAAGCCAAATATGGAATAGACAAGAGCTACTCCTTGCTCAACGAAATGCACTCAACACCGCATATTAAACGCCTAAGAGTGTACCTGACTCTTAAGTATCTTAAAACCTATGGATTGCTATGTCTCCGAAAGAGAATCAAGCATGTGTACAGGGACGTAAACGCAGCAGTGATAGGATTGGAGAGGTTCGGTGAGCAAATGAAGACCCTTTGAAGTCATATTGCATGGTACCCATTCCACGGGTTTCAACTACCCAGGTTTAAGGTATTCTTCCTTCAGCTAAAACATGCATGTGGAACCTAGAGTATGATCAACCATGTGATCGGGAGACGTGTTCAAATATGTCTCAGTTTTCGTACCCTGGTACTCGGGTGCAACATTCCAGACGCTTTACTAACACTCTCCCGACTTGGAGAGTCAGTCCCTTTAACCTCCTGTTTGGCCCAGTTTGCAATTTCTGCGGAAGATGAACAGGAATAGCGAGAACCAATGAGAGACTAGCTGGAGGTGTCTGGACGGGCAAATTTAACTCTCATTTCCCACCAGGAAGAGGAAATAACCAAAGGCTCAGCGTGCCGTGCCGGAACCAGATTAGGGCCTGAAGCCATCCTGCGGTGTTGCGGCCAGCTCACAAGAAAGCGAGTTGAAGAAAGGAGCTCAGGGGCACTGTAATTCACAAACCTGCAGAGTTATAAATGACAACTATCGTCCAAAAATATACTGAAGTAAGGCTGCCAAGAGGACTTGAAAGCGGGGCAGAATTGCAGGAAACCGATTTCAGGAGGTAGACTGGAATTGCATTGAAAGCATAGGAAAAGAGGCAGAACGTCCACAATGATGCACTTGGCCAAAAAGGGCGTATGCGTTTTTTCCTGAATATATTCAGGAAAAAACGCATACGCCCTTTTTGGCCAACCAAGCAAGCTTGCAAAGGAAATCTGCACTACAATGAAGTCTCACTTCCCCCCGGTCAAAAGGGCCATCTGAAAAAAGTGTAAAATCCAGAAAGGCAGGACAGGCCATGGAGAACTGGGAGCCTTGTTATGCTGATGGGCGGGATGTAAATTGCCAACAGACACTCGGGAGAAGTGTATGGTGTTTCCTGAAACATCTAAAAAACAAAGCAACAGAGCCTAGGGCACTTCCACTTATGGTCCTATAGCTTAGGGAAATTAAAATCAAAAAGATACAGCCACCCCAATGTTTGGGACGCCTCTGTTTACAAGAACCTCGTTTACCGTACAAGTTCAATATCACAGAAAGTGAAAAATGGATAAAGAACTTGTGGTACTTACGTACAATGCAGTATCACTCAGCAGTGAAATCTATGTCATCAGGCCCGTAGCAGCACAATGAGTGGATTCAGGTACGATGATTCTAACTGAAATAAGTCACACAGAAAAAGAAACATCATAAGATATCAGTAATACACGGAATGTAAACTTGGCTACACAGGAACTGAATTACAGAACAGAACAGGGTCTCAAATTTAGAAAACCACCTTATGCTTGTTTAAGGGTAAAGGTGAGTTGGGGTGCTGCATAAAACCAGAGATTGAAATGAGCACAGATAAAGTTCCTTAAGCCAAATATGGAATAGACAAGAGCTACTCCTTGCTCAACGAAATGGACTCAACACCGCATATTAAACGCCTAAGAGTGTACCTGACTCTTAAGTATCTTAAAACCTATGGATTGCTATGTCTCCGAAAGAGAATCAAGCATGTGTACAGGGACGTAAACGCAGCAGTGATAGGATTGGAGAGGTTCGGTGAGCAAATGAAGACCCTTTGAAGTCATATTGCATGGTACCCATTCCACGGGTTTCAACTACCCAGGTTTAAGGTATTCTTCCTTCAGCTAAAACATGCATGTGGAACCTAGAGTATGATCAACCATGTGATCGGAAGCGTGTTCAAATATGTCTCAGTTTTCGTACCCTGGTACTCGGGTGCAACATTCCAGACGCTTTACTAACACTCTCCCGACTTGGAGAGTCAGTCCCTTTAACCTCCTGTTTGGCCCAGTTTGCAATTTCTGCGGAAGATGAACAGGAATAGCGAGAACCAATGAGAGACTAGCTGGAGGTGTCTGGACGGGCAAATTTAACTCTCATTTCCCACCAGGAAGAGGAAATAACCAAAGGCTCAGCGTGCCGTGCCGGAACCAGATTAGGGCCTGAAGCCATCCTGCGGTGTTGCGGCCAGCTCACAAGAAAGCGAGTTGAAGAAAGGAGCTCAGGGGCACTGTAATTCACAAACCTGCAGAGTTATAAATGACAACTATCGTCCAAAAATATACTGAAGTAAGGCTGCCAAGAGGACTTGAAAGCGGGGCAGAATTGCAGGAAACCGATTTCAGGAGGTAGACTGGAATTGCATCGAAAGCATAGGAAAAGAGGCAGAACGTCCACAATGATGCACTTGGCCAAAAAGGGCGTATGCGTTTTTTCCTGAATATATTCAGGAAAAAACGCATACGCCCTTTTTGGCCAACCAAGCAAGCTTGCAAAGGAAATCTGCACTACAATGAAGTCTCACTTCCCCCCGGTCAAAAGGGCCATCTGAAAAAAGTGTAAAATCCAGAAAGGCAGGACAGGCCATGGAGAACTGGGAGCCTTGTTATGCTGATGGGCGGGATGTAAATTGCCAACAGACACTCGGGAGAAGTGTATGGTGTTTCCTGAAACATCTAAAAAACAAAGCAACAGAGCCTAGGGCACTTCCACTTATGGTCCTATAGCTTAGGGAAATTAAAATCAAAAAGATACAGCCACCCCAATGTTTGGGACGCCTCTGTTTACAAGAACCTCGTTTACCGTACAAGTTCAATATCACAGAAAGTGAAAAATGGATAAAGAACTTGTGGTACTTACGTACAATGCAGTATCACTCAGCAGTGAAATCTATGTCATCAGGCCCGTAGCAGCACAATGAGTGGATTCAGGTACGATGATTCTAACTGAAATAAGTCACACAGAAAAAGAAACATCATAAGATATCAGTAATACACGGAATGTAAACTTGGCTACACAGGAACTGAATTACAGAACAGAACAGGGTCTCAAATTTAGAAAACCAACTTATGCTTGTTTAAGGGGAAAGGTGAGTTGGGGTGCTGCATAAAACCAGAGATTGAAATGAGCACAGATAAAGTTCCTTAAGCCAAATATGGAATAGACAAGAGCTACTCCTTGCTCAACGAAATGGACTCAACACCGCATATTAAACGCCTAAGAATGTACCTGACTCTTAAGTATCTTAAAACCTATGGATTGCTATGTCTCCGAAAGAGAATCAAGCATGTGTACAGGGACGTAAACGCAGCAGTGATAGGATTGGAGAGGTTCGGTGAGCAAATGAAGACCCTTTGAAGTCATATTGCATGGTACCCATTCCACGGGTTTCAACTACCCAGGTTTAAGGTATTCTTCCTTCAGCTAAAACATGCATGTGGAACCTAGAGTATGATCAACCATGTGATCGGGAGACGTGTTCAAATATGTCTCAGTTTTCGTACCCTGGTACTCGGGTGCAACATTCCAGACGCTTTACTAACACTCTCCCGACTTGGAGAGTCAGTCCCTTTAACCTCCTGTTTGGCCCAGTTTGCAATTTCTGTGGAAGATGAACAGGAATAGCGAGAACCAATGAGAGACTAGCTGGAGGTGTCTGGACGGGCAAATTTAACTCTCATTTCCCACCAGGAAGAGGAAATAACCAAAGGCTCAGCGTGCCGTGCCGGAACCAGATTAGGGCCTGAAGCCATCCTGCGGTGTTGCGGCCAGCTCACAAGAAAGCGAGTTGTAGAAAGGAGCTCAGGGGCACTGTAATTCACAAACCTGCAGAGTTATAAATGACAACTATCGTCCAAAAATATACTGAAGTAAGGCTGCCAAGAGGACTTGAAAGCGGGGCAGAATTGCAGGAAACCGATTTCAGGAGGTAGACTGGAATTGCATCGAAAGCATAGGAAAAGAGGCAGAACGTCCACAATGATGCACTTGGCCAAAAAGGGCGTATGCGTTTTTTCCTGAATATAGTCAGGAAAAAACGCATACGCCCTTTTTGGCCAACCAAGCAAGCTTGCAAAGGAAATCTGCACTACAATGAAGTCTCACTTCCCCCCGGTCAAAAGGGCCATCTGAAAAAAGTGTAAAATCCAGAAAGGCAGGACAGGCCATGGAGAACTGGGAGCCTTGTTATGCTGATGGGCGGGATGTAAATTGCCAACAGACACTCGGGAGAAGTATATGGTGTTTCCTGAAACATCTAAAAAACAAAGCAACAGAGCCTAGGGCACTTCCACTTATGGTCCTATAGCTTAGGGAAATTAAAATCAAAAAGATACAGCCACCCCAATGTTTGGGACGCCTCTGTTTACAAGAACCTCGTTTACCGTACAAGTTCAATATCACAGAAAGTGAAAAATGGATAAAGAACTTGTGGTACTTACGTACAATGCAGTATCACTCAGCAGTGAAATCTATGTCATCAGGCCCGTAGCAGCACAATGAGTGGATTCAGGTACGATGATTCTAACTGAAATAAGTCACACAGAAAAAGAAACATCATAAGATATCAGTAATACACGGAATGTAAACTTGGCTACACAGGAACTGAATTACAGAACAGAACAGGGTCTCAAATTTAGAAAACCACCTTATGCTTGTTTAAGGGTAAAGGTGAGTTGGGGTGCTGCATAAAACCAGAGATTGAAATGAGCACAGATAAAGTTCCTTAAGCCAAATATGGAATAGACAAGAGCTACTCCTTGCTCAACGAAATGGACTCAACACCGCATATTAAACGCCTAAGAGTGTACCTGACTCTTAAGTATCTTAAAACCTATGGATTGCTATGTCTCCGAAAGAGAATCAAGCATGTGTACAGGGACGTAAACGCAGCAGTGATAGGATTGGAGAGGTTCGGTGAGCAAATGAAGACCCTTTGAAGTCATATTGCATGGTACCCATTCCACGGGTTTCAACTACCCAGGTTTAAGGTATTCTTCCTTCAGCTAAAACATGCATGTGGAACCTAGAGTATGATCAACCATGTGATCGGAAGCGTGTTCAAATATGTCTCAGTTTTCGTACCCTGGTACTCGGGTGCAACATTCCAGACGCTTTACTAACACTCTCCCGACTTGGAGAGTCAGTCCCTTTAACCTCCTGTTTGGCCCAGTTTGCAATTTCTGCGGAAGATGAACAGGAATAGCGAGAACCAATGAGAGACTAGCTGGAGGTGTCTGGACGGGCAAATTTAACTCTCATTTCCCACCAGGAAGAGGAAATAACCAAAGGCTCAGCGTGCCGTGCCGGAACCAGATTAGGGCCTGAAGCCATCCTGCGGTGTTGCGGCCAGCTCACAAGAAAGCGAGTTGAAGAAAGGAGCTCAGGGGCACTGTAATTCACAAACCTGCAGAGTTATAAATGACAACTATCGTCCAAAAATATACTGAAGTAAGGCTGCCAAGAGGACTTGAAAGCGGGGCAGAATTGCAGGAAACCGATTTCAGGAGGTAGACTGGAATTGCATCGAAAGCATAGGAAAAGAGGCAGAACGTCCACAATGATGCACTTGGCCAAAAAGGGCGTATGCGTTTTTTCCTGAATATAGTCAGGAAAAAACGCATACGCCCTTTTTGGCCAACCAAGCAAGCTTGCAAAGGAAATCTGCACTACAATGAAGTCTCACTTCCCCCCGGTCAAAAGGGCCATCTGAAAAAAGTGTAAAATCCAGAAAGGCAGGACAGGCCATGGAGAACTGGGAGCCTTGTTATGCTGATGGGCGGGATGTAAATTGCCAACAGACACTCGGGAGAAGTGTATGGTGTTTCCTGAAACATCTAAAAAACAAAGCAACAGAGCCTAGGGCACTTCCACTTATGGTCCTATAGCTTAGGGAAATTAAAATCAAAAAGATACAGCCACCCCAATGTTTGGGACGCCTCTGTTTACAAGAACCTCGTTTACCGTACAAGTTCAATATCACAGAAAGTGAAAAATGGATAAAGAACTTGTGGTACTTACGTACAATGCAGTATCACTCAGCAGTGAAATCTATGTCATCAGGCCCGTAGCAGCACAATGAGTGGATTCAGGTACGATGATTCTAACTGAAATAAGTCACACAGAAAAAGAAACATCATAAGATATCAGTAATACACGGAATGTAAACTTGGCTACACAGGAACTGAATTACAGAACAGAACAGGGTCTCAAATTTAGAAAACCACCTTATGCTTGTTTAAGGGTAAAGGTGAGTTGGGGTGCTGCATAAAACCAGAGATTGAAATGAGCACAGATAAAGTTCCTTAAGCCAAATATGGAATAGACAAGAGCTACTCCTTGCTCAACGAAATGGACTCAACACCGCATATTAAACGCCTAAGAATGTACCTGACTCTTAAGTATCTTAAAACCTATGGATTGCTATGTCTCCGAAAGAGAATCAAGCATGTGTACAGGGACGTAAACGCAGCAGTGATAGGATTGGAGAGGTTCGGTGAGCAAATGAAGACCCTTTGAAGTCATATTGCATGGTACCCATTCCACGGGTTTCAACTACCCAGGTTTAAGGTATTCTTCCTTCAGCTAAAACATGCATGTGGAACCTAGAGTATGATCAACCATGTGATCGGGAGACGTGTTCAAATATGTCTCAGTTTTCGTACCCTGGTACTCGGGTGCAACATTCCAGACGCTTTACTAACACTCTCCCGACTTGGAGAGTCAGTCCCTTTAACCTCCTGTTTGGCCCAGTTTGCAATTTCTGTGGAAGATGAACAGGAATAGCGAGAACCAATGAGAGACTAGCTGGAGGTGTCTGGACGGGCAAATTTAACTCTCATTTCCCACCAGGAAGAGGAAATAACCAAAGGCTCAGCGTGCCGTGCCGGAACCAGATTAGGGCCTGAAGCCATCCTGCGGTGTTGCGGCCAGCTCACAAGAAAGCGAGTTGTAGAAAGGAGCTCAGGGGCACTGTAATTCACAAACCTGCAGAGTTATAAATGACAACTATCGTCCAAAAATATACTGAAGTAAGGCTGCCAAGAGGACTTGAAAGCGGGGCAGAATTGCAGGAAACCGATTTCAGGAGGTAGACTGGAATTGCATCGAAAGCATAGGAAAAGAGGCAGAACGTCCACAATGATGCACTTGGCCAAAAAGGGCGTATGCGTTTTTTCCTGAATATAGTCAGGAAAAAACGCATACGCCCTTTTTGGCCAACCAAGCAAGCTTGCAAAGGAAATCTGCACTACAATGAAGTCTCACTTCCCCCCGGTCAAAAGGGCCATCTGAAAAAAGTGTAAAATCCAGAAAGGCAGGACAGGCCATGGAGAACTGGGAGCCTTGTTATGCTGATGGGCGGGATGTAAATTGCCAACAGACACTCGGGAGAAGTGTATGGTGTTTCCTGAAACATCTAAAAAACAAAGCAACAGAGCCTAGGGCACTTCCACTTATGGTCCTATAGCTTAGGGAAATTAAAATCAAAAAGATACAGCCACCCCAATGTTTGGGACGCCTCTGTTTACAAGAACCTCGTTTACCGTACAAGTTCAATATCACAGAAAGTGAAAAATGGATAAAGAACTTGTGGTACTTACGTACAATGCAGTATCACTCAGCAGTGAAATCTATGTCATCAGGCCCGTAGCAGCACAATGAGTGGATTCAGGTACGATGATTCTAACTGAAATAAGTCACACAGAAAAAGAAACATCATAAGATATCAGTAATACACGGAATGTAAACTTGGCTACACAGGAACTGAATTACAGAACAGAACAGGGTCTCAAATTTAGAAAACCACCTTATGCTTGTTTAAGGGTAAAGGTGAGTTGGGGTGCTGCATAAAACCAGAGATTGAAATGAGCACAGATAAAGTTCCTTAAGCCAAATATGGAATAGACAAGAGCTACTCCTTGCTCAACGAAATGGACTCAACACCGCATATTAAACGCCTAAGAGTGTACCTGACTCTTAAGTATCTTAAAACCTATGGATTGCTATGTCTCCGAAAGAGAATCAAGCATGTGTACAGGGACGTAAACGCAGCAGTGATAGGATTGGAGAGGTTCGGTGAGCAAATGAAGACCCTTTGAAGTCATATTGCATGGTACCCATTCCACGGGTTTCAACTACCCAGGTTTAAGGTATTCTTCCTTCAGCTAAAACATGCATGTGGAACCTAGAGTATGATCAACCATGTGATCGGAAGCGTGTTCAAATATGTCTCAGTTTTCGTACCCTGGTACTCGGGTGCAACATTCCAGACGCTTTACTAACACTCTCCCGACTTGGAGAGTCAGTCCCTTTAACCTCCTGTTTGGCCCAGTTTGCAATTTCTGCGGAAGATGAACAGGAATAGCGAGAACCAATGAGAGACTAGCTGGAGGTGTCTGGACGGGCAAATTTAACTCTCATTTCCCACCAGGAAGAGGAAATAACCAAAGGCTCAGCGTGCCGTGCCGGAACCAGATTAGGGCCTGAAGCCATCCTGCGGTGTTGCGGCCAGCTCACAAGAAAGCGAGTTGAAGAAAGGAGCTCAGGGGCACTGTAATTCACAAACCTGCAGAGTTATAAATGACAACTATCGTCCAAAAATATACTGAAGTAAGGCTGCCAAGAGGACTTGAAAGCGGGGCAGAATTGCAGGAAACCGATTTCAGGAGGTAGACTGGAATTGCATCGAAAGCATAGGAAAAGAGGCAGAACGTCCACAATGATGCACTTGGCCAAAAAGGGCGTATGCGTTTTTTCCTGAATATATTCAGGAAAAAACGCATACGCCCTTTTTGGCCAACCAAGCAAGCTTGCAAAGGAAATCTGCACTACAATGAAGTCTCACTTCCCCCCGGTCAAAAGGGCCATCTGAAAAAAGTGTAAAATCCAGAAAGGCAGGACAGGCCATGGAGAACTGGGAGCCTTGTTATGCTGATGGGCGGGATGTAAATTGCCAACAGACACTCGGGAGAAGTGTATGGTGTTTCCTGAAACATCTAAAAAACAAAGCAACAGAGCCTAGGGCACTTCCACTTATGGTCCTATAGCTTAGGGAAATTAAAATCAAAAAGATACAGCCACCCCAATGTTTGGGACGCCTCTGTTTACAAGAACCTCGTTTACCGTACAAGTTCAATATCACAGAAAGTGAAAAATGGATAAAGAACTTGTGGTACTTACGTACAATGCAGTATCACTCAGCAGTGAAATCTATGTCATCAGGCCCGTAGCAGCACAATGAGTGGATTCAGGTACGATGATTCTAACTGAAATAAGTCACACAGAAAAAGAAACATCATAAGATATCAGTAATACACGGAATGTAAACTTGGCTACACAGGAACTGAATTACAGAACAGAACAGGGTCTCAAATTTAGAAAACCACCTTATGCTTGTTTAAGGGTAAAGGTGAGTTGGGGTGCTGCATAAAACCAGAGATTGAAATGAGCACAGATAAAGTTCCTTAAGCCAAATATGGAATAGACAAGAGCTACTCCTTGCTCAACGAAATGGACTCAACACCGCATATTAAACGCCTAAGAGTGTACCTGACTCTTAAGTATCTTAAAACCTATGGATTGCTATGTCTCCGAAAGAGAATCAAGCATGTGTACAGGGACGTAAACGCAGCAGTGATAGGATTGGAGAGGTTCGGTGAGCAAATGAAGACCCTTTGAAGTCATATTGCATGGTACCCATTCCACGGGTTTCAACTACCCAGGTTTAAGGTATTCTTCCTTCAGCTAAAACATGCATGTGGAACCTAGAGTATGATCAACCATGTGATCGGGAGACGTGTTCAAATATGTCTCAGTTTTCGTACCCTGGTACTCGGGTGCAACATTCCAGACGCTTTACTAACACTCTCCCGACTTGGAGAGTCAGTCCCTTTAACCTCCTGTTTGGCCCAGTTTGCAATTTCTGTGGAAGATGAACAGGAATAGCGAGAACCAATGAGAGACTAGCTGGAGGTGTCTGGACGGGCAAATTTAACTCTCATTTCCCACCAGGAAGAGGAAATAACCAAAGGCTCAGCGTGCCGTGCCGGAACCAGATTAGGGCCTGAAGCCATCCTGCGGTGTTGCGGCCAGCTCACAAGAAAGCGAGTTGTAGAAAGGAGCTCAGGGGCACTGTAATTCACAAACCTGCAGAGTTATAAATGACAACTATCGTCCAAAAATATACTGAAGTAAGGCTGCCAAGAGGACTTGAAAGCGGGGCAGAATTGCAGGAAACCGATTTCAGGAGGTAGACTGGAATTGCATCGAAAGCATAGGAAAAGAGGCAGAACGTCCACAATGATGCACTTGGCCAAAAAGGGCGTATGCGTTTTTTCCTGAATATAGTCAGGAAAAAACGCATACGCCCTTTTTGGCCAACCAAGCAAGCTTGCAAAGGAAATCTGCACTACAATGAAGTCTCACTTCCCCCCGGTCAAAAGGGCCATCTGAAAAAAGTGTAAAATCCAGAAAGGCAGGACAGGCCATGGAGAACTGGGAGCCTTGTTATGCTGATGGGCGGGATGTAAATTGCCAACAGACACTCGGGAGAAGTGTATGGTGTTTCCTGAAACATCTAAAAAACAAAGCAACAGAGCCTAGGGCACTTCCACTTATGGTCCTATAGCTTAGGGAAATTAAAATCAAAAAGATACAGCCACCCCAATGTTTGGGACGCCTCTGTTTACAAGAACCTCGTTTACCGTACAAGTTCAATATCACAGAAAGTGAAAAATGGATAAAGAACTTGTGGTACTTACGTACAATGCAGTATCACTCAGCAGTGAAATCTATGTCATCAGGCCCGTAGCAGCACAATGAGTGGATTCAGGTACGATGATTCTAACTGAAATAAGTCACAAAGAAAAAGAAACATCATAAGATATCAGTAATACACGGAATGTAAACTTGGCTACACAGGAACTGAATTACAGAACAGAACAGGGTCTCAAATTTAGAAAATCAACTTATGCTTGTTTAAGGGGAAAGGTGAGTTGGGGTGCTGCATAAAACCAGAGATTGAAATGAGCACAGATAAAGTTCCTTAAGCCAAATATGGAATAGACAAGAGCTACTCCTTGCTCAACGAAATGCACTCAACACCGCATATTAAACGCCTAAGAGTGTACCTGACTCTTAAGTATCTTAAAACCTATGGATTGCTATGTCTCCGAAAGAGAATCAAGCATGTGTACAGGGACGTAAACGCAGCAGTGATAGGATTGGAGAGGTTCGGTGAGCAAATGAAGACCCTTTGAAGTCATATTGCATGGTACCCATTCCACGGGTTTCAACTACCCAGGTTTAAGGTATTCTTCCTTCAGCTAAAACATGCATGTGGAACCTAGAGTATGATCAACCATGTGATCGGGAGACGTGTTCAAATATGTCTCAGTTTTCGTACCCTGGTACTCGGGTGCAACATTCCAGACGCTTTACTAACACTCTCCCGACTTGGAGAGTCAGTCCCTTTAACCTCCTGTTTGGCCCAGTTTGCAATTTCTGCGGAAGATGAACAGGAATAGCGAGAACCAATGAGAGACTAGCTGGAGGTGTCTGGACGGGCAAATTTAACTCTCATTTCCCACCAGGAAGAGGAAATAACCAAAGGCTCAGCGTGCCGTGCCGGAACCAGATTAGGGCCTGAAGCCATCCTGCGGTGTTGCGGCCAGCTCACAAGAAAGCGAGTTGAAGAAAGGAGCTCAGGGGCACTGTAATTCACAAACCTGCAGAGTTATAAATGACAACTATCGTCCAAAAATATACTGAAGTAAGGCTGCCAAGAGGACTTGAAAGCGGGGCAGAATTGCAGGAAACCGATTTCAGGAGGTAGACTGGAATTGCATTGAAAGCATAGGAAAAGAGGCAGAACGTCCACAATGATGCACTTGGCCAAAAAGGGCGTATGCGTTTTTTCCTGAATATATTCAGGAAAAAACGCATACGCCCTTTTTGGCCAACCAAGCAAGCTTGCAAAGGAAATCTGCACTACAATGAAGTCTCACTTCCCCCCGGTCAAAAGGGCCATCTGAAAAAAGTGTAAAATCCAGAAAGGCAGGACAGGCCATGGAGAACTGGGAGCCTTGTTATGCTGATGGGCGGGATGTAAATTGCCAACAGACACTCGGGAGAAGTGTATGGTGTTTCCTGAAACATCTAAAAAACAAAGCAACAGAGCCTAGGGCACTTCCACTTATGGTCCTATAGCTTAGGGAAATTAAAATCAAAAAGATACAGCCACCCCAATGTTTGGGACGCCTCTGTTTACAAGAACCTCGTTTACCGTACAAGTTCAATATCACAGAAAGTGAAAAATGGATAAAGAACTTGTGGTACTTACGTACAATGCAGTATCACTCAGCAGTGAAATCTATGTCATCAGGCCCGTAGCAGCACAATGAGTGGATTCAGGTACGATGATTCTAACTGAAATAAGTCACACAGAAAAAGAAACATCATAAGATATCAGTAATACACGGAATGTAAACTTGGCTACACAGGAACTGAATTACAGAACAGAACAGGGTCTCAAATTTAGAAAACCACCTTATGCTTGTTTAAGGGTAAAGGTGAGTTGGGGTGCTGCATAAAACCAGAGATTGAAATGAGCACAGATAAAGTTCCTTAAGCCAAATATGGAATAGACAAGAGCTACTCCTTGCTCAACGAAATGGACTCAACACCGCATATTAAACGCCTAAGAGTGTACCTGACTCTTAAGTATCTTAAAACCTATGGATTGCTATGTCTCCGAAAGAGAATCAAGCATGTGTACAGGGACGTAAACGCAGCAGTGATAGGATTGGAGAGGTTCGGTGAGCAAATGAAGACCCTTTGAAGTCATATTGCATGGTACCCATTCCACGGGTTTCAACTACCCAGGTTTAAGGTATTCTTCCTTCAGCTAAAACATGCATGTGGAACCTAGAGTATGATCAACCATGTGATCGGAAGCGTGTTCAAATATGTCTCAGTTTTCGTACCCTGGTACTTGGGTGCAACATTCCAGACGCTTTACTAACACTCTCCCGACTTGGAGAGTCAGTCCCTTTAACCTCCTGTTTGGCCCAGTTTGCAATTTCTGCGGAAGATGAACAGGAATAGCGAGAACCAATGAGAGACTAGCTGGAGGTGTCTGGACGGGCAAATTTAACTCTCATTTCCCACCAGGAAGAGGAAATAACCAAAGGCTCAGCGTGCCGTGCCGGAACCAGATTAGGGCCTGAAGCCATCCTGCGGTGTTGCGGCCAGCTCACAAGAAAGCGAGTTGAAGAAAGGAGCTCAGGGGCACTGTAATTCACAAACCTGCAGAGTTATAAATGACAACTATCGTCCAAAAATATACTGAAGTAAGGCTGCCAAGAGGACTTGAAAGCGGGGCAGAATTGCAGGAAACCGATTTCAGGAGGTAGACTGGAATTGCATCGAAAGCATAGGAAAAGAGGCAGAACGTCCACAATGATGCACTTGGCCAAAAAGGGCGTATGCGTTTTTTCCTGAATATATTCAGGAAAAAACGCATACGCCCTTTTTGGCCAACCAAGCAAGCTTGCAAAGGAAATCTGCACTACAATGAAGTCTCACTTCCCCCCGGTCAAAAGGGCCATCTGAAAAAAGTGTAAAATCCAGAAAGGCAGGACAGGCCATGGAGAACTGGGAGCCTTGTTATGCTGATGGGCGGGATGTAAATTGCCAACAGACACTCGGGAGAAGTGTATGGTGTTTCCTGAAACATCTAAAAAACAAAGCAACAGAGCCTAGGGCACTTCCACTTATGGTCCTATAGCTTAGGGAAATTAAAATCAAAAAGATACAGCCACCCCAATGTTTGGGACGCCTCTGTTTACAAGAACCTCGTTTACCGTACAAGTTCAATATCACAGAAAGTGAAAAATGGATAAAGAACTTGTGGTACTTACGTACAATGCAGTATCACTCAGCAGTGAAATCTATGTCATCAGGCCCGTAGCAGCACAATGAGTGGATTCAGGTACGATGATTCTAACTGAAATAAGTCACACAGAAAAAGAAACATCATAAGATATCAGTAATACACGGAATGTAAACTTGGCTACACAGGAACTGAATTACAGAACAGAACAGGGTCTCAAATTTAGAAAACCAACTTATGCTTGTTTAAGGGGAAAGGTGAGTTGGGGTGCTGCATAAAACCAGAGATTGAAATGAGCACAGATAAAGTTCCTTAAGCCAAATATGGAATAGACAAGAGCTACTCCTTGCTCAACGAAATGGACTCAACACCGCATATTAAACGCCTAAGAATGTACCTGACTCTTAAGTATCTTAAAACCTATGGATTGCTATGTCTCCGAAAGAGAATCAAGCATGTGTACAGGGACGTAAACGCAGCAGTGATAGGATTGGAGAGGTTCGGTGAGCAAATGAAGACCCTTTGAAGTCATATTGCATGGTACCCATTCCACGGGTTTCAACTACCCAGGTTTAAGGTATTCTTCCTTCAGCTAAAACATGCATGTGGAACCTAGAGTATGATCAACCATGTGATCGGGAGACGTGTTCAAATATGTCTCAGTTTTCGTACCCTGGTACTCGGGTGCAACATTCCAGACGCTTTACTAACACTCTCCCGACTTGGAGAGTCAGTCCCTTTAACCTCCTGTTTGGCCCAGTTTGCAATTTCTGCGGAAGATGAACAGGAATAGCGAGAACCAATGAGAGACTAGCTGGAGGTGTCTGGACGGGCAAATTTAACTCTCATTTCCCACCAGGAAGAGGAAATAACCATAGGCTCAGCGTGCCGTGCCGGAACCAGATTAGGGCCTGAAGCCATCCTGCGGTGTTGCGGCCAGCTCACAAGAAAACGAGTTGAAGAAAGGAGCTCAGGGGCACTGTAATTCACAAACCTGCAGAGTTATAAATGACAACTATCGTCCAAAAATATACTGAAGTAAGGCTGCCAAGAGGACTTGAAAGCGGGGCAGAATTGCAGGAAACCGATTTCAGGAGGTAGACTGGAATTGCATCGAAAGCATAGGAAAAGAGGCAGAACGTCCACAATGATGCACTTGGCCAAAAAGGGCGTATGCGTTTTTTCCTGAATATATTCAGGAAAAAACGCATACGCCCTTTTTGGCCAACCAAGCAAGCTTGCAAAGGAAATCTGCACTACAATGAAGTCTCACTTCCCCCCGGTCAAAAGGGCCATCTGAAAAAAGTGTAAAATCCAGAAAGGCAGGACAGGCCATGGAGAACTGGGAGCCTTGTTATGCTGATGGGCGGGATGTAAATTGCCAACAGACACTCGGGAGAAGTGTATGGTGTTTCCTGAAACATCTAAAAAACAAAGCAACAGAGCCTAGGGCACTTCCACTTATGGTCCTATAGCTTAGGGAAATTAAAATCAAAAAGATACAGCCACCCCAATGTTTGGGACGCCTCTGTTTACAAGAACCTCGTTTACCGTACAAGTTCAATATCACAGAAAGTGAAAAATGGATAAAGAACTTGTGGTACTTACGTACAATGCAGTATCACTCAGCAGTGAAATCTATGTCATCAGGCCCGTAGCAGCACAATGACTGGATTCAGGTACGATGATTCTAACTGAAATAAGTCACACAGAAAAAGAAACATCATAAGATATCAGTAATACACGGAATGTAAACTTGGCTACACAGGAACTGAATTACAGAACAGAACAGGGTCTCAAATTTAGAAAACCACCTTATGCTTGTTTCAGGGTAAAGGTGAGTTGGGGTGCTGCATAAAACCAGAGATTGAAATGAGCACAGATAAAGTTCCTTAAGCCAAATATGGAATAGACAAGAGCTACTCCTTGCTCAACGAAATGGACTCAACACCGCATATTAAACGCCTAAGAATGTACCTGACTCTTAAGTATCTTAAAACCTATGGATTGCTATGTCTCCGAAAGAGAATCAAGCATGTGTACAGGGACGTAAATGCAGCAGTGATAGGATTGGAGAGGTTCGGTGAGCAAATGAAGACCCTTTGAAGTCATATTGCATGGTACCCATTCCACGGGTTTCAACTACCCAGGTTTAAGGTATTCTTCCTTCAGCTAAAACATGCATGTGGAACCTAGAGTATGATCAACCATGTGATCGGGAGACGTGTTCAAATATGTCTCAGTTTTCGTACACTGGTACTCGGGTGCAACATTCCAGACGCTTTACTAACACTCTCCCGACTTGGAGAGTCAGTCCCTTTAACCTCCTGTTTGGCCCAGTTTGCAATTTCTGCGGAAGATGAACAGGAATAGCGAGAACCAATGAGAGACTAGCTGGAGGTGTCTGGACGGGCAAATTTAACTCTCATTTCCCACCAGGAAGAGGAAATAACCAAAGGCTCAGCGTGCCGTGCCGGAACCAGATTAGGGCCTGAAGCCATCCTGCGGTGTTGCGGCCAGCTCACAAGAAAGCGAGTTGAAGAAAGGAGCTCAGGGACACTGTAATTCACAAACCTGCAGAGTTATAAATGACAACTATCGTCCAAAAATATACTGAAGTAAGGCTGCCAAGAGGACTTGAAAGCGGGGCAGAATTGCAGGAAACCGATTTCAGGAGGTAGACTGGAATTGCATCGAAAGCATAGGAAAAGAGGCAGAACGTCCACAATGATGCACTTGGCCAAAAAGGGCGTATGCGTTTTTTCCTGAATATATTCAGGAAAAAACGCATACGCCCTTTTTGGCCAACCAAGCAAGCTTGCAAAGGAAATCTGCACTACAATGAAGTCTCACTTCCCCCCGGTCAAAAGGGCCATCTGAAAAAAGTGTAAAATCCAGAAAGGCAGGACAGGCCATGGAGAACTGGGAGCCTTGTTATGCTGATGGGCGGGATGTAAATTGCCAACAGACACTCGGGAGAAGTGTATGGTGTTTCCTGAAACATCTAAAAAACAAAGCAACAGAGCCTAGGGCACTTCCACTTATGGTCCTATAGCTTAGGGAAATTAAAATCAAAAAGATACAGCCACCCCAATGTTTGGGACGCCTCTGTTTACAAGAACCTCGTTTACCGTACAAGTTCAATATCACAGAAAGTGAAAAATGGATAAAGAACTTGTGGTACTTACGTACAATGCAGTATCACTCAGCAGTGAAATCTATGTCATCAGGCCCGTAGCAGCACAATGAGTGGATTCAGGTACGATGATTCTAACTGAAATAAGTCACACAGAAAAAGAAACATCATAAGATATCAGTAATACACGGAATGTAAACTTGGCTACACAGGAACTGAATTACAGAACAGAACAGGGTCTCAAATTTAGAAAACCAACTTATGCTTGTTTAAGGGGAAAGGTGAGTTGGGGTGCTGCATAAAACCAGAGATTGAAATGAGCACAGATAAAGTTCCTTAAGCCAAATATGGAATAGACAAGAGCTACTCCTTGCTCAACGAAATGGACTCAACACCGCATATTAAACGCCTAAGAGTGTACCTGACTCTTAAGTATCTTAAAACCTATGGATGGCTATGTCTCCGAAAGAGAATCAAGCATGTGTACAGGGACGTAAACGCAGCAGTGATAGGATTGGAGAGGTTCGGTGAGCAAATGAAGACCCTTTGAAGTCATATTGCATGGTACCCATTCCACGGGTTTCAACTACCCAGGTTTAAGGTATTCTTCCTTCAGCTAAAACATGCATGTGGAACCTAGAGTATGATCAACCATGTGATCGGGAGACGTGTTCAAATATGTCTCAGTTTTCGTACCCTGGTACTCGGGTGCAACATTCCAGACGCTTTACTAACACTCTCCCGACTTGGAGAGTCAGTCCCTTTAACCTCCTGTTTGGCCCAGTTTGCAATTTCTGCGGAAGATGAACAGGAATAGCGAGAACCAATGAGAGACTAGCTGGAGGTGTCTGGACGGGCAAATTTAACTCTCATTTCCCACCAGGAAGAGGAAATAACCAAAGGCTCAGCGTGCCGTGCTGGAACCAGATTAGGGCCTGAAGCCATCCTGCGGTGTTGCGGCCAGCTCACAAGAAAACGAGTTGAAGAAAGGAGCTCAGGGGCACTGTAATTCACAAACCTGCAGAGTTATAAATGACAACTATCGTCCAAAAATATACTGAAGTAAGGCTGCCAAGAGGACTTGAAAGCGGGGCAGAATTGCAGGAAACCGATTTCAGGAGGTAGACTGGAATTGCATTGAAAGCATAGGAAAAGAGGCAGAACGTCCACAATGATGCACTTGGCCAAAAAGGGCGTATGCGTTTTTTCCTGAATATATTCAGGAAAAAACGCATACGCCCTTTTTGGCCAACCAAGCAAGCTTGCAAAGGAAATCTGCACTACAATGAAGTCTCACTTCCCCCCGGTCAAAAGGGCCATCTGAAAAAAGTGTAAAATCCAGAAAGGCAGGACAGGCCATGGAGAACTGGGAGCCTTGTTATGCTGATGGGCGGGATGTAAATTGCCAACAGACACTCGGGAGAAGTGTATGGTGTTTCCTGAAACATCTAAAAAACAAAGCAACAGAGCCTAGGGCACTTCCACTTATGGTCCTATAGCTTAGGGAAATTAAAATCAAAAAGATACAGCCACCCCAATGTTTGGGACGCCTCTGTTTACAAGAACCTCGTTTACCGTACAAGTTCAATATCACAGAAAGTGAAAAATGGATAAAGAACTTGTGGTACTTACGTACAATGCAGTATCACTCAGCAGTGAAATCTATGTCATCAGGCCCGTAGCAGCACAATGAGTGGATTCAGGTACGATGATTCTAACTGAAATAAGTCACACAGAAAAAGAAACATCATAAGATATCAGTAATACACGGAATGTAAACTTGGCTACACAGGAACTGAATTACAGAACAGAACAGGGTCTCAAATTTAGAAAACCAACTTATGCTTGTTTAAGGGGAAAGGTGAGTTGGGGTGCTGCATAAAACCAGAGATTGAAATGAGCACAGATAAAGTTCCTTAAGCCAAATATGGAATAGACAAGAGCTACTCCTTGCTCAACGAAATGGACTCAACACCGCATATTAAACGCCTAAGAATGTACCTGACTCTTAAGTATCTTAAAACCTATGGATTGCTATGTCTCCGAAAGAGAATCAAGCATGTGTACAGGGACATAAACGCAGCAGTGATAGGATTGGAGAGGTTCGGTGAGCAAATGAAGACCCTTTGAAGTCATATTGCATGGTACCCATTCCACGGGTTTCAACTACCCAGGTTTAAGGTATTCTTCCTTCAGCTAAAACATGCATGTGGAACCTAGAGTATGATCAACCATGTGATCGGGAGACGTGTTCAAATATGTCTCAGTTTTCGTACCCTGGTACTCGGGTGCAACATTCCAGACGCTTTACTAACACTCTCCCGACTTGGAGAGTCAGTCCCTTTAACCTCCTGTTTGGCCCAGTTTGCAATTTCTGCGGAAGATGAACAGGAATAGCGAGAACCAATGAGAGACTAGCTGGAGGTGTCTGGACGGGCAAATTTAACTCTCATTTCCCACCAGGAAGAGGAAATAACCAAAGGCTCAGCGTGCCGTGCCGGAACCAGATTAGGGCCTGAAGCCATCCTGTGGTGTTGCGGCCAGCTCACAAGAAAACGAGTTGAAGAAAGGAGCTCAGGGGCACTGTAATTCACAAACCTGCAGAGTTATAAATGACAACTATCGTCCAAAAATATACTGAAGTAAGGCTGCCAAGAGGACTTGAAAGCGGGGCAGAATTGCAGGAAACCGATTTCAGGAGGTAGACTGGAATTGCATTGAAAGCATAGGAAAAGAGGCAGAACGTCCACAATGATGCACTTGGCCAAAAAGGGCGTATGCGTTTTTTCCTGAATATATTCAGGAAAAAACGCATACGCCCTTTTTGGCCAACCAAGCAAGCTTGCAAAGGAAATCTGCACTACAATGAAGTCTCACTTCCCCCCGGTCAAAAGGGCCATCTGAAAAAAGTGTAAAATCCAGAAAGGCAGGACAGGCCATGGAGAACTGGGAGCCTTGTTATGCTGATGGGCGGGATGTAAATTGCCAACAGACACTCGGGAGAAGTGTATGGTGTTTCCTGAAACATCTAAAAAACAAAGCAACAGAGCCTAGGGCACTTCCACTTATGGTCCTATAGCTTAGGGAAATTAAAATCAAAAAGATACAGCCACCCCAATGTTTGGGACGCCTCTGTTTACAAGAACCTCGTTTACCGTACAAGTTCAATATCACAGAAAGTGAAAAATGGATAAAGAACTTGTGGTACTTACGTACAATGCAGTATCACTCAGCAGTGAAATCTATGTCATCAGGCCCGTAGCAGCACAATGAGTGAATTCAGGTACGATGATTCTAACTGAAATAAGTCACACAGAAAAAGAAACATCATAAGATATCAGTAATACACGGAATGTAAACTTGGCTACACAGGAACTGAATTACAGAACAGAACAGGGTCTCAAATTTAGAAAACCAACTTATGCTTGTTTAAGGGGAAAGGTGAGTTGGGGTGCTGCATAAAACCAGAGATTGAAATGAGCACAGATAAAGTTCCTTAAGCCAAATATGGAATAGACAAGAGCTACTCCTTGCTCAACGAAATGGACTCAACACCGCATATTAAACGCCTAAGAGTGTACCTGACTCTTAAGTATCTTAAAACCTATGGATTGCTATGTCTCCGAAAGAGAATCAAGCATGTGTACAGGGACATAAACGCAGCAGTGATAGGATTGGAGAGGTTCGGTGAGCAAATGAAGACCCTTTGAAGTCATATTGCATGGTACCCATTCCACGGGTTTCAACTACCCAGGTTTAAGGTATTCTTCCTTCAGCTAAAACATGCATGTGGAACCTAGAGTATGATCAACCATGTGATCGGGAGACGTGTTCAAATATATCTCAGTTTTCGTACCCTGGTACTCGGGTGCAACATTCCAGACGCTTTACTAACACTCTCCCGACTTGGAGAGTCAGTCCCTTTAACCTCCTGTTTGGCCCAGTTTGCAATTTCTGCGGAAGATGAACAGGAATAGCGAGAACCAATGAGAGACTAGCTGGAGGTGTCTGGACGGGCAAATTTAACTCTCATTTCCCACCAGGAAGAGGAAATAACCAAAGGCTCAGCGTGCCGTGCCGGAACCAGATTAGGGCCTGAAGCCATCCTGCGGTGTTGCGGCCAGCTCACAAGAAAGCGAGTTGAAGAAAGGAGCTCAGGGGCACTGTAATTCACAAACCTGCAGAGTTATAAATGACAACTATCGTCCAAAAATATACTGAAGTAAGGCTGCCAAGAGGACTTGAAAGCGGGGCAGAATTGCAGGAAACCGATTTCAGGAGGTAGACTGGAATTGCATCGAAAGCATAGGAAAAGAGGCAGAACGTCCACAATGATGCACTTGGCCAAAAAGGGCGTATGCGTTTTTTCCTGAATATATTCAGGAAAAAACGCATACGCCCTTTTTGGCCAACCAAGCAAGCTTGCAAAGGAAATCTGCACTACAATGAAGTCTCACTTCCCCCCGGTCAAAAGGGCCATCTGAAAAAAGTGTAAAATCCAGAAAGGCAGGACAGGCCATGGAGAACTGGGAGCCTTGTTATGCTGATGGGCGGGATGTAAATTGCCAACAGACACTCGGGAGAAGTGTATGGTGTTTCCTGAAACATCTAAAAAACAAAGCAACAGAGCCTAGGGCACTTCCACTTATGGTCCTATAGCTTAGGGAAATTAAAATCAAAAAGATACAGCCACCCCAATGTTTGGGACGCCTCTGTTTACAAGAACCTCGTTTACCGTACAAGTTCAATATCACAGAAAGTGAAAAATGGATAAAGAACTTGTGGTACTTACGTACAATGCAGTATCACTCAGCAGTGAAATCTATGTCATCAGGCCCGTAGCAGCACAATGAGTGGATTCAGGTACGATGATTCTAACTGAAATAAGTCACACAGAAAAAGAAACATCATAAGATATCAGTAATACACGGAATGTAAACTTGGCTACACAGGAACTGAATTACAGAACAGAACAGGGTCTCAAATTTAGAAAACCAACTTATGCTTGTTTAAGGGGAAAGGTGAGTTGGGGTGCTGCATAAAACCAGAGATTGAAATGAGCACAGATAAAGTTCCTTAAGCCAAATATGGAATAGACAAGAGCTACTCCTTGCTCAACGAAATGGACTCAACACCGCATATTAAACGCCTAAGAGTGTACCTGACTCTTAAGTATCTTAAAACCTATGGATTGCTATGTCTCCGAAAGAGAATCAAGCATGTGTACAGGGACATAAACGCAGCAGTGATAGGATTGGAGAGGTTCGGTGAGCAAATGAAGACCCTTTGAAGTCATATTGCATGGTACCCATTCCACGGGTTTCAACTACCCAGGTTTAAGGTATTCTTCCTTCAGCTAAAACATGCATGTGGAACCTAGAGTATGATCAACCATGTGATCGGGAGACGTGTTCAAATATGTCTCAGTTTTCGTACCCTGGTACTCGGGTGCAACATTCCAGACGCTTTACTAACACTCTCCCGACTTGGAGAGTCAGTCCCTTTAACCTCCTGTTTGGCCCAGTTTGCAATTTCTGCGGAAGATGAACAGGAATAGCGAGAACCAATGGGAGACTAGCTGGAGGTGTCTGGACGGGCAAATTTAACTCTCATTTCCCACCAGGAAGAGGAAATAACCAAAGGCTCAGCGTGCCGTGCCGGAACCAGATTAGGGCCTGAAGCCATCCTGCGGTGGTGCGGCCAGCTCACAAGAAAGCGAGTTGAAGAAAGGAGCTCAGGGGCACTGTAATTCACAAACCTGCAGAGTTATAAATGACAACTATCGTCCAAAAATATACTGAAGTAAGGCTGCCAAGAGGACTTGAAAGCGGGGCAGAATTGCAGGAAACCGATTTCAGGAGGTAGACTGGAATTGCATCGAAAGCATAGGAAAAGAGGCAGAACGTCCACAATGATGCACTTGGCCAAAAAGGGCGTATGCGTTTTTTCCTGAATATATTCAGGAAAAAACGCATACGCCCTTTTTGGCCAACCAAGCAAGCTTGCAAAGGAAATCTGCACTACAATGAAGTCTCACTTCCCCCCGGTCAAAAGGGCCATCTGAAAAAAGTGTAAAATCCAGAAAGGCAGGACAGGCCATGGAGAACTGGGAGCCTTGTTATGCTGATGGGCGGGATGTAAATTGCCAACAGACACTCCGGAGAAGTGTATGGTGTTTCCTGAAACATCTAAAAAACAAAGCAACAGAGCCTAGGGCACTTCCACTTATGGTCCTATAGCTTAGGGAAATTAAAATCAAAAAGATACAGCCACCCCAATGTTTGGGACGCCTCTGTTTACAAGAACCTCGTTTACCGTACAAGTTCAATATCACAGAAAGTGAAAAATGGATAAAGAACTTGTGGTACTTACGTACAATGCAGTATCACTCAGCAGTGAAATCTATGTCATCAGGCCCGTAGCAGCACAATGAGTGGATTCAGGTACGATGATTCTAACTGAAATAAGTCACACAGAAAAAGAAACATCATAAGATATCAGTAATACACGGAATGTAAACTTGGCTACACAGGAACTGAATTACAGAACAGAACAGGGTCTCAAATTTAGAAAACCACCTTATGCTTGTTTAAGGGTAAAGGTGAGTTGGGGTGCTGCATAAAACCAGAGATTGAAATGAGCACAGATAAAGTTCCTTAAGCCAAATATGGAATAGACAAGAGCTACTCCTTGCTCAACGAAATGGACTCAACACCGCATATTAAACGCCTAAGAATGTACCTGACTCTTAAGTATCTTAAAACCTATGGATTGCTATGTCTCCGAAAGAGAATCAAGCATGTGTACAGGGACGTAAACGCAGCAGTGATAGGATTGGAGAGGTTCGGTGAGCAAATGAAGACCCTTTGAAGTCATATTGCATGGTACCCATTCCACGGGTTTCAACTACCCAGGTTTAAGGTATTCTTCCTTCAGCTAAAACATGCATGTGGAACCTAGAGTATGATCAACCATGTGATCGGGAGACGTGTTCAAATATGTCTCAGTTTTCGTACCCTGGTACTCGGGTGCAACATTCCAGACGCTTTACTAACACTCTCCCGACTTGGAGAGTCAGTCCCTTTAACCTCCTGTTTGGCCCAGTTTGCAATTTCTGCGGAAGATGAACAGGAATAGCGAGAACCAATGAGAGACTAGCTGGAGGTGTCTGGACGGGCAAATTTAACTCTCATTTCCCACCAGGAAGAGGAAATAACCAAAGGCTCAGCGTGCCGTGCCGGAACCAGATTAGGGCCTGAAGCCATCCTGCGGTGTTGCGGCCAGCTCACAAGAAAACGAGTTGAAGAAAGGAGCTCAGGGGCACTGTAATTCACAAACCTGCAGAGTTATAAATGACAACTATCGTCCAAAAATATACTGAAGTAAGGCTGCCAAGAGGACTTGAAAGCGGGGCAGAATTGCAGGAAACCGATTTCAGGAGGTAGACTGGAATTGCATTGAAAGCATAGGAAAAGAGGCAGAACGTCCACAATGATGCACTTGGCCAAAAAGGGCGTATGCGTTTTTTCCTGAATATATTCAGGAAAAAACGCATACGCCCTTTTTGGCCAACCAAGCAAGCTTGCAAAGGAAATCTGCACTACAATGAAGTCTCACTTCCCCCCGGTCAAAAGGGCCATCTGAAAAAAGTGTAAAATCCAGAAAGGCAGGACAGGCCATGGAGAACTGGGAGCCTTGTTATGCTGATGGGCGGGATGTAAATTGCCAACAGACACTCGGGAGAAGTGTATGGTGTTTCCTGAAACATCTAAAAAACAAAGCAACAGAGCCTAGGGCACTTCCACTTATGGTCCTATAGCTTAGGGAAATTAAAATCAAAAAGATACAGCCACCCCAATGTTTGGGACGCCTCTGTTTACAAGAACCTCGTTTACCGTACAAGTTCAATATCACAGAAAGTGAAAAATGGATAAAGAACTTGTGGTACTTACGTACAATGCAGTATCACTCAGCAGTGAAATCTATGTCATCAGGCCCGTAGCAGCACAATGAGTGAATTCAGGTACGATGATTCTAACTGAAATAAGTCACACAGAAAAAGAAACATCATAAGATATCAGTAATACACGGAATGTAAACTTGGCTACACAGGAACTGAATTACAGAACAGAACAGGGTCTCAAATTTAGAAAACCAACTTATGCTTGTTTAAGGGGAAAGGTGAGTTGGGGTGCTGCATAAAACCAGAGATTGAAATGAGCACAGATAAAGTTCCTTAAGCCAAATATGGAATAGACAAGAGCTACTCCTTGCTCAACGAAATGGACTCAACACCGCATATTAAACGCCTAAGAGTGTACCTGACTCTTAAGTATCTTAAAACCTATGGATTGCTATGTCTCCGAAAGAGAATCAAGCATGTGTACAGGGACATAAACGCAGCAGTGATAGGATTGGAGAGGTTCGGTGAGCAAATGAAGACCCTTTGAAGTCATATTGCATGGTACCCATTCCACGGGTTTCAACTACCCAGGTTTAAGGTATTCTTCCTTCAGCTAAAACATGCATGTGGAACCTAGAGTATGATCAACCATGTGATCGGGAGACGTGTTCAAATATATCTCAGTTTTCGTACCCTGGTACTCGGGTGCAACATTCCAGACGCTTTACTAACACTCTCCCGACTTGGAGAGTCAGTCCCTTTAACCTCCTGTTTGGCCCAGTTTGCAATTTCTGCGGAAGATGAACAGGAATAGCGAGAACCAATGAGAGACTAGCTGGAGGTGTCTGGACGGGCAAATTTAACTCTCATTTCCCACCAGGAAGAGGAAATAACCAAAGGCTCAGCGTGCCGTGCCGGAACCAGATTAGGGCCTGAAGCCATCCTGCGGTGTTGCGGCCAGCTCACAAGAAAGCGAGTTGAAGAAAGGAGCTCAGGGGCACTGTAATTCACAAACCTGCAGAGTTATAAATGACAACTATCGTCCAAAAATATACTGAAGTAAGGCTGCCAAGAGGACTTGAAAGCGGGGCAGAATTGCAGGAAACCGATTTCAGGAGGTAGACTGGAATTGCATTGAAAGCATAGGAAAAGAGGCAGAACGTCCACAATGATGCACTTGGCCAAAAAGGGCGTATGCGTTTTTTCCTGAATATATTCAGGAAAAAACGCATACGCCCTTTTTGGCCAACCAAGCAAGCTTGCAAAGGAAATCTGCACTACAATGAAGTCTCACTTCCCCCCGGTCAAAAGGGCCATCTGAAAAAAGTGTAAAATCCAGAAAGGCAGGACAGGCCATGGAGAACTGGGAGCCTTGTTATGCTGATGGGCGGGATGTAAATTGCCAACAGACACTCGGGAGAAGTGTATGGTGTTTCCTGAAACATCTAAAAAACAAAGCAACAGAGCCTAGGGCACTTCCACTTATGGTCCTATAGCTTAGGGAAATTAAAATCAAAAAGATACAGCCACCCCAATGTTTGGGACGCCTCTGTTTACAAGAACCTCGTTTACCGTACAAGTTCAATATCACAGAAAGTGAAAAATGGATAAAGAACTTGTGGTACTTACGTACAATGCAGTATCACTCAGCAGTGAAATCTATGTCATCAGGCCCGTAGCAGCACAATGAGTGGATTCAGGTACGATGATTCTAACTGAAATAAGTCACACAGAAAAAGAAACATCATAAGATATCAGTAATAC